>NC_054471.1:178490602-178793632 GCF_017639515.1 Carcharodon carcharias
CACCACCTTATCTACCTGCCCTGCTACCTCCAGGGATATATGGATATGCACACCAAGGCCCCTCTGATCTTCAGTACTTTTCCAGATCCTACCATTCATAGTGTAATCCCTTGTCTTGTTAGCCCTCCCCAGGCGCATTACCTCACACTTTTCCAGGTTGAATTCCATTTGCCACTGCTCTGCCCACCTGCCCAGTCCATGGATATCCTCCTGCAGTTTACGGCTATCCTACTCACTATTACCACCTTACCAAGTGTCGTGTCATCCACGAGCTTCTTGATCATACTCATCATATTTAAGTCCAAATCATTTACGTACACCAAAAACAGCAAGGGCCCCAGCACCGAGCCCTGCGGAACCTCACTGGAAACAGACTTCCCGACACAGAAACATCCATCTACCATCACCCTCTGCTACCTGCCTCTCAGCCAATTTTGGATCCAACTTGCCATTTTGCTTTGGATTCCATGGGTTGTTACTTTCTTGACCAGTCTGCCATGAGGGACCTTATCAAAAGCCTTACTAAATTCCATGTAAACCACAACAAATGCATTACCCTCATCAATGCTCCAGGTTACCTCCTCAAATAATTCGATCAAGTTTGTCAAACACTACCTTCCCTTAACAAATCCCATGCTGACTATCCCTGATTAATCCATGTCTCTCCAAGTGAAGGTGTATTCAGTCCCTCAGAATTCTTTCTAGTAACTTCCCCATCACTGAGGTTAGACTGACTGGCCTGTAATTTCCTGGTCTATCCCTTCCTCCCTTTTTTAATAATGGGATAACATTAGCAGTCCTTCAGACCTCTGGCACCTCTTCTGTGGCCAGGGAGGATTTGAAAATTATTGCCAGGGTTCCCCATTATCTTCCCTTGCCTCCCTCAACAGCCTGGGATACATCACACCCGGGCCTGCGGATTTATCCACTTGTAAGGCCATTAAATTCGCTAGTACCTGTTCTCTCTCTATGTTAATTTCCTCTATTTCATAGTCTTCCACCCTGATGTCTGTGCCTGTATATATGTAGATGGTACAAGAACAAGAAACTGCTCAAACTCAACAACAGGATCATCATCTCCAAAAATGACGAAGAGTTCAACCTGGAGCCACAAGCCTGGACATCATGGCATCAGATTCTCTGACTCTGCTACCTACACCTGTGTGGCATCATTACAGAGCCTGTAAGTGCCTAACATCAGAACTGATGTCAACATCGCTCTCCTGTGATTGAGGTGGTCAGTGATCTGGTACAGGTTGGGCAAAACACAGAATTATTGTGAATTATTTTAAATATACATACATGTAGTGTACAACAACTTGCATTTATATATCATCTTTACTGTAGTAAAATTTGAAAGCATTTAACAAAGTTTGATACTGAGCCATAAAGCGAATGTCATGAAGCAATATTAATGTACATAATGTTACTGGAAATTATTTTAAATTGGACTTGTAGCAGGGTCTGTGCCTGTGTGTGTGTGTTTTAATTGGATTAAAGCCAGCTAGTCTGGGTGCTATGATAGTAGTTTTGAGATGTTAAACAGTAAGGTAATGGGGACATTTGCATTTTGTTGAATAAACCATTCAAAGACTAGGGATGAAATCTTACACCTAGCTAGGAGACACCAAGCAATATGTTTATATCACGAATAAAATTGGTACTATGAAAGGGGTTTTATTGTTAGAAGAGGCAGAGCTCAAAGGGCCTGGTGATACAACGAGAATTTACATTCAAAGGGAAGGCTAGGTATATAGAGAAGGGTTTTGTGTGGAAGTCAGAGGCATCTAAGAGGCATGTGAGATCTAAGCCACCTGTAAGCCTACAATTGTCTGCAAAGGAAACAAATTAAAAGGAGCCTTTTGTTGAATTTGTAAGATAAAATGTGCTTTCCCTGGTGTCTGGTTGAAGTCTATGGGTTGTTGTTACCTTAGTGAAGATATACCTGAGAGTGATTAATTTGGGGATTTGTTTAAAAGTTATCATGGTAGTAATGTGTAGACATGTGAATCTGTTTGAATTTGTTGTTAAATTAATAAATGTTTAATTTAATTTATAAAAAAAACATCTGGAGGCTTGCTGGTTTCATTTCTGAATCCAAAGCTGCATTTCAAACATATCAATTGAAAATATAGGTTATGACAGTTGTTTAAAGTCTCCTTCTGGGATTTTAAATAACTCAAACTTTACCAACTGCTCTGTCACAATAGCGAGATACAGGGTATTAAAACAGTAACTAAAAGCTCGATCAAAAAGATAGACTTTAAGCAGTGTTATAAATGAACAGGAAGAGACCAAGAAGCAGAGGGGTTTATGGAGGGAAATCCAGAGCTAAGGGCAGAGGCAGCTGATTCTACAACCACCAAAGTTCAAATAATTAAAATCAGGGATGTGTCAGAAGGGCAAATCGGCGAAGCACAGAGGTCTCAGCGAGTTCAAAAACAAAAAAAAACTGCAGATGCTGGAAATCTGAATTGTGCAATATTGTGGAGAGAAGCAGAGTTCACATTGCAGGTCAATAACCATTTATCAGAATTGAAGATAGAAAGAAATATAAGGTTTATAATCCAGTAGAGTGGAGGGGGGATAGGAAAAACAAAAGGGAATGTCTGTAATAGGATGAAGGGCAGGAAAAATGAACTAACAAAATAATTCATGATGCAAAAGCCAAACACTTGGTGGAGGGCCAGGGGTGCGGTGGGGAGAAGTAGTTCAGCATAGCAGGAATTGTTTAAACTGTAGTTTAAAAAAAGCACCTACCTTTCCACTGGTATTTTTTGCAGCAGCAATCAGGCCTCAAAAATCTGCCCATTAGGCCTCACCACCAACAGAAAAAAAATAAGGATTTAAAAGGGCCTCAAGCTGTTAGCATTCAGTCCCAGCTCCACGGCAGCCAATGCTGCCTTAGAGCTCACAACCCCAACATTTCGACTTGCAACCCCAATGGGGGTCGCGACCCTCAGATTGGGAAACCCTGTACTAGGGTTACATATAAGTGGTTTTTAGGTTTGGTAATGATGGTGGTTTAAGAAATTAGATGTAATAAATTAAGAGCATTGAACAAGGTGGCTACTTCTCATAATATTTCAGCATTCCGACTTAGATGCAAATTATCTTGCAGCAATTTATCCGGTACCATTAAAGAATAAACTTAGTGACACAATGAAAATAAAGAACCGCTGCATGAAAACCCAAAGGCAGGAGGTGGTGAGTGACAGACCACATTCTACTGTTATATCAATCAACTTCAGATCACTTCTACTTTCTTCCTCCATACATTTGCAACCATCGGAAAAACATAATGGAAACAATGTTGGAAATTATATTTGCTGCGTTATTACTACAGCAAAGAACAGCAGTAACTGCATTGCAGTCACCCATTGTAATGTGAAGGGGACTTTCAAGGGACGTATTATGCTAGGAAACTGAAAGCAAAGTGTTGTCAATATAAAATAATGGCTGCAGATACTTTGTACTGTATCATTTAATTGCACCTAAAATCATCTATATTCCATCAGATTGTCTGTTTTACTACTGTCCAATTAGAAATGCTCACACCAGCATAATGAAGCAGTCGTATCATGAATTATTGCTGCAATACTCAAAATGATAAAATTGCCAATTATCCTATTTACATATATATTTGCCTCAGTGTAGCAAAATTGTCTGAAAATTTCATCATAACAGACTACATAGTAAACCACAACAAGGCAGTTGATATGCGTTGGAAAAACAAATCAGGCTCAAGTCAATGAGTGCTTCTTCCATGGCACAGTACTCTTGTGAAATACTCACACCACCACCACCACAACTAAGAAACTCCACCCAGAATCTAGACCTGTCTTTTCAAATGCCAACAACCCAACTGTGCATTTCTAACATTATGTTTTTATTTTAGAGCAGGCATCTCTCAGATTCTAGGAGAACAATTAACTAATTAAATACCAAGAACAAGATCACTGGTGTCTGTTTTGCACTGTTTCAAATATAAATTCTTTCCCTTATTTTGAAAGAATGGGAAACCCTCAATTAATTTAGTGTGCTATCACTTTCCCAAACCCTTTTTCAAAATGTGTGCAGACGTTTATTGTGTTCTTACTGAACTGAAACTTGCTGTTAGTTACCATATTTCCACTTACATTGGATATCATCAATAGCCTGGATCAACCATTGATTTTATTTTCAACAATAATAAACTATTACAAACAAATATGGAAATAACACATACAGCCACATTAAATTGGTGTCGCACGCATACAATGCCTCACTACTTAGTTCAGAAAGTCATAGCCGAACAATTTTCATTCGGAAACCAAATAACGATCAGTTCTCTACAGAATATGAATGACTGTGCATATTAACTTTAACTTACACTCTTTCTCCTCAAAGCTAATAATCGAAATCTCTATTCCAGTAATGTGGCCAGCTTACTTGCTTTTACTTTTAAGAGAACAGGCTATCCTTCAGTCAGTCAATCATCAGACAAGGAAGTAACATGTTATGCCCATAACAGGTTTGGGTAGTTCAGACAAAGCACTCTGAAAGAGAAAACGCTAAAACACAATGAATGCAATTAAATGCTTTCATTACATAAAGGAAATCAGTCATGGAACTGACAAGGTCACCTACTAAGAGCATACATTTGATTTTTTTTGGACTAAGTACAAATTTACTGACAGTTGCTGTATCATTAGCAAATTTATCAGAAACAAAAGCAAGCTCGATGGCCATAATTGGAGGACTGTATGCTGCAAAAGCTAAGAAACCAAGCTATGGCTCTCTGAGGAAGTGCCTGCTCCATGCAAAAGCTTGGCTCAGAACACCGAAAGTAATTCAATACATAGAAGGCTCACATCAAACCCGAGCCCTTTAACAGACTACAAACTTCTGAAATTATTCACGTGGCCACTGCTTTCAAGCAAACTATGCTTAGAAATTAGAGATGCAGCAGAACAAAGTCGACTCTTTCCAGCCTTTAAACTTGCCCATGCTAAACTTTATACTTCCAAAACGTATTCATTTTACTATAATCTATTTATTGGTCAATTTGGGTTTTGTAACACAAACTTAATACTGGAAGACATGTTGGAGTGCGCTGTATACACAACTAAAATGTTTCATTACAGACTATACAAGGATCTCCATACAGAATATGCAAATCTTGTGTCAATAATTTCATACTTGCTACAACTCAACAACTGAAATTTGTATGGCGCCTTTAACATAATAAAACATCCCAAGGAAGTTCACAGAAACATTACAAAACCAAATATGACAACAAGCCATATAAGGAGAAATTAAGTCAGATGGCCCAAAAGCTTGGTCAAAGTAGTAGGTTTTAAGAAGTGTCTTACAGGAACAAGGTGAGAAGGAGAGGCAGGGAGTTGCAAGGAGGCAATGCCAGAAGTGATGGACAAGGCAATTAACTGAAGGCACAGCCATCAATGATGGAAAAATCAAGATCAGGAATGCTTTTTTTAATTCTTTCATAGGATGTGGGCATCATTGGCAAGGACAGCATTTGCTGCCCATCCCTAACTGCCATTGAGAGCAGTTAAGAGTCAATCGCAATGTTTTGGGTCTGGAGTTACATGTAGGCCAGGCCAGTTAAGGACAGTAGAATTCCTTCCCTAACATACAATAGTAAACCAAATGGATTTTACATCGATTGATAGTTTAATGGTCCCATTATTAATACTGGCTTTCAATTGTAGATTTTATTTAACTGAATTTAAATTCCACCAGCTGCTTTGGGATATGAACCCTTGACACCAGGGCATTAGCCTGGGCCTCTGAATTACTCGTCCACCAGTACCACTAAGACACCATCTACCCATGCTCAAGAGGCCAGAATTAGATAAGTACAGATATCTCAGAGAATTGTGGGGCTGGAGATTACAGAGATGGGAAGGAGCGAGGCCATGGAGGGGTTTGTAAATGAGGATGAGAATTTTGAAATCACGTTGCTTGGCTGTCTAATGAACATTGGTGAGCACAGGGGTGATAGGTGAACGTGACTGGGTGCAAGTTAGGACACAGGCAGCAGAGTTTTGGGTGACCTCATGTTTTCAGAGGGCAGAATGTGAGAGACCAGGCAGGTGTGCCAGGACTCAGGTATAAAATGCAGAGGCAACTCCTTATGTCCTCCGAAATGGCCTAGCAAACAGCAAACACGGTTGTAAACAATCCATGCCGAACTAAACTTTTTAAAAAATTTTTGGATAGCCATATCAGCAACAACACATAATAAATTTGGAGAAATACATTCTTGGAGCCCAAGTTGTCAATTGTTGGCCTTAAAGGCTACAATCTTATTCATAAATTGGACAAAGTTTATTTTCAGTGAATAAAGAGCACTTTCAAATCTTGCTCCTCTCCTCAATGCCATTTCTGCTTCAGCCCTGCAACCCCTACTTTATCTGCAGTCCTCGAAATCCTTCATTCTTCCTCCTTTACATAGATTTACTTCTATTTGGTTCTTACGCTGCACCCACGACCAAGCTCCAAATTATCCCCAGCCCCAAATATCCATTACTCCCATGTCCACCAGCTACCTCCAAACTTCGCTCCTCCCCCTTCGCTCTCAACAGTGCTCATTATCCACCACTTCAACTACTCACTACACTGTAGCACATGGACCTTCTCCTATACACTAAGCATCAGATTATGCCCTTAAGAACCCCTGCACTTGCCCGCAGACTTTCCATGGGATTTTTACATAGGAACTTACTGTCAATTAGAGAGTCAAAAAGCACAGTGGCCTCCCCAGGGCAGCTGAGACCTATGTGACCAGGCAAGTAACTGAGAATCTCCTTAACCAATCAGATTGAAGAATTGTTAATGAGCAGTGGAGTCTAAATCAGGAAGTGTTAATTGGAATATTTTATTCACTGTCAAATCAGGTACAGAAGTAAGACAAAGAGAGGGAAAGAAAGATTGGGGAAAGAGGAGGAGGAATATTAAAAATGAATATTTTTAAAATCTCCAAAGATAATGAAAATTTGAAGGAATGAGATTCCGCACTTATAAAAGGTAATTTTCAGTGCCAGAGAGGTTGTTTAGTGGTGATTAAGATTTATCATGCTGTTAACAGGCACCTAACACTGGAAGGGACAAACCCCGACCTTTTCCGGTGAGTTTAGTGCTCACCTCTGAGGCAAGTGCAGCAACTTCAATGTATTTGAATGATGAGCCAGAGAGCAAGACATCATCATAGCACAGCTTTTGAAGGAGAAGAACATCTCAAACAACAAAGTCTGATTTCCACATTTAGCTCTTCATGTGTGATCACTAGATGTTACTGTCCAATTTCCACATAAATAACAGCAAGCACCATTGTTAGTACTGCAAAATCTGGCTTGATAAAACTCCTTCCAAGGTTACCCTCATATTTCACATGAATTCTTACTAACCCATGCTGCTCATCTCGATTACTCACTCCCCATATCCACCTATTACCACCCACAGTACTTTTTATCCCAGTTTGGTTAATCTTAACAAATTAATTCAATTAAAAGCTTCTCCTTCCATATTCTCATGCACTCCAAAAGGCCATGAAGAAGCTAAAACAAACTAAGAAACAATTAAACAGCTCCAAGCTAGTTGTAAATGTGGGAATGTTTTCTACTTTTTCAGCAATAATTCTTACAATTTTGACAATTTATACTTTCTTCTTTCTGCACTCTTATGGAAGCAAAGCAACTTTAAAACAGCGTTTCCTTCCTCGTCCAAGAACATAATGCTTCCACAATATCTCCAACTTAATTAACCTGTCAACCAAAGAAAGCCGGTGTTGTCATCCACATATTGACCTCCAAGTGAACCTTGCTCTCATTCTGAGAATGCAAGGCAATTATACCTCCCAACATTAAGGAGACATAACACTTTGATTCTATTTTGTACAATATAATGTCCTTTGTCCTAGTAAAACAATACATCTGATTTACCAGGAGTGCCATACCAGTATATCACAAGATAATTATGGGGGAGGAAGCCTATTTGACCCCTGTTAGTTTATCCATCCAGAAAGACCTTACATGCCCCTCACTATGTCACCTTAGTTTTACTTAATGATTTGAGAGCGATTGCTCTAAATTCCATTTGGAAGCACATTCTCAATCCTTGAGAACCACCTGATATCAGTTCTAAATTTGATTTGAGAGTTTGAACCTGTGACCCCTTATTTAACTCATGCAACATATTTTAAAGTAATTCTTAAGGTTACAACTGTCTTAACTATCTTACATTCCCTGATTGAACATGTTGACCATCAAGTAAGTCTACTAAGACTGCCAGGTGTGTCTCATCTTTATTCTTATCTATTTTCAAAACTATTTTTGGGACTGCATTGTCCATTTCTTTTCCTATGTGCAGTGCTTTACATTTGTCTGCATTAAACTCCATCTGTCTTTGTTCTATCTACATACATATGTTGCCCAACTCAAAATGTAATTTATGAGACCCCCCACCAATCCACTGCACAGGGATTGATATAGGTCATTGATGTAAACTATAAACCATCATGGTGCCAACAGCAATTCTTAGAGTACTCTCACATACACAATATAACACTTCTAGCATTATCTCCTACCCTTCAGCCATTTCTTATCCATCTTTATGAAGATTTCCTGAATTCCCATAGCTTCAACTTAATAAGTCTTTCATGTGGAACTTTATCAAGTGCCTTTGGAAGTGAAGGTGCACCACACGGTCAGGTTTTGTAGAATACAACTAGCATATCACTTCCTCTTAAACGTCTAGGAGATTAGTCAGGCAAAATCTTTATCGTCTGAAATAATGTCTGCCTTTTAATATGTGATTAGTCAAATAAACCTCAAATCTACACCAGAAAAATCAATCCAATATTTTACACACTGCTACAAAAAGACCAATAGATCTGTTTTAGCACCCTTTTGAAAACAGGCACCCATTCGTCTATTTTTAGTCCACTGGTAACTCCCGAGTGATTCTCTCATCATGATTTCAGTGCCTCACAAATCTCCGCTGTGGCCTCTCCAGTGTTCTTGAATAAACATCACTTATTCTTGGGAATTTATTTGCTTTGAGCGCTTTCAGATAGTCTAAGAATCAGACCTTATTAATATGAGTAATCAATTTTGCTTAGGTTACCTCTACTTCGGGAAGGCATGCTGCTCACATCTTCACTTGTGAACACTTGGAGGAAGTAAACACTTAAAATATAAACTATATTGTATTTATCTTCTGCTGAAGCTTCCAACACTTTTTGATTGTGCTCTTATAACTGAAGTATTCTAAGAGCGTGTTCACACTATGATTTGTGTCTATAGTTATGATTTTATTCCATGTTGCTCTATGTCCCCCTAACCAATCTTTTAGCATGTTTCGGCATACTCCTGTAACTGGTCCAGTGCGCTCCTTCCTCTTTCTCTCTATAAAATTTGTAAGCTTTATTCTTATCTACTTTCTGTTTAATCTATTAAATAGTTTAGGATCCTGTTTACTCTAGCTTTCTCCCCCTCTATTTATTGAATGTATACATTTACACAGGCAGCATATAAAAAACGGAAGTTATGACAACCCCAACAGGACAGCAACCACATAAAAATTAAGTTTAATAGAATCTAAGTTTCAGAAATACCAAGACCATGGGGCCAAATATAAATAACTTTAAAATAGCTAACTTTGAAGAAATGACAGAATATTTTAAGCAAATAAGCAAGCTGGGAACATAAGCTGCAAGGAGGATGCAAAGGGATATAGTTAGGTTAAATGAGTGGGCAAGAAGGTGGGCGACGCAGTAAAATATGGGGAAATGTGAAATTATTTCCTTTGGTAGCAAGAATAGAAAAGTTGATTTTTTTAAAAAACAAAATGTTGGTACTCAAAGGGATTTCGGGGTCCCTGTACATTACTCAAGGAAAGTTAACATGCATGGAAAGCAAGCAATTTGGATGGCAAAAGGTATGTTAGCCTTTATTACAAGGGAGTTGGAGTATAAGAGTAAGCAAACCTTCCTGCATTTAAACACAACTTTGTTTTAATATCTGGAGTACTGTGTACAGTTTTGGTCTCCTTACTTGAAGAGGAACATACTTTTCCTAGAGGGGTGCAACAAAGGCTCACCAGGCTTAATCTTACGAGGAGAGATTGAGTAGATTGGACCTACGTTCACTGGAGTTCAGAAGAATGAGAGGTGATCATGTATCACATGTTTAGAAGACTTGACAAAGTAGATACTGAGATGCTTTTTTCCATGGCTGGATAATCCAGAAGTGTCAGTCTCAGAATAGGGAGTCGGCCATTTAGGATTATAATAGGGACAAATTTCTTCACTGAGGGTTGTAAATTTCTGGAATTCTCTAACACAGAAGGTTCCAGATGATCAGTTGTTGAATATAGTCAAGAACGAGATTGAAAGATTTTTGGACACAAGGGTGAATGAATAGATGTGGGAGGATGAAGCAGGAAAGTGGGAAGTGAGGTACATCTTATTGAAAGCTGGAACATGCTTTTGGGGGGGGGGGAGAGCCATATGGCCTTTTCTGCTCCTATTTATTATGTTCTTAACTAATTGGAGGGGTCATGCAGCAGAACTTCAATAGAAGACAAGTGGGTCTTTTTTAATGCTACAGGTTTAGTCTTTAATACATAATAGGGGTAGACTTTATGCTTTAGGCATATGCACATATCCGGATGCAAATTAGGTTCAAAATTGCATTGCTTTGCAATATGAACTTATGGTTCAGGTTTCTGCCCAAACCTATTTATATAACCGCAAATGTAAAATCCTCAAATGAGCACATTCGACAGCATTTCAGGGTGCTAATTATTTATTTTTCTTCTCTTGCATTAAAAATATTCCTGGATATTATTAAGAGTGGTAACCTGCTGAACTTCCATTAACACAGCTGAAAATGAATTTATTTCAAAAAACAAATTTTTAATATAAATCTACTGGACTTCCTGTGAGTAAGCCAATGAAAATGACTTTAGAAATGCTACAGAGATCATTTACTGGTTTCACTGGTGTACACCAGTCAATTTTAGCAAATAAAATATTTAAAATCTTTTAAAAAGGTGCCTAATGGTGCCCTCACACGTAAAAAAACACTTACTTTTAAAAGCCTTTTATAATGCTGCAAACAGCAAAATTAGTGGAAACTTGCAATGGTGATTAATCTGATTGGGGGTGTGTCCAATTGTGGGTGGGGCCAGATACCAGGGCTTTTGTTAAACCAATGCAAAGGTTTACTGAAACTCCACTAGCACAGAACGTAACTGGCTCTTGAAAATCCTTGATCTTTTGCGCTAGGTCGGTCAATATCGGATAAATTGCAACTCTGCCCGCTCTTGTCAGACCGAACCAATTGCTGCATTTCCCGGAGTGGAAGTCTGTAATTTTAAAGTGCTACTGGGCACGGATCTTACCCTTCCTCATTAATTTCCACATGAAAGTACAAAAAGACCAAGCAAAAACCTCATTTGATATACAACAAAAGCAGTCTCCCAGGAGCTCAGCAAGTAAATTAATCATAAACTGAATGTTTCTTTTCCATATCTTTGAAGTAATTTTTCCCTGTTCTGATCAGCTACTCCCTTGACTTTTTTTTCTAAAATTTGAATAATTTGAAGTTCAGACACTTTCTTTGATCGTGGTACTTTACAGATTACATATTGCTGGAAAAAGCTCCTCTTTTATTATTTCTTATTTTCTTCTTTAATTTTTCACAAAAAAATGACCCTGGCAAAAGTCTCCAACAACCAGCTTTTAGCATGAGCTGGATTTTGAGGTCAGTGATGAAACAACAGCGCTCACCATTGACTTTGAAGGTGGCTGTGGTGTGGGTTTCCCCTTAATTTGAACCTAGCACCAAGTTAAGGGGACCTCCAGACAAGAAGTAAAATGCAATAATTATCCTTTGCTTTTCAATTATCATTTTATAGAGAGAGTGAAATGAATCATTAGAATATACACATAGCATTAAGGTAGAAGTTGAAATAACAAATTTAGGTATGTGGAATTTTAGCATAATGGAAAAATTTGACATTCCACAAATAAAATGTATTTTCAGGGCCAGAGTGGTTTTTCAGCAGTAATTATGAACATAACACATCGTTAAGAATCAAGAAGTTGCTGTCAGTGATTCTATGCTTTTCCCTAGGAGGACGTGTTGAAGTTCCCGCAGGTTGTAATGAATTAGAAATCACTGAACTGTTGAGAACTTGTCCTTTTTCTAGTTTTGCTGTAAAAACCCTTGAAAAAGTTACACCTCAATGTAACAACAAAAACAGCAAAACTAATTTAAAAGGACAAGCTCTCATCAGTTCAGTGATTTCTAATTCATTGCAGTCTGTGGAGACTTCAATAGATCCTCCAATGGAGAAGTGCAAAATCACTAACAGCAAATTCTCAATTATCCCCATGTTTAACTTCAAAATTAAGAACTTCAAAAGTTGCCATTTTCAGAGGAGGAATGACGACAAACACTAACAGTTTCACCATCATTACTACCATAAAATTTAGGCCAATGATTTCTTTTCCCCACAACAATGGCAATGTTTTGAATACCCACTTAAAAATTAGGAGCAAGGAGGAATGCCATGCAGTTTCTTTTTGCTCAAAACTTTTTGTCAACTTAAAAGTTGTGACTTTACACACCTGGCCTACCCTGGTTGGTTAAGTAAATGGGTTCCAACTGCTTACAGTCTCAAATTACTTTATTAAAACATAAAAATTACTTTGCGTCATTGATCACAATTGTAGCAAAGATTTCAAAATAGGCAAACGTCACTTTATGCACAGTGAAACAGGGAGTAAGTACACAGTGAGAAAAGGGCATTAGCAGATGAGAATAGGATTAAGGAGTATAGTGATTACTAAGCTAAAATATACAAAAAAAAGCTTAAATTTACACAGATTTCCTGTCAACATACACCCCAGATTTTTTATCCATTCCTGGGATGTGGGCATGCTGACTAGGTCAGCATTTATTGCCCATTCGCAATTGCCTTTGAGGTGGTGGTGAGCTGCCAGTGCACCAACAATACCGTTAGGGAGGTAGTTCCATGATTTTGACCCAGTGACAGTGAAGGAAGGGTAATATATTTCCAAGTCAGGATGGTGAGTGGTTTGGAGGAAAACTGCCAGATGGTGGTGTTCCAATGTGCCTGCTGCCCTTGTCCTTCTAGATGGTGGCGGTTGTGTGCTTAGAAGGTGTTTTCTAAGGAGCCTTGGTGAATTCCTGCAATGCATCTTGTGGATGGCAAACACTGCTGCCACTGTGTGTCAGTGGTGTAAGGGGTGAATGTTTGTGGATGGGATGCCAATCAAGCGGGCTGCGTTGTCCTGGACAGTGCCGAGCTTCTTGAGTGTTGTTAGAGCTGCAGTCATCCAGGCAAGTGGAAAGTATTCCATCACACTCTTGATCTGTGCCTTATAGATGGTGCACAGCTTTTTGAGGAGTCAAGAGGTGAGTTTCTTGCCACAGGATTCGTAGTGTCTGACCTACTTTTGTAGCCACAGTATTTATATGGCTAGTCCAGTCCCACTTCTGGTCAATGGTAACCCCTGGGGTGTTGATAGTGGGGGAATTCAGCATTGGTAATTCCATTGAATGTCAAGAGGCAATGGTTAGATTCTCTCTTGCTGGAGATAGTCAATGCCTGACACTTGTGTGGCGCAAATGTTACTTGCCACTTGTCAGCCCAAGCCTTGATATTGTCCAGGTCTTATTGCATTTGGACATGGACTGCTTCAGTATCTGAGGAGTCACGAATGGTGCTGAACATTGCACAATCATCAGCAAACATCCCCACTTCTGACCTTATGATGGAAAGAAGATCATTGATGAAGCAGCTGAATACGATTGGAACTAGGACACTAGCCAGATTAACTCCTGCAGTGATGTCTTGGAACTGAGATGATTGACCTTCAACCACCACAACCATCCTCCTTTGTGCTAGGCATGACTCCAACCAGCGGAGTGTTTTTCCCCTGATTTCCATTGACTCCAGTTTTGCTAGGGCTCCTTGTTGCCACACTTGGTTAAATGCTGCCTTGATGTCAAGGGCAGTCACTCTAACCTTACCTCTGAAGTTCAGCTCTTTTGGTCATGTTTGAACCAAGGCTGTTGTTAGTATTAGAGATAGTTTAAGTATATTTTTATTTCTGGGTGTTAGGAATGAGTTTTAGCTTTAAGTTTAAGTTTGATTTGTGTTTCTGTATGTGTGTGTTAAGAAAGGAAGAACCTGAGTTTTAGTTTCACATTAAAAGATACCTGCATTTCAATGTGTGTACGACTCTTGAAGGTGAGTTAAAATAAACACAAGGTAGAAAAAAAAACTGTGCTGTTGCCTAACAACAGGGATCCAGGGAGAGGTCCCACACAGACACAAAGAAACTAAAAAAAGTTTGAGTTCAGTTGGTCAGTGTGCTCTAGGTTGAAGTGAGTTGCCAGCAGGAGCAACACTGGAGAGCGACAGAGCCCAAAACTAAAGTTAAAACCAGGCACAGCAGAGGGGGACTGGAGAGACAGCAGATTTCCCAAAAGAACCAAAAGATCCCAAAGCCAAGGAGTGAGACAGACAGGAGGAGTCCCAATAAGATCTTCTAGTCAAAGGAAGAACAGGAGTCTGGAAAAGGTCCTGTTGAGTGGAAATGAATGTAAGTCACAGACAAGAAGGCTCCAAGCTTAAAGGGAGAAAGATGCAGGGTGCAGACTTAAAGCAAAATGGCTCTTCTGGCTTCTCACAAGCCTAAGGAGACGGTCGAAGATCTGTAACTTTTTACTATGGACATGTGAAGCAGTGGTGTTTTGTTGACTTGGCTGAGTCTGAGAGGGAGTGCATGGAAGGAAGCTTGAATGCACGTGGCAATTCAGGAGAGAGGAACATTGGAAGGAAAGTTCGAAACCCTGGCGGTGGACGTTTGTGGGAGGTGTCTGAGAGAAAGTCATTTGGGAGAAAATTCCAAAGCGAGTTATTCGAGGATGGAGATTGGAAACCCTAATGTGAAAGACAGAGTTAAGGGAGACCGGTCAGCTCAAGATGTGACAAGAGTCTTGGGGAGGTGGGGTGGGGGAGTTGATCTGTTTGGGTGGCATCTGTCACTTGGTTTCAGAGTGTGGTGTGCCTAACCACAGCTTGCCTATTGGTTTACATGGACTGTGTAGTTACTGTGAATATTTGAGCATAAAATAGCTTTTGTAACTTGTGTTATCCTTATGAATCTGTATATATCTGTAAAGGTACAGTTGTGGGTGAAGGAGTATTGTAATATAGTTCATATTTTCTTGCTTAATAAATGTTTTATTCTTTTGTTAAAAGTTCATCAGCTGACTCCTGTGACACTGTTCAGAGAGCCACCCTCCACATTTCTAAACAAAAAAGTTAGGATTTATCAAGCTGGGTTCCACCCTGGGATCTAACTTGTCCAGTAGGAACATCAGCTGGAGCTATAACACTGTAATGAGGTCAGGAGCTCAGTGACCCTGACAGACCCCAAACCAAGCATCAGTGGGCAGGTTATTGCTAAACAAGTGCCGCATGATAGCACTGTTGATGACCCTTTCCATCACCTTACTGATGATCGAGAGTAGACTGATGGGGTGAGAATTGGCTGTTTTGGATTTGTCTTGCTTTGTGTGTACAGGACATACCTGGGTAATTTTGCAGACTGCCAGTTAGATGCCAGTGTTGTAGCTGTACTTGAACAGCTTGACTAGGGATGCAGCAAGTTCTGGAGGACATGTCTTCAGTACTATTGTTGGAATATTGTCAGGGCCCATAGCCTTTGCAGTATCCAGTGCATGCAGCCATTTCTTGATATCATATGGAGTGAAGCGGATTGGCTGAAGACTAGCATCTGTGGACCTCGGGAGGATGATTGGATTATCTGCCTGAAGATTGTTACAAATGCTTCAGCCTTATCTTTTACACTGATTTGCTGGGCACCCCCATCATTGAGGCTGGGGATACTTGTGCAGCCTCCTCCTCCATTGAGTTGCTTTAATTGTCCACCACCATTTACAACTGGATGTGGCAGGACTGCAGTGCTTAGATCTGATCCGCTGGTTGTGGAATCACTTAACTCTGTCTATTACTTGCTGCTTATGCTGTCCGGCATGCAAGTAGTCCTGTGTTGTAGCTTCACCAGGTTGACTCCTCACTTTTAGGTATGCCTGGTGCTGCTCCTGGCATGCCACCCTCTTGCACTCTTCACTGAACCAGGGTATATCCCCTGGCTTGGTGGTAACGTAGAATGGGGGATATGCTGGGCTTTGAGGTTACAGATTGTGGTTGAGTACAATTCTGCTGCTGCTGATGGCCCACAGCACCTCATTGATGGCCAGGTGACTTCCTAGGTCATTTTGAAATCTATCCCTTTTCACACGGTGGTAGTGTCTAACACGGAGGGTATCCTCAATGTGAAGATGGGACTTTGTCTCCACAAGGACTGTGCGGTGGTCACTCCTACCGATACTGTCATGGACATTCTTGGTCCCCATTTATAACAGAAACGGCATACTTGAACTGGTCAGAGTGAAATTGCATGTTTCTTCCCACACTCCCATCACTCCCTTGTGAAAGGCTGCAGTGCTGATGTAACCATGTTAAAAAATTACCTAGGCAATTTCCATGATAAATGTGAACATAGTAATTTATAACAGATTACTTTTTTAATAATAGTTTCAGTTATGTCTGGGCACCTTAAACCAATTATCTCTACTTCCCATTGAGACTACATTAGCTACTGATTCTCCACTTGTAGCACCATGGAACATCTTCCAGTTGTTCACTAAAAGTACAGAGTCAATGGGAAGTTTTAAACAAGACTAGGATGCATTTCAAGGTCATTTTATAGGAACTGAAAATATTGTTAAAATGTTCAAAATTGGAAAATTCTGCAAAACTCAGAACATGTAACTTTAAATAGTACATCGATAGCAACAGAAGGATTCAACAAGAGCAACAAAAATGGTTCTTAAGACTCTCAAATGGCTCAAAGAATTTAATGAATGAATAGTTGAGCCATAAACTCCCAAGGTGATCTTAAAGTCAAACTATGATCAATGCCAAGTTAAATGATTTTAGCCAGAGCACCACTCATGGTTAATACAATTGGCCTTCCCCCCATCTCTCCAATCCCTGCCAGTTTAGAGGAGAAAACCGATTCAACTTCTAACTGTTATCCAATCTCATCTGTGATACTCCATGCAGTCAGATAACCTGCTATACATTGGAATAATGGCAACTTAGATGAGGTGTTGAAGATATTGAAGGCAAAATGCTCAATGAGGAACCACACCTTCAGAGAGGGAAAACACTACTGAATAAGTATGATGCTTTGAATCCTAAGTTGTAAAGACAGACTAACAGAACTGTTTTACTGGACGGAAAAAAAGCAACCAAAAAGGAGACTGGGTTGTGAAATAATAATAGGAAAGAAGAATCTACATGCAAAAAAATTTAACTTTAAGACCATAAGCACAAAATTGAAAACCAAAGTAAAAAATAAAAACTTCAAACAAGACTTGAGGTTAGGGGTACAAACCAGAGAAAAAAGATTTGTATTTAAACTTTCTTCACAGATGCAACCCTACCCATTGAGCATTTTTCAACATTTGATATTTTTGATTCAGATTTCCAGCATCTACAGTACTTGCTTCTTGAGATTAGGATATTTTGTATTCAAGAGTAATGTAACAGAGTGAATATTGAATAAAGAATTAACTGCCATGCTATCAACTTTTTGAAAAAAGGAACTGACTTTCAGGTTAGAACAATCAGCAGATGGAGATAATAAAATCCTGTACGAAACACTATCTTTCCTCATGTGCCAGGATTATGCATAATCTCATATCAAAGAAAAAAACTGATCTAGCCTAATAGTGTTCAACTTCCAGGAAGTTTGCACATTGCTTGATTTATTTTTTCACATGGTAAACAAAATCTTTGTAGTACCTTTCCTCAAGAAATCAAAAGTACTGGATAGAGAATCTTGTTTGCGAAAGGTTCAAGGGAGCAGAAACTTTTCCTTGTTTCAGGATTTCTTGCTTGCTTAACATGCCTCCAGAACTTTGCATAAAAACTTTTCCTTTCCTCCATACAAAATAGGCCAACTATCTTCATTTAATCAGTTCCCTGTCCCAGGAGGATAGATTCAGTAAAACCACTTAAATTGTGGCTGCAGAGAACGGGTGTTTAGTCGTAGAAAATTATGAGACTGTGTGAAAGAAATTAAACAATATTGATTGCTCAAACCTATAAATAAGATTCGGGAGCAGTTTCGAAAATTATCGGCAATGCCAATAATTTCAATAATCTGCTATTTATTTCTATTATCCATGTGAATATATTGGCAAAATGTTGCTGCACAGGAGCTTGAAAGATAACACTACTGTAAAATTGAAGACACTTACACCACCAGCATTTTGCTCGCTAGTTGATATACAGCTGAAAGCCAAGTACTAGCCCTTCATCAAAAAAACAAATAAGGCATATATCTGTGGGAAGTTTGCCAAAAAATGAACTGAATTTATCTGGCAAATTACAATCCAATATAGGTCAGCCATTTTTTTTCATAACTAACATGTCACACTTATCTCAGAACATACCAATAATATAAATCGCTGAATCCACTCACTCCAACAAATTTCCTGAAATCTAATATATGAGTGGGCAAATGCATGGCAGATGCAGTATAATGTAGATAAATGTGAGGTTATCCATTTTGGTAGCAAAAACAGGAAGGCAGATTATTATCTGAATGGCTATAAATTGAGAGAGGGGAATGTGCAACGAGACCTGAGTGTCCTCGTACACCAGTCGCTGAAGGTAAGCATGCAGGTGCAGCAGGCGGTAAAGAAGGCAAATGGTATGTTGGCCTACACAGCCAGAGGATTCGAGTACAGGAACAGGGATGTCTTGCTGCAATTGTACAGGGTCTTGGTGAGCTCACACATGGAATACTGTGTGCAGTTTTGGTCTCCTTATCTGAGGAATAATGTACTTGCTATAGAGGGAGTGTAGCGAAGGTTTACCCAACTGATTCCTGGGATGGCGGGACTGACATATGAGGAGAGATTGAGTCGATTTGGATTATACTCGCTGGAGTTCAGAAGAATGAGGGGGGGATCATAAAAACCTATAAAATTCTATCAAGACTAAACAGGGTAGATGCAGGAAAGATGTTCTGGATGGTGGGGGGGTCAGAACCAGGGGTCACAGTCTAAAGATATGGGGTAGACCATTTAGCACTGAGATGAGGAGAAATTTCTTCACGCAGAGAGTGGTGAGCCTATGGAATTCATTACCACAGAAAGTAGTTGAGACCAAAACATTGTATGTTTTCAAGAAGGAGTTAGATATAGCTCTTGGGGCGAAAGGGATCACAGGGTATGGGGAGAAAGCGGGAGCAGGCTATTGAGTTGGATGATCAGCTATGATCATAATGAAAGGCTCGAAGGGCCGAAGGGCCTACTCCTGCTCCTAGTTTCTATGTATTCCAAAACTTCTTCCAACATAAAAACTGGAACAATGCGGTTGGAATACACTACAGATTTCTACAATATTACCTAGAGCAAATTCAGTCACTATGTTTTCCTCACATAACATCCTACTTCAGTGCTGTCCAAGGAAACAAAATTTATAACCGTATAGCCAGCAAATCCACAAATAGCATATTGCACCTCCAGTAGGTGTTATCTTCTCTGATTTATCACCTAACTTATGTAAAGGCATGCATACGTAAAATAATAATCACTGGTCCAATAATTTATTTACTCTAGAGTCATTATTCAGATCAAGCTTAAAAGCATTATAGAACATTGTACTTACAGACAATTACAATAGCTAACAATTCAGATATTTGAATTAGTTTATCAGGCAAAGTAGAAAAAATTATGTATAACAAGGAGCCATGGGATAAGAATTAAATTTCATGACTCAGCAATAAACAAGTAATTTCTGAGTCATGGTCAACATCAACAGTGAGATAGAGATGATATTCCACTAATTTTAATTGTGTAGTTATAGTAAAAGTTGGGCAAGTAAATAAAAATTATAAATCAACAGTAAAAGTACATATAAGTTTAAATAGGAACAAATTTTTCAAACAGCTTGCAAAGCCATTCCAGTGATATCACCATAAAATCCTTACAATCACAATCGGGATTCTAACCTATGGAAGATATTTTTACATGTGCTATAATTAAGACTAAACAATAAGCATTTTCAACTAAACCAACAGAATTCCCAAGGTGCATTTTAAATCCCCAATAACTACAACAAATTGTGTTTATATGGAGCCATTAATATAGTAAAACATTCTAAGGCATTTCACTGAGCATTAGCAAATAAAACTTGGCACCGAGCCATATGAGGAGATATTACATCAGATGATCAAAAGCTTCATCTAAAAGGTAGGTTTTCAGAAGCTCTAAAGGAGAGGCAGAGAGGTTTAGAAGAGGTAATTCCAGAGCTTAGTGTGAGACAGCAGATGGCATGACCAAGAAAGGCAGAGAGATTAAAATAGGGGATGCGCAAAGAGGCCAGAATTAGAGCAGCGCAGGCATTTAAGGGTTATAGGGCTGAAGGAGCTTAGGGGATACGGAAGGCAAAGGCCAAGGAGGAATTTGAAAACAAGGCAGGAATTTTAAAATTGAGGCATTGCTGAATCAGGAACAAATGCAGGTGGATGGGACTTCAATGGGAGTTAGGGTATGAGCAACAGAGTTTATGGAGGGTGGAAGATGGGAGGCCAGCCAGCAGTACATTGGAACAATTAAGTCTAGAGGTTACAAATGCATGGATGAGTGTTTCAGCAGCAGATGATTGAGGCGGAGCGGAGTTGGGCGGTGTTACAGTCAGAGTAGGCGGTCTTAATGGTGGCTCATGTGTGTTTAGCTTACCTCATGGTCAAATACAACACCAGAGTTGCAAATAGTCTGGTTCTGCCTCAGACATTTGCCAGGGAAAGGGATGAAGTGGCAAAGGAACAGGTTTATGTCAGGGACTAAAGACAATGGCTTTAGTCTTCCCAATATTCAGTTGTTCTGCACATGTACTGGATATCGAAGCAGTCAGACAATTTAGAAACAGAGGGGGGGAATCAAGAAGGGTGGTGGTGGTGAAGTAGAGCTGGATGTCGTCAGCTTACATAGATGTGGAAATCTGTAAAAATAAGACCAGCATTCAAAAACTGAAATATGAATGAAATTGTAAATGAAGGAGGCACAAATGATAACGAGAAAAGGCTGTTATGTTCATGTGCAAGAGAACGCCAAACCCAAGAAAAGTAGTTGGGAGGCAAGAATGTCCTTTTCAACTGAAGGAATAAACAGGGAATCCATACAGGTTGAAACTGGTTATGTGCAGAAAGATAAAGAAACATGGCAAAAATAAGCTTGAAAAGATTGATGAAACTGAAGTAGAGATCTGATGGAGAAATGTAGAAGAGCTTCAGCAAAGGGGAGATTATGGAAAACTTCATGGTGAAATTTTGAATGAAACAAATTAAATGAATGAATGCAGGAGCTATTAAAAGGAATCTTTATTTTTAGCAAAGGCAGTCTTACACTGTTAAATATATCATGTTAATTTTCAACTTGTGGAGATCAGCACAAATCTGCTAACATTACACTAAAAAAAACTAAATGCCCAATAAAAGGGGCTGGAGAGCTTGCTGCACACCAAGACTTGCTTTATGTACTATAAAGTTAATCTAACTGCCAGCATGTCTGTTCCCCATCCCCCACCCCCATCCCCTCACATCAGGACTGAACATCCTCATTAAAATTAAATTTCAGTGTACAGCTGGGCAAAGCAATTAATGCACTTGGCACAACTCCTCCAGAAACTCATGATAATTGCACACCTCTGCAATACCCCCAATATAAAGGCCCCAGAGGGCCTTTGACCTAGCCCATGTATGGAAGGTAATATCACTCACACCATCTTGCAAAGAACTGTGCCACTTGCACAGCATCATCTTCCAAAATCCTTGAGCCATCATTGACCCATATTTAAAAAATCTTCAGCCTACATTTATTTCAACGTGACAAATAGCACTGCCGGGGATACATGCAACCGTGCACTGACACTAGCAACCACCCTTTGATCTGGTCAGCTCATCTCCAGGCAACAAGAAATGCCACAGTGGCAAAATGAAATGAACACAATACCTTCCCCATGTCAAGATCTGCAGCAATGTCAATACTCTGCAGATCATATATACACACACACACACACACACACACACCAGTGCCCAGAATTAAATCATACTGTTCTGATTTAAAGCTGGCAGAATTGGCAGAGTTAACATTTTTATTTGGAGGCGTAAAAGGCTCTCATAAAACTTAAGTAGGGGGGCTATAATAATTTTGTGTGTGAGGGGGTGGGTGAGGGGGGGGGGGTGGGTGGTTGAGGAGAAAGGCCACAGAAAGCCATGAGGCTACACTGGGGTAACTGGCACCGAGCCATCCCTCAATCTGTGAACCAATAGGCCACTTAATGGACTTTCCCCGGAGTAGTTTCATTAATAATGTCGAGCCAGCACGCCTCAAGAAGCGGATTAGTCCGGTTCTCCTTCCAACTCTGCGCTCCCAATCACTACTTTAATTCCCACTATAGGAACTGGACTGGCTGGAGCAGGGAGAATAAAACATCCCTTACACGCATCTGCTCACACTGCCCTAAAGCCCTCACCTTGTCACCATCAGTGTTGGATGGGTATATCTGCCCAGATCTCCGTGTCCAGCGCCACTCACTTCTCCTTTCTTCCTGCCCCTTGTTAACGGTCCTGGGCTCCAGCTCTCACTCGCTGCACACAAACCCTGCGCGAGCCCATCCGGTAGGACCCCACCCACCTCCCCGCCCATTGGCGGAGGCGCTGCCCGATTGGTCGCCCGCGGGATTCACCAACCCCCCCCTCCCCCCCCCCCCCCCCCCCCCCCACCAACCATCGGCCCTCCTCCTCCCATTGGCGCCGGCGCCGCCTGATTGGCAGCCCGCGGGAGCCCACCCAGCTCGCCTCCCATTGGCGGAGGCGCCGCCTGAGTGGCAGCCCGCGGCACCCTGCCCAGCCCCCCCCTCCCATTGGCCGAGGTGCCGCCTGATTGACAGCCCTCGCGCGCTCCCGCGGGCGAGAGCTGGAGAAAGACGCAGCAGACCCATTCCCCTGTGGGCTTTCCTTACAGGGCTGAGGGCAGGAGAGAAATAGACGTCATGCTGGTTGCAGCAGTTAGTTCTTCATCAGCATTGTTCAGTTGCGTTCATGTGGTTTAGACCACTTAACCTGTTGATGAGCCATCTTGACATTTTGTGGAAGAGCTTTTTGGGGATGTTTTTTTGGAAAAAAAATGCAAAGGTCTTAGAGTGGCTCTTCTGCAAAGAAATATGGAGCAGAAGGAGACTCTTGTAAGGTTATTTGGAGTCTCACAAAGAGATCTGGAGGCATGTGTGGTTGAACATAAATTGTTTATTGTAACGGACCACCGTATGCATATATCTAAGGTAAAGCCTTAACTAGGTGCTATCTTAACGCTGACTTCTCTCAGACTCTCTCCAAACACAGCCCACCATCCTGCGATGCTCCACATCATAATGTGGGTGGTACTTCCAGTCCCACGTTAGCTCTTACTAGCCGAACACCCTTACACTACAATAATATAAAAGCAAAATATTGCGGATGCTGGAAATCTGAAACAAAAGCAGAAAGTGCTGGAAAAACTCAGCAGGTCGAGCTGCGTCTGTGGAGACAGAAACAGTTAACGTTTCAAGCCCATACGGCCCTTCTTCAGATATAAAGAGAAGCAGAAATGTGATGAAATTTATACTGTTTAAGGGGTGTGGAGCTGGTGAGGCTGGACTGAAGACCAGTGATAGGTGGGGACAAAGGATAGATTGATAAAGATGTCATGAACTAAAGGACAAAGGGTGTGTTAATGGCAGTTGTAAGAGCTAAAAAGGTGCTGATAATGACATGAAGGTAAGAAAGCAGAATGTGATAATAGCAGACAAGGGTAAGCATTATGTGAAAGAACAACATGGAATAAATAACAGATTGCCCTTTTGAGGATGGGTAGGGAGAGGGGGTGGTGGTGGGGAAAAAAGATAGAAAATAGTATAAAAGGGTATAAAACAATGAATAAATGAATAAAATAAATAAAAATAAGTGGATAAAAAATAAAAATGAACGTAGAAAAAAGAGATTAAAAAGGGGGTGAGGATAGAGGAGAGAGTTCATGGTCTGAAGTTGTTGAACTCAATGTTAAGACTGGAAGGCTTTACCCTTATACTACACTTCCCCTAAGTCCATACCCAAATATATATTACAACAAAATATTTCCATGCTACCCCTTCTCCCCTCAAGTCTTTGACTTTGCAAATTCAGATGGTCTGGGGGCTTTACAACTCCTTCAAATTTTGTTTTCTCCCCATTCGGAGGAATGGTAGTCTCAGTTGCTACAGGCTGACCTTGCTGATTCCAAGTTGAAAGCACTTGGTGTTTCACATATATGGGTTTCAACATCTGGTTCATTTCTTGCGCTCTTTAATGTTATGTTTCTCTTTGTTGGCAATCAATCTTTTTGGATCGGGTACCAGAGGTGTGTTCATTTCCTTCCAGAGAGAATGTTCGCTCCGTTCATTTATAAATTAGACTCAGGTTTTCTTTTTCTAAGGGATCCACCGTGTTCTTCTTGGAACTTGATGTTTCAAGAATTGAACCTTCATTTTCAGTTGTTTCAGTTTTAGCCAAATATTTGTTCACTGTTTTTTTCCGGTTGCTTTTTAAGCCTATTAATCCTTTCATTCAACTCAGCCGGTACTATGAGGTGTTCAGTTGTCTTTGTTTGAGAGTTACCTGTGGAACCCTTATACAAGCTTAACAACTTCACCTGGGCATTCAGTCCCTTTCGGGGTCTTCCTACCATGGTCACTGACTGCTCCTTAGACTTTTCCAATTCACTTGTTTGATCCTCAATCTGTTTCTTAGAATTTTCCTTATCTGCTTTTGAAGTCTAGATTTGCTTTTCCATGCTGTGCACTGCATCTTTCAAATCCTTCAGATTGGATCGAAGTTCAAGAATTTCATTGCTCTTTTCACAACGAAGTTCCAACATTTCATCAATTTTGGTTGTTAATTAATTCTGCTGTTCCGATTCATCAGCAATTCCTTTTCACGATCCTTAATAGAGACTTCTGATACTTGAACCTCCTCAAGTTCTAATTTATCATTAGCAAACTCATTTTCCGTATGTGAAAATTGGTTCTCTACACTGAACAATCTTTCTTTAGTACAGCCTAATTCCTCTGTGCTATCTTACAAGCTCCCAATCTTTAATTTTGCTTCTGCTAGTTGTTTCTAAGACTCTTCACACTCCTCTGAGAGAACTTTACTTTCTTTTGCAACTGTTCAACTTGTCTTGACATTCTAGGTTCTTGATTTTAATTTCAGCCATGTAATTTTTCAACAACTCAATAGTTCTTAGTAAGTTTGAGACATCTAGTGCCATTCCTTCTAGTTCTTTGATCTTCAGCATTGGATTTACATTCCCCGGATTTATTTCTGTCTTTTCTTTCTTTGTCTGCAGCAGAGATTTGTCTTTATCCTTCATTTTCATTTCATTGTTGGCAAGGTCTGTCTCCGGCGAAGTCTTAGCTTGTTTCAATTCTGTAATCATGCTACTCATGGCTTCAGTATATACTCACAGTTTGGAAAGCTCTATGGCTTTTCCTATCAATGCCTCCTCTTTTCTATTTAGTTGGCTTTTCAGCCTAATAATTTCTATGTTCATCTTCTCTTTCAATTCGGTATGCTGCAAAAATTTTTCTGACTGTCGAACTACAATTTTTTTTAGTTTTTGTTGCTTCTGTACGCAAGAATTCTTCATCTTTTCTTTTTCTTCCTGCAGTCTTTCACTTTGCAGTTTGGCCTCTATGTACCTCCCCATCACTTTTCCCGTGCGCTCATCCTTTTTGCCCATAGTTTTAACAAACTTGTTTTCTATTTCTTTATATATATCTTTGGAAATGTAATACTTTTCCAAGTTTTCTTCCAAATGTCCAACCATTTTCTTCAGCTCTGTAGTCTCTTTCTTGTACCTCTTGACTTCCTCCTAGAATATAGAATATTGCTGAGTTTTCGCTGTCAACTGGCTCTTCAGTTCTTTCAGAGTGACATTAAATTAATTTTGCTTCCCTTCATAATTTTCCAGAGGAACAGACTGCGACCTGACGGATCCTTGGAGCATGTGAAGCTCAGTCAACAGGTTTCCCTTTTCATTATAAAGCTCAATTGTTTCTTCTTCAGTTTTCTTGTAATTCAACAGTGTCTCCTCAATTATACTGTTCAAGGCAGTCTTCATTTCTTCATGCTGATAAAGAGTTAGGTACTCCTTTTGCATTTGATCTTGAAGGACAATTAGATATTATTTCAACTGTTTATTTTCTTGTTCAGCTCTTGCCATCTCACTCTGTATTTCAGTGCATTGCTTTGTGGCTACTGGTAGTTCCAACACAGCTTTTTCTGAAGTAGTATTCAACATCTCTTCTAACTCCTCATGTTTTTTTCCAGGGGCACATATTAATTCTTCAAAGAGTCTTTCAAGGCAGCAATTTCTTTGAGTACATTTTCTGCCTGCTGTTGTGCCTGACAATACTTCTGGTTGAGTTTTTACAACTCCCTCCTCTGCCTGCTCACAATGAAATTCAGAGTTGTCATTTCCTCCTTGTGCTTTTCTGGATATATGTACTGAGCCTGCACACTATTCAGATTTTTGCTTATTGCATTCTTTTTCTTTCAAAGCTTACTTGTACTTTTGTGACACCTCAGAAATTTGTTTGTTCAGATCTTGAACAGTTTGGTTCATTGAAGACTTTAGTTTATCATACCTTTTCAAAGGTACATACTCAGCTTGAATCTTGTCTTTCAACTCAGCTATCAGACAAACATTTTCCTATGTAATTGTTTCATATTCCTTTTGAGGTTTTATTGCTTTTGGGTTACCTCAGATAACTTTTCTTCATTCACAGCCATCTGCTTGCTCGGCACTGCCACTTGCTGTTGCAGTTTGGGTACTGTGCTCTATTTTTAATTGTTTTAGCTGTTTCTCAGCCTCTTGTTTCCTCTGCACTAAACTCTTCAGCTCATGCACTTCATTGCGCTGACATGATATGTAACAATTTTGTGTTTTGCTTGGGTATTGTCTTCTTCACCATGGGGTCTTCTTTCCCGTTTGGTGCTTTATTGGGAGTGCTCTATACCATTTTTTAAAGGTCTGTGCTCTCCACAGCTTGGGGTTTAAAATACTTGTCAAAGGTTTTTAATGCATCAACAAATGTGGTTGAAGATTCATCTATACCTTGTCTTATGATTACATTGTCAGCAAATACACCGAATAAATACAAGAATGCATTAACTTGCACTTCATCTGATTTCCTACTTAATCTCCTGGAGTGTAAAAATTTTCTTCTCCATGACACCCAATTTTGCATCTAGTTTGCCCCTTGCATGAACTCAAATTGGTCTGGTAATTTTAATTTGCTATACATGGATGTTTTTCAGAACTGGGGAGTACAGCTTTAATTTAATTTTTCTGAGATGGTACCACGGTAACCATTTTATTCCTTCCTTTATCCACTTGTCAGGCTTTGGTGGGATCCCGTTATGATCTGGGAGCCATATTTAAACATTTGCAATTGTGCAGAAAACCTTTTAAACTAACAGTTTGGGGCAACATTTGCTTCTTTGAGCTTGGGAAATCAATGTGAAGGCATTTTGTTTTGTTCTGCCTTCTGTTTTAATTTTTTTTGTTCATTCGAGCTCAGCTGCTGTGTGGCAAGGCGCCAACTCTGGACCCGGCTAGGGTGTTCTTCCAGCTGCATTGGTTAAACAATTGGTATGCTTTGCCTGATTAGTGCCCTGATTATTTTTAAGAGGTTTGCTCAGCTTTTTAGTGAATTTTGCTAACCATTTTTGTGATCTGGCTAGGTCCTTTGATTCTGCATTGGATCAGGTTTGGCAATGGACCTCCACATGCTCTGGTAGAGTCCTTTTTAGCTGTACAGTGGATTTTTCTTTTGCCTCCATGCCTGTGATGGAGCTTTTTTAGGTGATCCCCGTTTGTGTCTTTGATTTTGGTGCTTAGCTCAAACCATACTGCAGTTTCTTTGTATTTTCATGTCTTGGGATTTCGGGGTCCTTCGCTTGCAGCCACCCAAGTAAGGGTGCTTGGTGTCTCACTAAGAGGTCTGGAGGCTTGTGTGGTTGAACATAAACTGTTTATTAGTAACAGGCAACTAAATATCTATCTCCAAGGTACAGTCCTAGCTAATCATTATCTTCATGCCGACTTCCCTCAGACTCTCTCTACATCCAGTCTACCATCCTGTGACTCTCTACATCATAGTGTTTCCTCAGTCCCATATTAAGCCTTACTAACCTGAACACCCTAATACTGCATAAACCAAACAGCCCATCAAGCCTGTTCTGCTGTTCAATATGGTCATGGCTGATCCAGAGCTTCAAACCTGCTTTCATGCCCACTCCCCATATTCATTGATTCCTTGAGAGTCTATCGCAGCCTTAAATATATTCAACGATGAAGCA
Source organism: Carcharodon carcharias (assembly GCF_017639515.1). NCBI lineage: Eukaryota > Metazoa > Chordata > Chondrichthyes > Lamniformes > Lamnidae > Carcharodon > Carcharodon carcharias. The sequence goes on from NC_054471.1 coordinate 178,519,194, forward strand.
TCCACAACCTTCTGGTGTATGAAAATTCCAAAGATTCACAACCCTTTGAGTGAAATAATTTATCTTCACCTCAGTCCTAAATAATCAGCCACTTATCCTTAGACTGTAACCCCGGGAATTAGATTCATGGAATAGCGGAAAAAATCTATCAGTATTTACTATCAAGCCCCTTCAGAATCTTATATGTGTCAATGATATCTTCTCTCATTCTTCTAAACTCCAGAGAACATAAGCCCAATTTACTCAGCCTCTCATCATAGGGCAACTCTCTCATATCAGAGTCCAGTTTAGTGAGCATTTGTTGTACCACCTCCAAGACAAGTACATCCTTCCTTAAACATGGAGACCAAAACTGCACACAGTATTCCAGATGTGGTCTCACCAAAGCCCATGCAATTGTAGTAAAACTTCTTTATTCCTATACTCCAATCCCCTTGCAATAAAGTTCAACATGCCATTTGCCTTCCTAATTGCTTGCTGCCCCTGCATGCTAACTTTCTGCTTTCCTTGTACAAGAACACCCAAGTCTCTTTAAGCATCAACATTTAAAAGTTTCAAACCTTTGAAAAAATATTTTTCCTGTCTATTCTTTCAACCAAAGTGAACGACTTCACACTTCCCCACATTATACTCCATTTGCCGTCTTGTTACACACCCACTTAACCTATCTATATCTCTTTGCAGCCTCTCTGAGGATTCAGTGAATTGGATCATAGAATGGTTGCAACATTGAAGGGGGCTGTTCAGCCCATCATGTCTGTGCTTGCCTTCTGAAGGAGCAATTCACCTAGTGCCACTCCCCTGCCTTGGAAGCAAAACTCCAATTAAAGCTGAACCAGTGTTTTAAACAGGCTTAATAAAATATCCTTGCTTTTGTACTCTATGCCCCTATTGATAAAGCCCAGGAAGCCTTCGATGGTTAATGCATATATACACCCAAGTTCCTCTGTTCCTGCACCCCTTTTAGAATTATACCTTCATTTTATGTTGTCTCCCTGCATTATGTTGTCTTCCTATCAAAATGAATCACTTCACACTTCTGTGCATTAAATTTCATCTGCCACTTGTTAGCCCACTCCACTAACCTACTCCCACTTCTTTCAGTATCCTTGGATGCATGTCATCTGGTCCTGCCACCCTATCAACTTTATGTGGAGACAGCCTAACCAATACCACCTCCTTATCAATGTTACAGACCTCAAATGTCTGAACTACCTCTTCTTTCACCATGACCTGCACAACCTCTTCTTCCTTGGTAAAGACAGATGCAAAGTATTAATTTAATACCTCAGTCATGCCCACTGTCTCCATGCATAAATCCCCCTTCTGGTCCCTAATCAACCTCACTTCTTCTCTTACCAACGTTTTACTATTTATATGCCATGAGAAGAATTTTGGATTCCCTTTTCTGTTAGCTGCCAGTCTCTTCTCATACACTCTCTTTCATTCTCTTATTTGATTTTTCAATTTCTCTCTGAACCTTCTATATTCAGCTTGGTTCCATATTGTATTATCCACCTGACATCTGTCATGAGCACACTTTTTCTGCTTCATCTTAATATCTATCTCTTAGCTTATCAAGGGAGCTCTGGAGTTGTTTGCCCTACCTTTCCCCTTCATGGGAATATACCTTGATTGTACTTGAACTATCACTTCATAAAGGCAGCCCATTGTTCAGTTAATGCTTTGCCTGCTAATCTTTGATTCTGATTCTTGCACCATTGGAGTTGGCTTTCCCCCAATTAATTATTCTTACTCTGGATTGCTCCTTGTTCCTTTCCATAGCCAACCTAAACCTTATGAAGCAATAATCAGTGTGCCCTAAATGTTCCCCTATTGACACTTGAATTACTTGGTCCACCTCATTCCCAAGAACAAGAACCAGCAGTGCCTCCCTTCCTGTTGGACTGGAAATGTACTGCTGCAGAAAATTTGTAGCACCATCTTGTGGTAGTGCTGTGCAGCAACTGCTCCTACTGATAATAAAATTCTGTAAAAATGATTGATGTTCATAATGTTTGTTCGTAATCAAGATTTAATAGGCTCCTGTACATAATAAGACATTTGTCTGTTATTGAAAGGGCGTGCAAACAAAACAGTTATGATGAAAGGCCATAGACCTGAAATTTTAAGCTAACCTTTTTCTTTTATCCGCACAAGCTGCTTTATCTGCTGAGATAAAGCACTTTTTTGGTTTTATTTCACATTTTCAGCAATTTAAGTATTTTGCTTTTAGCAAATTCTCTATCTTCTATTCAACCAAATTATAACAAGAATATATATCATTCAAAAGATTGAGTAATTAAACCCCTCTTTCTCTGCTAAACTTAATGAAAATGCAATTATAAAGCTCAGTTATTTATTACCACAATACAGATGCAACAATAAGTACCGCACACATACACACACATACACACCATGAACTAATTTTGTTAATTGAAATGCTGACCTGAGTAAAATCCTACCTCTCAATTCAAACAAAGCACTTTAAAATTTGCCTTATATGCAGAACTATCCTATTATCCAAATTTTTGATCTGCACCTTAGTTTCATATATCCAATCTGAGTAACTAGTATTTTAATAACAACATGCCCGCATATGCAGAGTGTACTGTAGCCACATTAATCATGTCTCTAGTACATAGTGCAGCCCACTGCTGTGGGTCTCAACCCTGATGCTGAATCTGATTAGAGCACAACATCTGGGTCAGCTTAGCTCTATTATTTCTTTGTATTCTGGGCAAAATTGGAACGCTGATCCTATTTTGGCTTTGCTCTGTTTGATGCACTGTATGTTAACTCTGCCTTTGTGACCTTCATTGCAGTTAGTCACTATGATTTGGAAATGAAATGCGTTAATAATAGAGGATTTCTCTCTGGTCCTACTGGTGATTGCAGTTCCAACACCATTATTATTTCCTACTTGCTGGAACTCAGTTGCTGTGTCAGTTGTGGATTTTCAGTCTTTCCTGGGGGCTTAAAATATGGTTCTCTCTTGTTTCAGTTTACAAGGAAAGTATTTTAGTTTACAGCTATTTCTAAAAATGTTCAAAACTTCCTAATTATTTAAGTCATATTGCGGAAATGTGAGGTACTTTGCTTCCTCAATGCACATTTCCCAAATCCAGAGCCATTTTTTGTGCTTTTATTTTTTGATCAAATTGACTTGTGAGGTTTGGCATTGGAACGAAAATAAGTTTACTTCTGCTTTGCAGTGCTCATGGATATGCTATTCGCTTTTATGATATTTGAGTTATAGATAAATCAATCACTGTGACACTGTATATAGTCAATAAAAAGTACAGCTGGGTCACAGGCGAGTGGTCTTTGTAGCTAGGCGCATAGATGTAATTCAGTCCCTAATACATTCCATCCTTAATTTCATATTGTCTTTATAAATTCTTATGACCATATTTTTATAATGGAAATTGCCTGTATAAATGTCATGTGTTTCCTGCATTTCGATAGTTATTACATTTCAAAAGCACTTAATTGGCAATGCTATGTCTTTGGATGCCCTGAGACCATTAAATGTTCTATCTAAATGCAAGCTGTTTCATTCTACTATGCTGCTAAAACACCGTCTTGCCAATGGTGGTGCAATGCCCCCAGTGTGGGAGGGTGTTATTACAGCTCAGCACCACCTTCTCAAGGGCAGCTAAGGATGGGCAATAAATGCTGGCCCAGCCAGCGAAGCCCACTTCCCGTGAATGAATAAAAAGATGTGACAAATTTTCATGGATAGTTTCCTTTAACGATGTGGACATGGAAGTTCATAATGGAAAAACTGATAAATTGTGTGTGCAAACATAAGACTTTTACTATATTTTTAATTGATTTCCCATCACATTGCATGTGGGAAGTCAAGACGAAGTGCAGTCTTTATGTCAAGATTTAGAGACTGGAGGGCCAATTGGACCAAGGCAGGGACACTTAGAGAACAAGATTTTATTAATTTTTTTGCTGGATCCCATTTATCACCTTTTTAAATTCTTCCAATTTGTTAGGGTTAGGTTTATCTCACCTCCAGCTGCTCCATGACGATTGTTCAAGGTTTTTACTCCTTTAGTTTAATCCTTACTTTTCCTATTCCAGGCCTTCTAGGTGGTAGGAGTTGTGGGTTTGGTAGATGCTGCTGAAAGATGCCCCTGGAAGTTATTGCAGTGCATTTTGTAGTTAATGCATTGTGTAGCCGTGTAGCACTAATGGTGGAGGTAGTGGATGATTGTGCTGGTGGATGGTGTGTGTTGATCAGATGGAGAGCTTTATCCTGGGTGGTGTCAAGTTTCTTGAATGTTGTTGCAGCTGCACCCATCAGGTAAGTGGAGAGTATTCCATTACACTCATGGTGTGTGCTTTGTAGATGGTGGACAGGCTTTAGGGAGTCAGGAAGTGAACCACACGCTTTTGAATATCCAGTCTCTGACCTGCTCTATTATCCACGACATTTATGTGGCAGAGGTCATAAAAGGCTGGTACTGTTTAGTTTTTGGTAAATTATAAACACCCCCAGTGTGTTAATGATGGGAATTTGACAGTGATAATGTCTTTGAATGTTAAAGGAATGTGGTTAGGCTCTCTCACCTTGGAGGTAGTCTTTGTCCGAAAATATGCAAATGTTACTTGCCACTCATCAGCCCAAGTCTGGATGTTGTCTAGATTTTGCTGCATAAGGGCACGGACTGCTTCATTATGTGAGGAATTGCAAACAGAGCTGGATACTTTTGAATCATGTGAATATTTCTACTATAAGATGGAGGTAAGGTCATTGATGAGACCACTTAAGATAACATGGCCTATGATGCATCCCTGAAGAACTCCTGCATTGATGTCCTGGGGCTGAGCTGTTGTCCTTATAGCTGGAGCTATCTTCCTCTGTGCTAGGCTTGATTCCACCTGCTAAAGAGTTTTCCCCCATACCTGTTGACTTCAGTTTTACCAGGACTCCTTGGTGTTACACTCAGTTAAATGCTGTCTTGTTGTCAAGGGCAGTCACTCTTGCCTCATTCAAAGAATTCAACTTAACGTACATATTTGGACCAAAACTGCAATGAGACCTGGTCTGAATGGCACTGGCAGGACCCAGAAGATTAAGGCTTTAGTCCAGTCGATGCTTCTATTTTTTCCATACCTTACTGACACTGCTTAAAGAAAGATAGCAGTAGACCAAATATACATAAAAGGAGCCATAGAGATATAACTTTGGTTCTTATCTTTTGGGGTGGACTGCTTATAAAGGCCTCCTTCCCTATTAATAATGTTGCCTTAACAAAACAAAATTAATTCAATAAAAATTAGTTCAATCACCTCCACTGCACAATCATACACACACTCTTCCACGCAGCTTTTCAGCCACCCACCTCCTTGCATTCAGTTCCCAGGCATCTGTACAATCAACTAGAGTCAACATCTCATCTGCCAACTGTTGTTCACCCATTAGTTTTATGCATGAACATATTTAGGCAATCTTTCAGCTGTGACCTGAAATTTAAACCCTGATCTGATTGTATTTCTTTTGGTAAACCATATCTTGTAAAAGATTTAGTGAACTCTTCCACAATTTTCTTTGTTGTCATGTTTCTCAAAAGTATTGTTTCAGAAAACATGGTGGACACATCCATTGTTTCAGCAAGTACTGAATTCCACTTTTAGTCCTAGGGAGGGGACCTACACAATCAATCATGATCCTAGTAAAAAGTTCTTCAAATGCTGGAATTGGAGTTAAAGGTGCCAGTTTAATCAATGCTTGTGGTTTCCCTACCACCTGACATGTGTGATATGTCAGAATTTGACAACATCCCTATGCAATCCAGGCCAATAAAAATGTTTTTGTATCTTTGCCTGTATCTTTCTAATTCCTAAATGTCCCTCCATTGGAATGTCATAAGCTGTCCTCAGAATCTCATTTCTATATCCAAATGGGAGTACAATTTGATGCACCTCCCTCCAATTTTCATTTGCTGAAGTATGATAAGACCTCCATTTATTCATTGAAATATTACCCTTAAGATAATAACATTCTGGAATACATTTTGCCTCTGTTTCTGAGTAACCTGTCTGATACAAATGTTTTATTTGCAAATTATTTTTCTGTAACTCCACTAACCTCCTTGAGCTAAACACTTCAGCGGAATTGTCCTCTAGTCTTTCTTCCTGAACAACCTTATCAAACACAGTGTCAGCTAATTGGATTTCCAAACCTTCCCCCTGCCTTTGAACTTCCTGTTCTTCTTGTTTCAACCTGTGAGCCTGTAATCTCATTATCACACAATCTGGAAACAATGCAGCATGTTCACTCTGCAACACTTCTGTTGAAAACAGTTCTACAGGCTGTTCAACTACCATAGGTATTGCCCACATTTGTGATCCAGCTATATCATTATCCAGAATAAACTGAACCCCTGCAATGGACAAATTCCCCACTACTCCAACAATCACCTCACCTATTTTCCATTTACTTTTTAAATATGCCTTCCAAAAGGGAATAGGTTTAGCATCTCCATGAACCACACTTATTATCATCTGTAGTGGGATGAGAAAATCTGCAATACTCCCCCGAACAACAAATCTCACTGTTCCACAACATTAAGGATTGACTAGCCCCTGTGTCTCAAAAAATGTTAACATCTTTACTTACTCCACCTTGTAGACATAGAAAGACTTTCTCTTCACACACAAAATCTCCAAACATTTCTGTAACCTGCTGCTCCAAATTCTCTTAGGTAAATTGTGAACATATTCCCACTTCTTTACCTAGCACTGATTCTCCCTGTTTTACTTGTACACAAACCTCAGCAACTACAGTACTTTTACTTCCAGTACTTTTCTGCACCCACAGATTTTCCCTGCAATTTCCAGCACACAGATTTCATATGTCCAACTTTGTTACAATGAAAACACCTCAATTTTCGAATGTCAGTTCTACCCTCAGCACCTACCTTTTTATTCTGAGAAAAAACTTCCTGCGAGTTTCCACCTACTTCTTTTACCTGATTACCCATCTTCCTTTCACCTTCCCACTTTCCATCCTTTTCTGCTTTAAAAGGGTGACAAAATAAATGTTTAGCTCTATGAACTACCTCATAATCATTAGCTATCTCTGCTGCTTGTCTTACTATTTGAACCCTCTGTTCCTCCACGTGAGTTTTCACTGCCAAAGAGATTGAATCTTTAAATTCTTCCAAAATAATTAACTCTCTAAGAGCTGCATATGTTGTCTCTACCTTTAATGCCCGTACCCACCAGTCAAAATTACTTTTTTTTACTCTTTCAAACTCAATATAAGTTTGCCCAGGCTGCTTTCTCATATCCCTAAATTTCTGCCTGTATGGTTCAGGAATCAACTCAAATGCACTCAAAGTATCTTTTTCTTAACCACAGCACAGTTCATTGACATTTCTTCTGACAGCGAAGCATAAACCTTATGTGCTCTACCAATCAACCTGGATTGTAACAACAATGTCCAGTTTTCTTGTGGCCATTTCATCTGTTCAGCTATCTTCTCAAATGAAATAAAGAATGCTTCCATATCTCTTTCCTCAAACTTTGGAAGAGCTTGTACAAATTTAAACATCTCCCCAATGGGTTCTGATCTGGAAATAAGTCCTTCCTCACCTACTGTTTTCTGTTTTTTTAACTGCCTGCATTGTAAGCTGGAACTCTTTCTCTCTTTTTCTCTTTCTTCCTTTTCTAACCTTACCATTTCTAATTCCCTTTCTTGTTTTCTTTCTCTCTCCTGCCTTTCTGCCAGCTCCCATTTGAAATGCTCTTCCTCTCTCTTCTGCCTCTAATTCCAGTTTTCTCATTTCCAATTCCTTTTCCTTTCTGTTTGCCTCCAATTCAAGTTTTCTCAGTTCCTTTGCTTGTTCAAGTTCGAGCCTCTTCCTTTCTAACTGAAGCCTCACTACCTCCAGCAGTGACTCACTAGTGTCAGGTATCACTTCCAATTTTAAATGCTGTGCAGGTAACCCCAATTGTACTTTATCCGCCAATTCTTTTAACTTAACTTTAGTTATCTTTTGTAAACCAGCCAAAGTTATAACTTCAACTCTGAGACAAGCCTGAGCAACTGCCAAAGCCATATTGCAGTCTCACCACTTAAAAAAGACCCACACCAACTCCTGAATTCAAAGTGTTTCTTGTTCTAGTAACTTCAAGATTCACCAAATCTAACCCAAGCAATAAATTTTATATGTATCCCGCAAAGAGTCCCCAACTATGTTATGGCACAGCCGATGATAAATGCTGAATTTTTCAAATCCCAAAGGGAAACATAAAATAACTACCACAACTTGTTTTGCAAGAGATATGTGCCTTGAATTCAGTAATAATAAGACTGCCAAGTCTTATAGGTTTTTACAAAACTAAGTTAAACATTTATGAACAAAATTTAACATAGCCAATGTTACCAGTTTCTAATGAATGTAATTCCTTAAGTGGGTGAGGTGGTCGGTGGGTGAAGTGCTGGATGGGTAGGGTAGCAGGTGGGTAGAATTGTAGGTGGTAGGGTGGTAGGTGGGTAGGATGGCAGATGGGTCAAGTGGCAGGTGGGTGGTAGGTGAGGTGGGTAGATGTGTAAGTGGGTAGGTGCGTCAAGGGGGTAGTCGGATTGGATCAGCTGATTAGTTGGGAGTCAGGGGTCATTATAGGGAATTCAGTGTGAGTGATTTGGGGAGATCAGCTCTGGTATTACTTGCCACTCTACCCACCTACAACCTCACCCACCTACTATCTCAGCCACTTGCCACCCTACCCACTTACCTCACTTACCTACCCACTCTATCATCCCATCCATTCACTTATTCATACATGCACCCATTCACGAACATTCATCCATCACCTATTCACTAACATTCACATTGAACCTTTAAACTAACCATACTGCAGCTAGTGAAAAAAAGGTGCATGTCTTGTCTTCCCCCTGAAGCTATAGTGCTGTGATTGAGCTCTTCGATGGATGCTGCGCTCCGCATTTCTGGAGAAGTTGGGCTCGGAAGATCTGGAAAGCAACATGGAGCAGTGTCAGGGCCTGGAAACGTTTGAGCGGAGCAGCAATCCGGTCATAAATGCTGCTTCACGGAGGACCTGTATCTAAAAGGGGGAAAAATGATGTGCCTGATAACAATAGACAGCTTAGTATAAGATGTAAGCAATACCACTTCCTGAGGGAACTTGTGAAGATTTTAATAGCAGGATCTTGCTTTTCTGAATCCATGTTGATTGCTGTTCATCAGCTAATGATTGCAGAGATATTTCTCAAATTTACACCTAGTAATCAAGACATCATTTTCCAGGAAATGGAAGTGAGACTATGGGATGTGTAGTTACATGTGTTTATTTTGTTGCCCTTTTTGATTATGCACAGCACTAGCTGTTTTAATCCATTGGTACCTCCCCAGTGCCCAGTAACTCCCTCATGACCATTTCCAGTACCTTACAAATATCCTCCTAGTTTCTTACAGCACTGGATAAATACCATCTGTTTCTAGTAATTTGTTTTGTGCCCTTTCAATCTATCTAGGATTTTCACCTCAATCATACCAATGTCGTCGATTCTACTTGGATTACCATTTAGACAGAACATGTTGCCCTTGTATTCCCTTGTGAATGACTGAAGGAAGCAGTCAGTCAGAATATTTATTATTTTGTGTTCATTCTCAGTTTTGAGAATGTTGACTAGGGAATGGCTGCCCTTTTATTGTTATAGTACTGAATGAATTCCTTACTGCCAGGTTTAATCTCTGCTGCTTTGCCTTTTTCTAGTTCTGTACAGGGCCTTGGTGAGACCACATCTAGATTATCATGTACAGTTTTGTTTTCCATATTTGAAAAAAGTTATATCTTTGATTGCTTATTATATTACGCTTGGAAGTAATTCAGAGAAGGTTTACTCAACTCATTCCTGGAATGAAGGGCTTATCCAATGAAGAAAGGTTGAACAGGTTGGGCCTATATCCATTGGAGCTTCGAAGAATGAGAGGTGATCTTATTAAAGCATATAAGATCTTGAGGGGACTTGACAGGGTGGATACAAGAGGATGTTTCCTCTTGTGGGGAAGGCTAAAACTAGGGGTCATAGATTCAGAATAAGAGGTATACATTTTAAGACAGGGGTGAGAATTTTTCTCTCTCAGAGGTTTTTAGTCTGTGGAATTCTATTCCCCAGAAGGTAGTGGAGGCTGGGTCTTTATATTGAAATTTAAACAGGGGAGTCAAGGGTTATGGGGGAGTGCAGTGGGCAGACAGGAAAGTGGAGCTGAGACCACAACCAGATCAGCCATGATCATATTGAATGGCGGAGCAGGCTCAAAGGACCAAAAGGCCAACTCCTGTTCCTCAGTCCTATGTTCCTATTTCTCTCTTTGCACTTTGGATCACACATTTGACTTATTTCTGTATGTTTTTTTTTCATTCCATTGAGCTCTTTCCCTTACCAGTTATTTATGTTTTACATCTATAACAGGTTTGTGGAAATCAAGGATCTCATCAAATTCAGGAACCTAACACTATATGACTGGTTGTTTAGGAGAGACATATAACTTTTGACAGTTACTAAGTGAAAAAACTTAATTATTTTTGTTTTATACTGAAGTTGATTACTTAATCTGAAGCAAACATCTCATTGAGGCACAAGGAAACAATCCAAGCAATGGATTCAGATAAATGACATAAAGAGCGAAATTCCTAATAGTTTATATTAGGAACATAGAACATGGGAGCATAGTGTCAGGAAGATATAATAATTCTCATAATGTTATTGGAATTTATTGTAAAATAATTGGGGGGGGCGGGGTGTGTGTGTGCGCGCATGTGTGTGTGTGTGTGTGCGTGTGTATGTGTGTGTGCGTGCGTGTGTATGTCTGTGTGTCTGCGTGTGTGTGTGTGTGTGAACAAGGCAGAAGTTTAGAACATAAGGTGTAAAAGGACATTTGCATTTTAAAATAAACCAGACTAGATTGTTTTCAAAGGACGGGTGAAATGTGTCACCTAGCCAGGTGAAGTTTAGAAACAGTGGGCAGAATTTCACCCATGTTGGGCAGGCTCGGTGGGGGTGGGCGGGGGAGGGGGGGATTGAGGGCAGTTGGGAAGCTGCCTGCTGTTCTCGATCGGGGCGGGAAGGCGGTTTCACACCTAGCGTGAAACGCGAGCAGCGGCGCTCAACGCTACCCGGGTTGCGAGCCGGAGGAGCGCAGCCTTCTCGCATACGTATGAGTGCGTGCTTCATAATCTCCCTGAGCTGAAACACGGCCCTTCATGTGACTCACAGGTTTAAATTTTTTATTTGATTTTTATTTGTTTTAGGAAATCTCATCCAGCCCATGGATGAGGTTTCCTAAAAAGTGCAAAGGCCGCTTGGCCTTTTCACCTGCCCACCAATCGTAAGGTTGGACGGGCAGCAAAAAGTTCAGCTTAAGTTCAACTTAACAGGCCTTTTAATTGTCAGTGGGTGCACTGACGAATGTGTCCCGCGCCTGCTGAACGAAATATCAATTGACTGTGTGTTGACATCAGGACCGATGTTGCTTGCCTGACATCAAAGTGTGTCATTCTATGCTTGAGCAGTTTGGACGCTCGCCTACTCGCCAAGCTAAGAATTTTACCCAGTGTGTTTATTCTTCCCAAAGGCTACTGGTAAAACATAGAGCTATGAGAGATTTTTATTATCTGAAAGGTAAAGTCTAAAGGCATAGGCCAGAATTTTGACATCGGCCTGCGGCCCACCCCCGACACGCCAACACATAAAATGATGCGTGGTGACGTTGGGCATGTGTCCAGACATGACCACGCGCCATCACGATATTTCAGTGGGTGGGCATGCTAGGAGATCCGATGCGTGTCCACCATTTATTAACGGGCCGCTTAAGGCCCTTGAGGCATTAATAGATGGAGATTTTTTGGAGCCCATGCGCTCTTCAAAGCATCACATGGGAGCAATGGGCAGGTGGGTAGGCCACATTTTTAAAAACCTCATCCACAAGTGGGATAAGAGGGGTGAGTGGGCTCGCGAGTGGTCTTTGTTAAACATTTAATTTTTGAACTTACTCCTACTTGCTTATGTGAACAGGAGAATTCAAACCTCTTCAGAGCTGCTTGTACAGGAATACCAGGCTTCAGGTCAGGACTCTGGAGTACACATCATTCTTGGGGCCTTGCGGGTTTCAGGCAGCCTTCCCTTACCCTGGGAATGGGGGGTTGTGCTCTCCACTGGAGGCACCTCGTCTGAGGAGGAAGAGAGGGCCAGAAGAGGGAGGAGGCCAGGAGTCCATATTCAACCTCCGGGGGAGCCACCTTTGGGAGGACAGGCGCAAGCACAAGGGGCTCAGGGTCAACAAGAAGTCCAAGGTGGAAGGGGCCGCAGAAGACGCTACTATCCTGCTGCCAGCACTTACAGGCGGCAAAGCAGCTACCTCAATATGCCTGAGGTGCAGTGCTGATGGAGGCTCTGTCTCTCAAGGGAGACAATGAATTCCATTTGTCAGATCAGTTGCCAACTGTGTGGGTGGGCACCCCATGCCAGTGGGGTTGAAGGTCATGGCTTTAGGATGAAAGGGGAAAGGTTTAGGGGGAACATTAGGGGGAACTTCTTCACTCAGAGAGTGGTGAGAGTGTGGAACGAGCTACTATCTGATGTGGTAAATGCGGGCTCACTCTTAAGTTTTAAGAATAAATTAGATAGATACATGGATGGGAGAGGTCTGGAGGGTTATGGACTAGGTGCAGGTCAATGGGACTAGCAGAATAATATTTCGGCACAGACTAGAAGGGCCGAATGGCCTGTTTTCTGTGCTGTAGTATTCTATGGTTCTATGGTTCTATGGTCATGGCTGTCCTCAACTTCTATGCCTCTGGCTCTTTCCAGGAGTCGGTGAGTAATCTTTGTGGAATCTTCCAGTCAGCTGTCCACAGTTGTGTCAAGTTGGTGACAGACACTCTGTTCAGGCATACATTGACTTTCATCCACTACTGCTGGGACGAGGACAGCCAGACAGAGCAAGCCAGAGGCTTCGCGGTGATTGCTGGGTTACCCCATGTCCAGGGTGCAATTGACTGCACACATGTGGCCATCAAGGATGCTGATTCTACAAGTCTGTGCAAGGTCCCAGGCAGCTCCCATGATGTTTACATCCTCAGACACTCTCAGGTGCTGAGGCTCTTCAGTGCTCCAGCTTGGGTGGATGGATGGTTGGTGAGTGACAAGGGCTATCCCCTCAGAAGGTGGCTCATGATGCCCCTCTGCCATCCAAGAACAGAGGCTGAGCAGCGGTACAACAGGAGCCATGCTGCCACAAGGACTGTGGTAGAGAGAACCATCAGTCTTCTTAAGATGTGCTTCCAATGCCTGGACCGTTTAGGGGGCGCATTCCAATACCCCCCAGATCGTGTGTTACTGATAGTGGTTGCATGCTGTGCTCTCCACAATCTGGTGCTGGAAAGAGGGGACGCAGTGGAAGAAGAAGATGTAGGCTCAGATGCTCTGGCTGCACATGATAAGTCCACTAGTGAGTCCAAGGATGAGCACACAGAGGGAAATGCTGAGGGGATAGATGCTGGCCCGGGCCACCTCCAGGGAGGCAGGGACACCTGGGAGGCTTTAATCCAATGAACCTTCAGCTAGAACACTACAGATGGACCTCCAGCACATGACAGGGCTGCAGGCTCCATACTCAATACCTGAGAGCAATATCTGCCTGGTTAGAAACATTAACTATGCGCCTTGTTAATAAAGCTCAATGACAAACAACTAACTCATAACATCATGGGTTTGAGTACATCTGCAGAAGTAAGGAAACAGCCTGAGCCTCATTCACAAGTAAAGCATTTAATGATTTTACAAAACAAAACAGAAAATAAACTTCATTCACAGGTATTGAGCTGCACACCAAGTAATAATCAACTAATACCTGGGCAACAGAAACCACCTGCCAGAGGTGGTGTGACGTTGGTGCTTCTAATTCGTCCGGGCCCTCAGGTATCAGCGGCAGTCTCTCTGCCTCCTCGTTCCGGGCCCTGCTCCGGTGAGGCTGAAAGGAAGAACAAGGACATTTGATTAGTTAAAGTTGAGACAATGTCAATGTGCAAGCCTGGCCCCTGGATCATTATGTGCTCCTCCTTCCAAAATCAACGGGAAACCCACGTTGGATGCTGAATTCACTAAACAGTCAACAGTGGAATGGCTGCAAGGACACATGTTGTGACCTCAGTGCATAGCACTCTTCCTCCCCCTGGCACCCCAACCTCACCACTTCTGGTTGACCTGGGTGCATAGCGCCTTTCCAGCTCAAGAGCCTCCTGCTTGTATCTGGTGAGAATTGCCAACTGGGCCGGGCCTCCATCAGTCCGCATCCGCTCAGAGTTATTGTGTGTGGTCTTCTCCTGAGAAGGAGAGAGGAGCATTGATTAGTCCGTCCTGTACCTGGATTGCCATTGCAGCCCTGCCACCCCCACCTGAGTGAAACATTGCAGGGCTCCAGTGAGTTGTGACCCTGCAGCTGCTGTACACTCACACCAAGCAGCCAGGGCTGATCCCCTTGCCCAGATGCTATCTCCATCACATTTGCCACCCACACTGTATGAACTTCCAAAGCAAGGAAGCACCACCACCTAGAACGCCAAGGGCATTAGATGGATGGGTGTCCCCCCCACTTGGAAGTTCCCCTCCCAGTCAGTCAGCAGCCTGACTTTGAAATGTTTTGGAGTTCCAGCACTGCGCCTCGGTACAGATCCTTGAGGTCGCCCCCAAAACAGGACTGTGGGTGTAAGTGTACCACACGCAGTGGATACAGAAGCCAGCTCAGCACCACCCTCTCAGGGTCAACTAGGCATGGGCAATAAATGCTGGCCCACCCAGTGAAGGCCACACACCGTGAATGAATCAATGCACTAACTAAATTCTGAGCTGGGGGTGGGGAGGTGGGGGGCGGTGGGGGGAGGGAGGGGGTGGGGGTGGGTGGGGGGGGGTGGGGCAGGGGGGGGGCCAACATAACTGCTGTGTTAAGTGACCCATGCCAACATGGCACTCACCCTTCCCAATTGCAACAGGTCATTGAAGCGCTTGCGGCACTGAACCAAGATGCGTCGCACCACATTGTGAGCGCTGACCCTTTCTGCCACCTCCTCTCAGGCACATTTTGTCATGTTGTGGGGGGGGGGGTGGTGGGGAGTGGGGGCGGAGGGGCCTTCTCCTCCCGTCCCTCGGCACGGGGATTTTGCGCCGTGCTGTCACCTCCTAAGGAAGGGCAACGAGGCACTCATGTGAGAATCTTGGGACACAGTGCCCCGCCGACCTGCCCTCCTGTCTGGCCTGCTCACCAGCAGCGCTCTCGGGAGCCCTTCTGTTGGCCGTGGTTGCCAGCCTTTGGAAGGCTGCCTGCGCACTCTTTAAACAGGCCTTCGGGTCGCCATTGGACCCTACAGTCATTGCAGTCCCGCCACTGCCTGTCTCCTCCCGCTGTCCTCGGGAGTCACAAATCATGCTGGGCGGGCCTTAACTGCCCCGCCCGCGTAAAATGGCAGCGTGGAAGTGGCGATCAGCTCCCTGCCTGCTGCCGACCGGCCCACATGACGTACAGAAAAATTCTTGGGAAATTACATTCAATATGCATAGAGGAGCAGAGGCTGTGTGTAAGGGTAGGCATTTTTAAGATCTAACAAGTGTGAAAACTCTTCAGCATCTATACCTCAAGCTGCTGTTTTCAAAGAACTGAAGTTAAGAAAACTCATTTTGAATTCAGAGTTCAGGCTATTGTGTGTCACCTTGCCTGCGTCTTTTAAAATATATGTGTCTTACTGGTGCCTTAACAAAGGTGTAACTGGGAGTTAAATTAATTGGGGGATTTAGAGGTTATTATATTAGTAATTTGTAGACATATGTATGTGCTTAAATGAGCAATTTATAAATTAACTATAGCACCATTCCACAATATGGGATTAAATCATATCCACGTCAAGATAAAGTACTAGGCCCAGAAAAGGCACCCCTATGAATGTTACAGAAAGTGTCGATAAAAATTAACAAAAGTTTACTGACACTTTTTAAAATGTATTAAATTTATGAGAAATTCCTGGAGGTTGTTGATCGATGACATCATTGGCCCAGATCTTACAGTCTCTGAATTGACCACCCTACCACCTGCCACCCTACCCACCTACCACATCACCTACCTACCGCCCTACCCACCTACCACATCACCTACCTATCATCTTACCCACCTACCACATCACCTACCTACCACTCTACCACCTACCTACCACCTTACCCACTTGTGGAGCTACATTCCTCACCCATAAGTTAAATATGGTCTTGCACCGTTACCCGTTGAAAATACTCTCTACAGTGTCATTTTTTTGTTGCTGATTAGACTTTAGCTGGCACTTTGCTGCATACAACCATATATCATTTTTTACATAGCTGAATACTAATTAGGAGGACTGCTTGTAAATTTAAGAGAGCCAATGTTTTACCAGTTTCTAAGGAATGCAGCTCCACAACAAAAAAATGCCCATACATTAGCATCAATCATCTCTAAATTAGCTGTCCCTCTCAAACTATTATAGGACTAATTGAAAATATCACATCGATTCTAGCAATGTACCTAACCAATATATTCCTAACTTTGAGGTGCCCAATGCTGAAAATTATTGCTTTGGAAGCATTGACATCTTCAGTTGCTTGAATACCAATGCGTTAATCATTCAAGCACTGATGTCACACACTGTAATTTCTCGTCATTCATGACGGCTTAGAAGGTTGGCGATATTTTTCAGGGGAAGGAAATTGTAACCCTGATAATCCTATTCTGACCGCCTGTCTTAATAATACATTAATTTGCAACCTGACCGCGACATTGGCCAAGCAGTTATTAGATTTTTTTCTTTAGCTTTCAAGATCACATTATTATGATCAGGTGCTTGCAGAGTCTGCTAATATTAATGGAAGAATCATTTAAACTCCATTATCATATATTATTGTAATATTCCTTCCTTAGCTTATAAGTGGTAGAAGTTCAACGTATGGCAGCAGATTAATCACCACCAGTTAGCAATCAGTTTGCCAATTTATTACCGACTGCAGCAGAAAATCAGGTAATTTTGGGGAATCCAATGAATCACTAACAATTAGTCCTTTGCACTATAGGACATTGCAACACCTCTAGGCGCTCATTTCTATGCTGTGAAGAATTTATGTTCAGATCTGTGGGCTCACCAGACAAGCAGAAATTGTATACAACTAGATCGTGCACATTAATATTCCACAGCAAAATGGAAGGGTTTTAAGGGTCACAGAGCAACAGCTAAAGCAGCTTGGCTAAAATGTAACTCTGCTGTGGAAATCTTTATTAATGAGGTGACCAGTTAGGGGTGAACAGATCATGCTCTTTAATGGGTACCACAGGGGCATTCTGTCACGACCTTTCAGGAGATAACTAGGCATTGTGATATAATATGGTAGGATACAATTTTTGTGTGTAGATTTTATCTCTCAAATGATATTGGAAATCATATTGCTTTCTTAGAATATTGGCTGCCTGTAAATCATTTTCAAGCATGATCTCAGCTTTACATAAAAGAAAAACTATAAATACTGCAAATCTGAAATAAAATACTAGATTTACACAGGTCACAATCTAGAACAGAAAAGATGTGTTAAAATGTGGGCCTTTCATTAGAACTGGAAAATGGAAAATAATTAATCCCCTAAATGGACAGCATAAAACCTATGGAGCCATGAATCAAGAATTTTGATTTGTGTCCCCAAAAGTATCTTTTTTGACAGGGTGGAAAGATAAGAATCAGTGACTATGATAATGGAGAAAAAAAAGTAAGAAAATGGAAGCGTTAAAGAGGAAAAAAAAATTCCAGAGATCTGAAATAAAAACAGAAAATACTGGCATGATATCACACCCAACAAATCTTTAGATCTCAGATCATGGACTGCAGCTGTTTAAGAAGGCGGCTTACCACCATCTTCTGAAGGGCAATTAGGGATGGGCAATAAATGCTGACCTAGCCAGTGATGCCCACATCCCATGAATGAATATATAAAAAAAAACATTTTGTAGCTGCCCACACCAATAAGTTGGCTCACAAATCTAATTTCATTGAGCGGGCCCAACAAACGGTTCAATGTATCAACATCATGGAACATAAATAATTCCAATGAGAGGATCTTTTTTAGGCCTAACTGCATTCTTCATCCAAAGCTTCCCTTTCATCTGGTGTTCTTAATTCCACTGTCCATCTGGTTAAGAGGGACAGCACTGTGCCATCCAATTTACACCAATGGTATAGCACTGGTGACTAAATTAATCCATTCCATTAGGGCATGGGTTGATTCAGTTTTATATGATCGGACCCATGAACAAAGGCATGTCTCATTTTAGTTTTCTTTTTTCTACCCTTGTGGTTGTTGATTTTTCATTTGCAATGTCGGGAATACCAAAATCGTCTCTTTATTTGAAATGTCTTGTGTTTTCACAGTGAACAAAAGCAAATTGTCTAAATTTTATGTGGGCACTGTCCAAAAACATTGTGCAGCTCACAATGGACTGGAATGACTGATGAAACATCTGCTTTGCTGCGTATTCAGCCAAATTTACTGCCAAATAGTGATATATAACTTTTGACCTGCTTTTACTAATTCCCACTTAATAAACAAGACAAAATGACATGAAATACCATTCTTTGTAAGTGCTATAAGGATTACACTCTGGAATCTTCTTGCATTGATTTCCTTTTATTTTCAGTTGGCAGGAAATAATGAAAAACACCAAGTGTTTTAAATGACTTGAAAACTCAAAGACACATTGATTTTGGAATACATTAAAAATATATTTATGAAAGAGGTTTTGCTCTTCCTTGGCTTAAGTGACCCTTGTACATATTAAAGAGATTACTCTATCACATCAATCCTTGTAAGCATAAACAGAAAGGATTAACAATTTAAGTAAACACTTGTCAGCGAACAATATAAAATGGTGCTTTACAGATTACATGGAACTTTATGAAATAAAATGGCAATAAAAATGGGTGAAGTATAAAGTTCCAATTTTGTTTTTTTGGGGAGGGGAAACTATCCCACTACCTGACGGCCCACCCACATTACCTCGTGCAACTTTCCAGCCACTGAGTGAGATTGATAGAAGCTGCATTTAAATATTAAAATTTAGACAGAGTTACCCATTTATAACTATGCCCATGTAAAACCGGAATCCAGGATTATTAGGTGATCATAAGTACACATCAAAAGGGCACCGAGGTATTCAAGTAAGCGTGTCTGTCATTTTCTTGGCAGTTTTTATTCATTTTCAGGGAGAGGTTGCTGGCTTTTGGCTTTTTTATGAGTCTTTGTGCTAATTGTTCCACTGCCTCTTTTCCCCAAAGCCAAAAACAACTAAATCTTTTACTTATATAGCACCTTTAATGTAGAAAACATACCCAAGGTGTTTCACAGAGGAGTAAAGAAAATAATCAATGCCAGCCCAAAGAAGAAGATATTTGATTGGATGACAATAAGTTTGGTTGAACAGATTTTAAGGAGAGAGGAATGAAGAGGTTGTAGAATTTGAGAGTGTGAGGCCCAAGCAGTTGATATAATCTCAAGAAATGGTGGGGCACTAGGGGAGGTGCACAAGGGATCACAGTCAGAAGAATAAAGAGTTTAAGAGCAGGGTGATAGTGTGAGAGGAGAGTACAGAGATTGGGAAGAGGCAAGACTATGAAGAGACTTAAAAATAAGGATAAGAATTTTAATATTGATCCATTGCAAGGACTGGAGCCTATACAGATCAACGAGGAGAGATAGCAATAGGTCCAAAGACTATGAAGGCTGTAAGATGGGACATTGGTTAGGAGAGCACTGGAATTGTTGAGTCTGGTGGTGATAAAAGTGATGGAGATGGACACTGTTCTGAAGGTGGAAGCCTCTGTGGTGGGAAGGATATGGGTTAAAATTTAGCTCAGAACCAAAAAGGATACTGAGATTGTGAAAAGTTTGGTGGTAATCCAGGCAAGTTGCGAATATTTCCTCACACTCCTGAACTGTGCCTTGTAGATGGTGGTGAACATTTAATTTAGGAGGTAAATCCTTCACTGGAGAATACCTATACTCTGACCAGCTCTAGTAGCCACTGCATTTATTTAGTTGGTTCAGTTGAGTTTCTGGTCAATGGTGACTTTGGATAGTGGGCTTTTCAGAAATGGTAATGCCATTTAATTACTTTCAATTTTTCTCATAATACTCCTGTGAAGCACCTTGGGGTATTTTTAAATGCTAAAAATGCTATAAAAATACAAATTGTTATAGTTGTTGTTGCAGGTCAAGGGGAGGTGATTACAAAAGAACATAAGAAATAGGAGCAGGAGTAGGCCATTCAGCCCCTCAAGCCTGCCCCACCATTCAATAAGATCATGGCTGATATTCCCCAGGCCTCAACTCCTCTTTCATGCCAGTTCGTCATAGTCCTCAACTCCCCAATATTTCAAAAATCTTTCTACCTCCCCTTTAAATACTTGCAGTGATCTAGCCTTCACAACTCTCTGGGTATAGAATTCCAGACATTCATTATCCTCTGAGAGAAGAAATTCCTTCACATCTCAGTTTTAAATGAGTGTTGCCTTATTCTGTAACTATGTCCCCTAGTTCAAGATTCCCCCACTAGTGGAAACATCTTCTCAACATCTACCCTGTCAAGCCCCCACAGAATCTTGTAAGTTTCAGTAAGATCACCCCTCATTCTTCTAATCTCTAATGAATAAAGGCCTAACCAGTTTATCTGTTCTTGATAAGTCAACCGCTTCATCCCAGGAATCAGCCTAGTGAATCTTTCTTTTGAACTGCCTCCAATGCTTGTATATCCTTTCTTAAATACGGGGACCAAAACTGTACACAGTACTCCAGATATGGCCTAACCAACGCCCTGTACAGTTGTAACAAGTCTTCCCTATTTTTAAACTCCAACCCCCTAGCAATACAGGCCAAAATTCCATTTGTCTTCTTAATTACATGCTGCACTTGCATACTAACTTTTTGTGTTTCATGCACAAGAACACCCATATCTCTCTGTGCTGCACTTTTTTCGAATCTCTCTGCACTTAAATAATAGTTTGCCTTTTGATTCTTCCCACCAAAGTGCATGATCTCACACTTTCCTACATTAAACTCCATCTGCCAAGTTTCTGCCCACTCACTCAACCTACTTATATTCCCTTGCAGATTCCTTATGTCCTCATCACAACATGCCCTCCCACCTATTTTTGTATCATCAGCAAATTCAGATACATTACTTTCTTCCCCCTCCTCCAAGTTATTAATATGGATAGTAAGTAATTGAGGCCTTGGGACTGATCCTTGTGGTACTCCGCCAGTTACGTGAAAAACTTTCCAACTTGAAAAAGACCCATTAATCCTGACTTCTGCCTTTTGTGTGTTAACCAATCCTCAATCCATGCTAAAACATTACCCCCAGTACTGTGAGCTCCTATCTTGTGCAATAGCCTTTTATGTGGCACTTTACCGAATGCCTTCTGGAATCCAAATACACAGCATCTACCGGTTCCCCATTCTCAACTCTGCTTGTAATTTCCTCAAAGAACTCTAACAAATTTGTCAAACATGATTTCCCATTCACAAAACTATGTTCATTCTGTTTGATTGCGTTAAACTTTTCTAAATATCCTGCTATTTCTTCCTTAATAATGGATTCTAGCATTTTCCCAACGACAGATGTCAGGCTGACTGGCTCATTGTTTCCTGCTTGTGCCTCCTTCTTGAACAGGGGTGCCGCATTAGTGATTTTCCAATCCGTTGGGAACCTCCTGGAATCCAGTGAGTTCTGGAATATTTTGGCCAATGCCTCCACTATCTCCGCAGCCACTTTCTTTAAAATCCTTGGATGCAGGCCATCAGGTCCTGACGACTTGTCTGCCTTTCGCTCCATTAGTTTGTCAAATACTTTGTCCCTCGTGATGGAGACTGTTACAAGATCTTTCCTCCCATTAGCTCCTCGCTTATGTGATATCTTTGGGATGTTTATAGTGTCCTCCACCATGAAGATTGATGCAAAATATTGGTTTAAATTATCTGCCATTTTCCTGTTCCCTGTTATCAATTCTCCAGTTCCATCCTCCAAGGGTCCCACGTTTACTTTAGCCACTGAATTTCTTTTCATATACCTGTAGAAGCTCTTGCTGTTTGTTTTTATATTTCTTGCCGATTTACTTTCATAATTAATTTTCTCTCTCGTTATTAGCTTTTTAGTCATCCGCTGCTGGTTCCTAAGAAAACCCCAATGCTCTGGCCTGCCACTAGTTTCTGCTGATTTGTATGCCTTAGTTTTTGATTGGATACTCTCCTTGATCTCGTTTGTTAACTATAGGTGGTTCATCTTTCTCATTGAGTCCTTTTTGCCTGGGATAAATGTTTGCTGAGCGTTATGAAATATGTGCTTAAGTGTCTGCCATTGCTCATCCACTGACCTTCCCCTTAGTCTATTTTCCCATCCTGCTTTAGACAACTCTTTCTTCAAACCTCTGTAATAGCCCTCATTTAAGCTGAGGACACTGCTTTGAGACCCGAGTTGCTTGCCCTCAAACAGAATTTTAAATTCTACCATGTTGTGATCCCTACTCCCTAGAGGATCCTTAACTATGATATCTCTTATTTTCCCACCTCATTACACAATACTAGATCTAAAACAGCCTGTTCCCAGGTAGATTCTGCAACATGTTGCACTGAGAAACAATCACTGATGCACTCTACAAATTCGTCTTCCATGTTACCCCTGCCAATCTGATTTGTCCAGTCAATATGCAGATTAAAATCACCCATGACAATTATAGCACCTTCCTTACACTCTCTTGTTGGAGATGGTCATTGCCTGGAATAGTGAGGTATGAATGTTACTTGTACTGATAAATCCCAACCTTGCTGTTGTCCAGGGCTTGCTGCACATGGGCAGGGACTATTTCATTATTTGAGGAATTGAGAATTGAGCTGAATATTTTGGAATCATAAGTGAACAGCTGTGATAACTTCATCTGTTGGAGAGGCTTCCCTCAGATCCAAATTGATTTCAATTTTCTCCAGACGTGCTCTTTCACATTCCTCATTGAATCAGTTTTGGTCATCTGGTCTGATGATGATAGAGGAATAATGGCTATGACAGGCGTTGAGGTTACACACTGAGGTGGATGCAATTTTGCTTCTGCTGATGACTCATAGTACCTTACGTATACCCTTTTTAGAGCTGTTGGATCTGTTCTTAATCTACCTCATTTTGTACAATGGTAGTGTCACACAACACAATGGACTGTCTTCTCATGATGAAGATGGGACTTAGGGCAGAATCGTCCCAAATTTGCACTAAGTGCGGCAGCGGGCGAATGTTTTATCCGCCAGCTGCAATGGCGGCTTTTCACGCTGTATCATCCCAAACCTGCCACATTATTTATGCATTCCCAGGAGACACACCGTTTCCATGGCGGGCAGGGTCTCATTTGCCCGCCCACCATCACCCCACTGCTGCATCATGCCAGGCGCATATTTAAAGTCCAGCCACAAGCTTACATCCCAGTGCTTCCAGAATATTGCTACTGCACGGAAGACATGGTTCTGAAACTGAAGAAGACCCCATGTTCAGTGATGCATCCTGTCCGCGGGACCACTCAATACCCAAACAGGCCAGGCATACTTATCATCTGGCCCGGCAGGCATTCTGCTTACACTCCATCTCCATTCATGCAGGAGAAGCTGGCATGCAGTGACGGGGAGAGGTTGCAGACCGGTGGAGGAACACCTGAGATCAAGGTCCTCACTGACTTTGAGAACAGAACCATCCAGCTGGCCGGTGACGATCTGGACCGGCCCTGTGCTGACGGTGAGATCGGCAGTGCTCTACCAAGTGAGGGTCCAGCAGTGCAACATCCATCAGACAACCATGCTGTGAGTGATGTGTCCTGTTTCATAGGTCACTGCCATGCACTAATCATCTCCCCTTGCTACCGCAGGCACATCTGGGAAAGAGCCAAGAGAGTCCATGATCCAGGGCCTCCAGTCAAGCCTGAAAACACCTCAGAAAAGGAATCCAACGACACCCTCCTTGAAGTGCTCACCCACACCCTCCACCAGCACAGAGACACACACCTCAGTGGGACTGAGCTTTAGAGTAGAGGGATCACAATCTGGTGAGCACATCGCACTGTGATCCACAGCAGGTGGGGGCAGGGATTTCCCATGTCTCCGGCACTCAGAGGACTGTTGGCGGCCAGAAATTTGCTGAGTCCGAGTCAGATGATGATCCTCAGGACTCGGTCATGTCACAGTTGCTGGAACTGTGAAGGCAAGCTCAAGAACATCAGGAAGGGATTTCCGCTACACTCCTCAGATTGCGAGGCACGATGGAGGAGTCTGTCCACTTTCAGGCTGAGGTCATAGCACCGGCATTGCAATGCACTGAGGTCCATATTGGTTGGATGGCACCTGCCATGGAGACCTTGGTCCAGGATATCACTCCTGCGCAGGCTGAACTTCATCACTGAGGCCCTAGTTGGCCTCCAGCAGTGTGTATGTGAGAAGGGTACAGGGCAGCCCAATCTCACTTCAGCTACCTGTGTCCTCACGGAGTCAGCCAGGGGCCTTCTGGCACCCATAGGGAGGATGATCAATGAGTGCACAATCCGGGCCCATCCACCCAGCTGACTCTGAGAGTGTCCGGCCCATCCGAATCCCCTCTTCCTGTGACCCCAGCAGCTCCAGCTCCACAGGCTGAAGAGGTTGCCACTGCCACACAGCAGGACCCTGAAAGCAGGCCTCGGTCATCAAAGTCTCAGCCCTCCAGAGGACACCTGCCAAGTTATCACAGACAGGGCGTCGCAGTCAGCAGGCGGCCTCCACCTCCACTGTGGACATCCGGGAGCACCAAGACGTAGTGGCAGGAATAAGAATGTTAAGAAGATATAGTTGCACAGCCTGGGCATGGGTATTAATCACTTGTACATACTGTTCACTATTGTCAATAAACTCCCAAGAATGTCTCCCTGCCTGTGGCTCCTTGTTCTGATGAGCAGTGTCCATGTCACTCAGATGTGAAACTTTTCTGCACAAGATAAAGGCAGGTGTCTCAGTCCAGGTCCTCTTCCCTGTGCTCTGTGCAGCCTTCAGACCAAAGTGATGGTCCGGCCTCACACTTCCTGGGAACATTACTGATGCCTGCACCTCGACAGTGCTTGTCATTGCTGTCAGGATGTAGTTGGCAGACACCACAGAGTTCCGTCATTCTCTCTGTGTGCTCTCAGCACTTTTAAAGTGGAGCTGGCCCCAATCTCTTTAGCATCCGTGAGCACTGATGCTGTGCTCCTGAAGGACTCAGCTGCTGAAGGCGGACAAAAGATCATATGCTTCTAAAGTTTCATGGCTGCGTCTCTATGATATGACCCTGAACACAGAGCGCAAGCGAATTGCCCTCGGCCAGACAGGAGTCAAACATTCTCAAAGGCTATGTGAAGATCTATGGAGTGACCTCACTGCATGTCATCATCATCCTCCTGCAATTGAGTGACTATTAGGGCCTCCACTGCATCTCCATGACAGGAGCATTCTCACAGAGGGTATTCGTGCTGCCATAAGCCGGACTGGAGTCAAACGTTCACAAAAGCAATTGAGGATCCATGGGGTCACCTCACTGCATGGTGTCATTATCCTCTACAAATCTAGCAGCTATGAGGACCTCTTGAACACATCTGCCTCATCTAGCCAGTGCAAGGGCCTCATCCTCATCATCGACGCCTCCGATGGCCTCCTCACCCTCATCACCGTCGGTGTCCTCCTCATTGGAGAAGCCCTCCATCTCCTGTACCTCCTCCTCAGCCAGCTTGTCTCCCTGTTGCAGTACCAGTTTGTAAAGGGCACAGCAGGTGACAGTGATGTGCGACACCCTCTGCGGACTGTGTTGCAGGGTTCCACCAGACTGGTCCAGCCGTCGGGACCTCATCTTTAGTCTCCCAGTGGTCTGCTCCACTGTTCGAGCTGCAGCATGAGTCTCATTATACCGTCGCTCTGCTGAAGTCTGAGGCCACTGCACGGGTGTCATCAGCCAGAGCCTCTGCGAATAGCCCTTGTCTCTGAGGAGCCATCCCTGCATCTTCTGTGGACTCTAGAAGACTTCAGGGATCTGTGACCGACTGAGGATGTAGGAGTCGTGCAGTTGACATAGTTGACCGTGCGTTGCGACAGGGACCTGAGCGTCACGTGTGTGCAGTCGATCACGCCCTGAACCTGTGGGAATCGTGAGATCTGGGTGAATCCAGTCGTTCTTGCATCCTGGCTGTCCTGGCCCCGGGAGAAATGCACGAAGTTGTGTGCCCTGCAAAGATGGCATCCGTGACCTCATGGATACATTTGTGAGTGGAGGCTTGTGAGATCCCACAGTGGAGCCCTGAAAGGAACCACTGGCACAGAAATTGAGCACCATGGTCACTTTCAGGGCCACTGGCAGTGGATGCCCTCCATGTCCCCGTGGTGCCAAATCCTGCAGCAGCTGGCAGATGTGAGTGACCAGTTCCCTGGACATGCGCAGTCTTCAGCGACACTGGTTCTCGGTCATCTGCAGGAATGGCAGGCAGTGCCTGTAGACCCTGGGTGTCGCTAGGCACCGACCAGCAACACTCGCTGTGGCTCGTCAGTGGGGTGTACGGTAGCCCCAGCAACCACTTCATCCTGAGATTGCTGCTTCTGCCTCTGTGCAGCCAGGAGCCTCAGCTGCTCTCTCCTCTGTCCTCTTTGCTCTCTGTACGCTATGAGGCATACAGGTAATTCACCAGGTTCCATGATACAGATGTCCTCCCTCTACAGGATGAAAGAGAGGGACACGTGGTCAGAATGGGTGTATTAAGACCCTGTCCTGGTTATATCTGAAGGCCCCTTAACGCATCCCGGAGAGTGATGGCCACCACTTGGATGGCCAGAGATTAGTGCGCTGCATGGCTGCCCGAAACCCACTCCATCTGACCGATTGGCAGCAGCTTTGCCCATTGGACTGAATGTTGTGCTCTCAGCTCAGGCACAGGCATTCTCCTAATCTGCACTGCAAGGCTGCACTGTTAGCTTGAACCATGGGGGAGATGGGTCCAAACCGGGATGCTGACATTGCAAGGGGCTGTGAGCATCTCCAGCAGTGACTGCTCCGTGGCCAGCTTTAGCGAGGAGATCATACAATGTTTGCAGTCGTCCAACTGTTCTGCCATCCATTAAAACGCTCATGTCTTTGCAGTCTGTGCTGGGGAGGCTGGGAGGGAGGATGTGGGGAGAGGGGGGCATGGTAGTTGGGGGTAGTGAAAAGCTTTGGAGCACTTGCTGGCACTTTGATGCCTGTGCATTGCTTGAGTGGGCTCGAAGCTTGACCCGAATCATATCAACGTGGCTGCACTCGAACTGTCTGAGTTGCAGAAGAATGGTTAATTTGTACATGTTTCTCTTATGTGTGGCCACTTCCCTCGCCCACCCTATCCTCCATCCCAAATGTTTGTGCGCTACATTCAATGGCAGGCCCTTGCACCCCTCTCCCCACACGCCGCCTCAACAGCAGGGCTGCGCTTGGTTCCCCCCCAGCCTCACAAGTCACCTCAATGGCTGGGCTGCCTTTAACCCTGACCCCCCAGTGCCCCTCATGCTTGAAGACCAACAGGCGACCCTGGTGAGCGTTGCACAACCTTACTGAGCACTCACCTCCATGATCTCCTCAAAGTGCAGCCCTCCAAGTGCATGTCGATTGTTTCCTGTTGTGAAACACGTCAGTGCGTTTTCCTGCCGACATGAACGGACAATCGGGCCGGGGGAGATGGGATGATTCCGGCAGGCAGGCCTGATAATGATATGCTGAGATATTACAATGAGATTCCCAACGTCCGATGGCGGGCAAGGACTGAATGGACTATTGGGACCTGGTTATCCTGTTGTAAAACCAATTGCACCACCTTGTCTGCTCACGCCACCGAATACACCCAATGCTGCCGGGCACGGAGAATTCCGCCCTCAGTATCCATAAGGACTGTGTGCTGATTACTTCTATCAACACTGTAATAGAAACATGCACTTATCATAAGAAGAAGAGTGAGAGGACAGGTCAAGTTGATTATTCCCTCATGTTGGTTCTCTCACCACCTGCCCATGTCCAGTTAAGTCCTTCAGGACCTGGCCAGCTCAGTTATAGGTGCTGCTATTGAGCCAGTTTTGGTTATGGACATTGAAGGCAGCACAAAGAGTACATTCCAAGCCTTTGCTACCCTCAGTTCTTTCTCCAAATATTGTTCAGCTTGGAGCAATACTGAGGACAGTAGGTGGTCATCAGCAGGGGGTTTCCATGCCCATGTTTGACACAAACCCATGAAATTCCACATGAACCAGAGACAATGTTAAGGCTCCCCAGGGCCACTTTCATCCGACTATATACTACTATGTCCCTTCCTTGGTGGGTCCATCCTGCTGGCGGGACAGAAGGATGGCGATGGTGGAATCTGGAACATTTGTTGATAGGCATGACTCAACAAAAAAATCACAATGGCTGGGATCTTCTGGCCCCGTAGTGGGTGGGACCCGCAGCGGGCGAGGCTGCCCCCCAGCCAGAGGTCCATTGACTTGCAGCAGGACCGGTAGATCATGGAGGCGGGCGGGTGCAGAAAATCCCACCCGATATCAGACTGTCGATTATAGCCTGTGGAACAGCTCTCCCAACTAAAGAACAAGTCCCCATAGGTTTGTACGGAGGACTTTGCAGGGTCGAGTGGGTTGATTGTGCTTTCGCTGTGTCTTAAATCAATGCCTAGGTCACAACCGAATGGTTTCTCTGATTTTATTCTTTTTTTTTTAGTAGTGATTTGATATTAACAAGTGTCTTGCTAGGCCATTTCACAATACTGTAAGGAATCATTCATTGTGCTGAAATCACATACAAACCAGACCAGGTAAGGTTGGTAGGTTTCCTTCCCTAAACAGCATTATGTGTGGCGAATTCTAAAGAATTCTATCTTTGGTTTGATAATGAGAGTTCTACTTTCTAATGTATAGGCGCAAACTCTGATTTTAATGATTCTTGTCCATTTGTTTATCAGACTTTAAAAGGTCCTTTCTGTGCAAGCAGGAATGCATGTAGTATCTGGGAATTAAGGAGGAGTATATTGTAGCTGTTGGCTTAGGTAATAAAACCAAAAAATGCTGGAAAAACTCAGCAGGTCTGACAGCATCCGAGGAAAGAGAAACAGAGTTAACAGGCAGAAGTCTCCATAAATGAGACTAAGTGTGGTGGTGGGCATTGTTGGCTTTGCCCACTCCACTGTGTGGAATGGTGGGAACTCACGCCCGATTCTGCACTTGGAGCCTCACTAATTATGCAAAGGCGCATATCAGTCAGAATCACCTGGTGGGTGGGGAGCTGATCCATGTGGCCGCCATAGGCTGGCAGATTCAAAGATCCGAGGCCAGTCCAACAGACAATCTCACTCTCTCCAGTCCACCAGAAATGTCTGGCAGTCAGAAGAGGAAAGCCAAGAGCCTGAAGAAGAAGTCAGCACCTGCTTCACGCGCCAGACCCTCCAGGCCTTGATCAGAGGGGTGTAGGAGCACAGGCACGTGCTCTATCCCAGGGATGGCTGCAGGAAGCATAGCAGCCTCACCTCTCTGGCCTGGGAGGCTGTTGCGGAGCAGGTCATCGTGGCTGGCACCCACGCCCGAAATGCCACCCAGTGCAGGAAGAGGATGAATGATCTCATCTGCTCTGCCAGGGTAAGTCATCCTTCAACACACCCTCCAATATCAAACTCTCAACATGGCATCATGCACTCAAATGGCTACTCTCTTCAGGGATCTCACAACCATTAGTGGGGGACACATATCGACACTCATTCTCTCCCTGAGACTTTCACATCACCACCATCCCATCCATCATGTTGCTCACACTCTATCCTCTGGCCCTTCTGGGGAGGACTCGCCACACACACAGGGGACATGCAGCTCACCCAACCTCTGCCCCATCCCTTCTCATCACATGCCTTTCTTTCTTCTTCATACAGGCCAAGCTGGCGTACAACAGGAGTTAGAGTGCGCAGACCAGGGGAGGGACGGCCAACATCATTACCCTCACTGAATTCGTGGAGGCTGCAGCCGAGCTGGCTGGGGAGGACAGGGATCACTTGTGTGGGGAAGGAGAGATCAGCCTCTCCCAGCAAACCAGTACGGGTCACAGCTCCATCACCTCATCAAATCCTGACAATCACAGTGAGTCACGTGCGGTCTTATCCAGCTCATGCTCATTAACTGAAACTCTATTCTCTATTTTCTAGGCTCCAGCAGCTCGAGACTCCCAAGCCAGTCCAGCACCAGTGTGAGACCCCAGACTTAATTTGAAGAGGAAGCTCTGGAAGAACCGTCACGGTGCTCACACACCCTCCACCAGCTCAGAGACACACACGTTGTTGGGGCAAAGATGTAGATTAGGCTTGGCCTCACTTTCTGGGGAACACCTCACCGACATGTCCTCACAGCAGTCAGAGGCAGGAGCAGCCCAAGTCTCCAGCATTCGGAGGGCTGCTGGAGACCAGCCACCCGCTCAGTCCGAGTCAGATGATGAGCCTCTGGAAGCAGCCGTCCAAGCTATACTGGAGATGCAACGACAGGTGGCGGAACATCAAGCAGAGATTCGACAGTTACTCAGCAGACTAGAGTGAATGATGGAGGAGTATCTCTCTGTGTTCCGTTTGATGTCATGGCCCTGACATGCAAGTGCCTCGAGGTGACAATAGGAGACCTTGGTCCAGCAGGTCTTGCTGGACTTGTGCTCGGCCCGGCACTCCATGGCCACACACACTGGTGGGCACCGTTTGGATGTAGGTGACACGGGGATGAGGCACTTTGACCTTTATCCAGGTGCACCATCTCCTGCAGGAGTCAGGGCATGGCTCTTGGGAACCCACAGGGAGGATGACTGTCAGCTGGATACCCCCAGAAACAGCTCTCAGCACACTCCAAGGGTATGCAGCCGCTCCCAGCCCCATCTGCCTGTGACCCTATCCACTCCTGCTTCTCAAGCCACCGAGGATGCTTCTGCCCCTGAGCAGGTGGCCCTTATCAGGCCGGAGCAAGTCCAGGCCTCGAGCCACCAGAGGACGTCCACCAAGGTAATCACAGACATCAGGATGTAGCAGTCAGCTGGCTGCCTCCACCTCTGCTAAGGATGACAGGAATGCATCCAGGCATAGCGGTAAATTTAGGAAAGTTAAGAAAATTTGATGTCACTTTTGGGTCATGCGTGTGTGAGAAATGTAAATAAATTGCACTTTTGTTAATACATTTGATGGTTATGTGAATGTTTCTGTCAACTGAAGGTGTTGTGAATTTGTATTTTGGAATTATCTTACTTCAAGGTATATCCATGCTCCCACTCAGTGATAGTGTCCCACTGTGAGATTCACATTCTTGTGATGTCAACCTCAGCTAAACTAGTCTCCACGCCCCTCATGTAATGTCAGGGAAATGTGCTTAAATCTGGAAACATGTGATGTAAGTGTTTCTAACCCTTCTTCTTCAAAGAACACCATTGAGCGACGGCAGCTCATCAGCATTGATATTCTAGTGGCATTTGTGTCTCCTCAGTGGTAGTGGCACAAGAAAAGACATGCACGGGAGGAGGAGATCCCTAGGCATGTCCACACCTCAGTCGCAGCAGTGTTTGCATCATTAGATGGTGGCGATGGCTTCAAGTCTTCTCCAGCATCGCTTTTGTTCCTAAGTGAACTCTCAGTTCCCAGTGTGAGCTTATTCACAGAGCCCCATGGGCCAAAGCAAAAATCATGGCCTGGTGAATTATGAGGTCAGAATGCACAAGTGTGAATTGTCAGGAAAATATAATAATTATCGTAATGTTATTGGAATTTATTGTAATAGGAATAGTGTGTGTGTGTGTGTGTGTGTGTGTGTGTGTGTGTGTGTGTGTGTGTGTGTGTGTGCGTGTGTGTGTGACTTAATTGAAGTAAAGACAGTTGGTCTGAAGGCTTTGATGTATCAGAAGACAAGCTAGGTTTGAAATGGTAAATAGGTAAACATGATTGAAGTTGTAGAATGTGAGGTGTAAAAGGAAAATTTGCATTTATATATAGACCCGAGTAGTGAATTTCAAAGAGGTGGTAAGGTGTTGCACCTAGCCATCAGAGGCTAAGCCAAACAGTGTATTTAGTTTTCCCAAAGCTTACTGATAAAATTGGTATATGAAAGATTTTTATTGTTAGAAAAGTAGAGTTGAAAAGACATATTGGGACAATGAGATTTACATTGAAAAGGAAGAAATTTGTATTAAAGAAGATGAGGTTGTGTGTAGGAAAGAAGGAATTCCAAGATCCAACAAGTGTGAAAAGTCTCCAGCCTCAGCCTCAAGCTGCTGCCTCCAAGGAACCGAAGCTGAGAAAAGCTCACTTTGAATTCAACTGTCCAGGGTCTGTGCCTTGCCTGGGTCTGTTTAAATCTATTTGTTTTACTGCTGCCTTAACGGAGGTGTAACTGGGAGTTAGATTAACTAGGGGAGCTAGGAGTTATCATAGTGGTAATTTATAAATCTATGTATCTGCTTAAAATCAATTTTTGTTTGTTAATTAAGTTTTTATTTATTTTTGTAAGAAACCTGTAAGACTTGGTGGTATTATTTCTACTGAATTCAAGGCACGCATCTCAAAATAAATACAAATTGTAAAATAGTTGAGGCAGTTGTTTCAAGTTTCCCTTAGCATTTGAGCAACTCAGCATTTACCATCAGCTGTGCCATAACGTAATGCGGAACTTGTTCTTGCTACAAGTGGGTGGACATCCCCTGAGATGAAACTAAATAACATTGAGGGCTAGGAGAGATATGGCCTCATTCCCTTACTTAACTTCACTCTTCCTGGAACTTGTCAGCAACTAACATAGTACAGGCATGCCTCTCATGTCTTCCTTCCTTCATGTGTGATCGTACTCACACTGACCCTAAGCAACCATGTAAGTTTTCTGAGCTCCCGGATCTTCATGCTCTGATGAGCTCTCAACCTCCTCTAGTTCATCCTCTGGCAGGGGTTCACCTCTTTACATTGCCAGGTTGTGAAGGGCGTAACACACTGCGATGATGCCGGAAACCCTGTAGGGAGTGTGTTGTAGCAAGCCACCTGAGTGGTCTAAGCATCTGAAGAGTATCTTCAGAAGCCCTATGGTCTGCTCCATAAGGGAACATGTGGAGCTGTGAGCAGCGTTGTACCTCTTGTTGGAATGACTTTGAGGGTGGTGCACCGGTGTCATCAGCCAGCATTTCAGGGGGAACCCCTTATCCCCAAACAGCCACCATAAGACCATAAGACCATAAGACGTAAGAGTAGAAGTAGGCCATTCGGTCCATCGATTCTGCTCCGCCATTCAATGAGATCATGGCTAATCTGATAATTGTCAACTCCACTTTCCTACATTTTCCCCATAACCCTTGATTCCCTTCCTGATGAAAAGTCTATATCAGCCTTGAATATACTTAACTCCCCAGCCTCTCCAGCCCTATGGGGTAAAAAAATCCACAGATTGACTACCCTCTGAGAGAAGAAATCCTCCTTATCTCTGTTTTAAATGGGCGCCCCCTTACTCTGAGATTATGTCCTCTGGTCCTAGACAAGGGGAAACAACTTCTCAGTATCTACCATGTCAAGCCCCCTAAGAATCTTATATGTTTCAATAAGGTCACCTCTCATTCTTCTAAACTCCAAAGAGTACAGGCCAACTCCTTATGTCATCCTCACCACTTACCTTCCCACCTATTTTTGTGTCATCTGCAAACTTGGCGATAGTGCATTCACTTCCCTTATCTAAGTCATTACATTCCATCTGCCAAGTTTTTGCCCACTCACTTAAGCTATCTATATCCTCTCCTCATAAGAAAATCTCTTCATACCCAGGATCAATCTAGTGAACCTTCTCTGGACTGCCTCCAATGCCATTATATCTTTCCTCAGATAAGGGGACCAAAATTGTTCACAGCATTCTAGGTGTGTTCTAGTTAATACCTTGCATAGTTTTTGCAAGACTTCCCTATTTTTATACTCCATTCCCTTTGAAATAAAGGCCAACATTCTATTTGCCTTCCCTATTATCTGTCGATCTTGTATGTTAGCTTTTTGGGATTCATGCACAAGGACTCCCAAATCCCTCTGTGCTGCAGTATTCTTCAGTCTTTCTCCATTTAAATAATAATCAGCTCCTCTATTCTTCCTACCAAAGTGCATAATTCACATTTTCCCACATTATATTGCATCTGCCAAGCTTTTGCCCACTCACTTAACCTGTCTATATCCCTCTGTAGACTCCTTGTGTCATTCTTACCACTTGCCTTCCCACCTATTTTTGTGTCATCTGCAAACCTGACGATGGTACATTCACTCCCCTCATCTAATTCATTAATATATATTGTAAATAATTGAGGACCCAGCTCTGATCCCTGTGGCACTCCACAGGTTGCCATCCCGAAAACCCCTTACCCCAACTCTCTGTCTTCTATTAGTTAGCCAATCCTCTATCCATGCTAACATGCTGCCCCCAACACCATAGGCTCTTATTTCATTAAGTAATCTTATGTGCAGTACCTTATCGAACACCTTTTAGAAATCCGAATATATGATGTCTACTGGTTCCCCTTTATCTATCCTGCTTGTTACCTTCTCAAAGAATTCTAATAAAATTGTTAGGCATGATTTCCCCTTCATGAAGCCATGCTGACTTTGCTTGATTAGATTATATATTTCTAAATGCTCTGCTATTACATCATTTATAATAGACTCCAAAATTTTCCCAGTGACAGATGTTAAGCTAACTGGCCTCTTGTTACCTGTTTTTTTTGTCTCCCTCCTTTTTTGAATAAGGATGTTACATTGCCAGTTTTACAATCTTCTGGGACTTTTCCAGAATCTAAGGATTCTTGGAAGATTACTACCAGCGCATCTTTGTAGCTACTCCTTTTCATATCCTACGATGCAACCCATCAGGTCCAGGGGACTTATCGGCCTTTAGCCACATTAGTTTCACCAGTATTTTTTTTCTATGATAGTTATTGTATTCATTTCCTCCACCGCACCCCCCCACCCCTCCGCACTGCCTTTTCCCCCTTGATTATTTAGTATTTTTGGAACTCTGCTAGTATCTTCTACTGTGAAGATGGAAGCAAGATATTTATTCAACTCCTCTGCCATTTCTGGTTCCCCATTATTATTTCCCCAACCTCATTTTCTAAGACTCTAATGTCACTTTGGCATCTCACTTCCTTTATATATATATCTAAAGAAGCTCTTACTGTCCATTTTTATACTACTTGCTAGTTTACCCTTAAAGTTTTCTCCCTCTTTTATTTTGGTCATCTTTTGTTAGTTTTTAAAAGTTTCCCAATCTTCTAGTTTACCACTAACATTTGCCACATTGTATGTTTTTACTTTCATTTTGATACTGTCCTTAACTTCCTTGGTTAGCCCTGGTTGGTTAATCTCCTTCCTTGAATCCTTCTTCGTCACTGGGATATATATTTGTTGAGAGTCATGAACTATTTTCTTAAACGTCTGCCTTGTTTATCAACTGTCTTTTCTGCAAAACTGCTTTCCCAGTCCACTCCAGCCAACACTGTCCTCATTCCATTGTAATTATCCTTATTTAAGTTTAGCACAGTTGTTTCTGACCCAAGTTTCTCACTCACAAATTGAATGCTAAATTCTACCATATTATGGTCACTGTTTCCTAGGGCATCCTTTACTCTGAGATCACTTATTAAACCTGCTTCATTACACATTACCAGGACCAAAATAGCCTGATCCCTGTTGGATCCACAACATATTATGCTAAGAAACTGTCCCAAATACACTCTGTGAATTCTTCCTAGTGTCCACTTCTGCCAATTTGATTTTCTCAACCTACTTGAAGATTAAAGTCACCCATGATAAATGCCTTTTTTACATGCCCTCATTATCTCCTGATTTATTCTCTGTCCTACAATATAGCTACTGTCAAGGGGCCCATAAACTATTCCCACCAGTGTCTTCTTCCCCTTGTTATTTCTTATCTGCACCCATATGAATTCTATATCTTACGATCCAAGATCCTTTCCTACTATCGTACTTATTCCATCTTGTACTGGCAAAACTACCCCACTGCCCTTTCCTTCCTGCCTGGCCTTTCAAAAGGTCACATACTCCTGAATATTTAGTTCCCTGCTTTGATCTCCTTGTAGCCACATCTCCGTAATGGCTCATACCTATTAACCTCTATTTGTGCCGTTAATTCATTTATTTTGTTCCAAATGCTACATGTGTTTAAGTAAAGGGCCATTAATTTTGCCTTTTTACCATTTCTCCCCCCTTTGCTGTTTTTTTATGTTTGTACAATCTGTCCCTTCCTGTCACACTCTGGGTATCATTACCTAAATAGCTGCCCTACAAAGCTGCCATATCCTTTTGCTTTGTAAGCCTACGTATCCCCTTTCCAGAACCCTCCTCACCTCTATTTATTTTAAAGCCCTCTCTACAGCTCTAGTTCTTTGATTCACCAGGACAGTAGTACCAGCATGGTTCAAGTGAAGCCCGTCCCATCAGAACAGCTCCCTTCTACTTCAGTACTGGTGTCAGTTCCCCATGAACTGAAATCCATTCCTCCAACACCAATCTCTGAGCCACTCCTTGACTTTATTTACCCTATGCCAGTTTGCCCGTGGCTCAGGTAGTAATCCCGAGATTATTACCTTGGAGGTTCTGCTTTTTAATTTATCTCCTAACTGTTCAAATTCTTTCAGCAGAACCCCCTTTCTAATCCTATCAATGTCGTTGGTACCAACATGGACATTGACAACTGGATCCCTCCTCTCCCACTCCAAGTTCCTCTCCAGCCCTGAGGAGATGTCCTGGCACTGGGCATGCAACACAGCCTTCAGGACTCACACTCACGGCTGCAGAGAACAGTATCTATTCCCCTAATTATATTGTCCCCTGCCACTACCACACTCCCATTTCCTCCCCCCACTTGAATGGCTCCCTGAATCACAGTGCCATGATCAGTTTGCCCATCCCCCTTGCAATCTCTCATCCACACAGCTTGTAAGAACGTTGTAACTGTTAGACAGTTGCAGGGACTAAGGCTCCTCGAACGCTACCCCCTGGGTCCCCACGGCTACTTCACCTGCAGCCACACCCTTCTGCCCTTGATCACAGACCAAATTTGAATGACCTCATCTGAAAGGTATGACTGCCTCCTGGAGCAAAGTGTCATCCTCTCTGATGTGGCGCAATGTCTGCAGCTTGGATTCCAGTTCCTTAACATGGATCTGAGGTTCCTCGAGCTGCAATCACTTGGCACAGATGTGTTCGCTCTGGATCACCTTGGTGTCCAGCCGCACCCACATGCTGCAGCAGCAACACATCACCCATTCTGCCATCGCTGTCGTATTTTAATCAAATTATTAATTAATTACTCAAGTATACTCACTTTTTAAACTTTATTATAATTATTTTTTTTATATACACATATATTGATCTTATACTTAAAAAGCTATCTTTAAGAAAAAGAGAAAAAAAAGACAAGAGACCTAAACACAAACTAAAGACCTTCCTTTTAACTTAAAAGACTAGAAATACTCACCAATCCTACTTACCAATCAGCTGCTTTCCATGGTCTTTTACCTCTCGCGCTCTTTAATGGTCTCACACTCTTCTCTCACTCTCTCACTGTTAAAGGCCCTGCTCCTCTCTTACTCTCTTACTCTCTCACTGTAAATGATCACACTGTTTCTCTACACTCTCTCACTGTAAAGGATCCTGCTGTTTCTCTTACATTTTCTCAATGTAAATGACCACGCTGTTTCTCTCACACACTCCCACTGTAAATCCCTGCATATGTAATGGCCCCTCAAAATCTCAGGCGTCTGGGAGTGACGCAGGATGTAGGAGTCATGGCAGTTCCCAGGGTACTGTGCACAAACTTGCAGTATATGCTTCCGGTGATCACACACCAGTAGTACATCGATGGAGTGATAGCCATGCAGTTTATAAACATTAGGGCCTGCTGCCATGGAGTCCATATAGCCACATGGGTACAATCTATTGCACCCTGCACTCTTCGGAAGCCTGAGATGGTGGCAAAGCCAGTGAACCTCACAGCCTGGCTATCTTTGTCCAATACAAACCTGACATAATGATGGACCTTCCTGTAAAGGGCACCTGTGACCTCCCTTACGCATCAATGTGTTGTGGACTGAGAGATGCCACACAGGCCCCTGTTGATCCTTGCAAAGACCCAGAGGCAAAGAACTTTAGCACTGTGGTGACCTTCAAAGCCACTGACAGGGATAACCGCCAACTCCACGTGACATCAGGCCTTAACAAAGAATGTGGTATATGTGATGTACCAGTGCTTGGGATAAGTGCAGACATGCATGGCTTTGCCTCTCATCTGTTTGTAAATAGGAGATTCTTCTATAATAAACCCTCTTTCTGGTGAGTCGCCCCAGTTGTCAGGGTTTCTCCTCCTGATCCTTCTGTTCATGCCCTGGCTCTGCTTAGCCATGTCCCTTCTGCTGGAGCTGTACACAGAGTCACCTCTCCCTCCTTCACCTCCTCTATTGCATTAGGGCCCTGACAAAGGCAGGATTGAGCCCTGGATCCATATCTGCTTTTGCCTTCTCTCTGAAAGGAAACATTGAAGACATTAATGATTCAAGGGGCAAGAAAGTGAAGCTCAGAAGATGACACGTTTGGAAATTGTAAGGGTCCATAATTTTTCGTGACCTACTTGCATGGTGGCTGATGCTGCCTTGTCCCTGAGACACTAGCACACACATCGAGGTGACCAAGATGGCCCTGCAGATATGTCACATCTTGAGTCCTGCATGGGATGGTAAAGTTTCAATGAGATGAATGACCCAACCTAGCTCTGTGCTCCAATCTCTGATGTGGCATATTAATGACCAATCAGTTGCACATGGTCAATGAGTGGCTGGCCTTTGGCCCATTAGGAGTGTCAAATCTGGTGAACATGTGTCAGGCCTTCATTGATGGAATGCCATATGTGATACATCTGTGCCTCCTTCACTATTGCCTACATTCCCAAATTCTGCGGTCCTATGTGTTACTCTTGAGATGCAGTAACTGTGATGTGAAGCTACTGCGTTCTGAGTAGCCCTTTAACAGTGCTAATGAAGTCATCGGCTTTCAGTGGCTTTCATTGCAAGGAGGTCTTCCTCCTTTCTTTCTAAACAGACTCCTGCTCACTGCTGTGGCAACAAGAGGTTAGAGGGCGATGCCAGAAGGGCCCTCCTCATGTTTGCCCCTCCCGCTCAATGCCATTCCACAGCTTTCCCTCCCCGTTGCCCACCTCATGTTCGCCCTTCCCCCTCAATGCCTTTCCACAGCTTTCCCTCCCCGTTGTCCACTCTCATTTATCAACACCATTCTCGCTTGTGAACAGTGAATACAGTAGGCCAAAATGAAGGAGGTGCAAGTGAAGTTCTGCTTCACCTGAAAGAAGTATTTGGGGCCTTAGACGGTGAGGAAGGGGGAGGTAGAGGGGCAGGTGTTGCACTTTCTGCATGGAAAGGTGCCGCGGGAAGGGGATGAGGAGTTAAGGGTGAGGGAGGAGTGGACCAGCGCGTCACAGAAGGAACGGTCTCTAGGGAATGCTGACAGGGGTGTGAGGTCTCAAACCTTCCTTCCTTTAAGGACCCCATCCATTCTCTCACTTTCCCCACCTCCGTTGTATCTGTTGAGATGATGCCACCTTCCAAAATGGCGCTCCTGACATGTCTTCCTTTTTCCTTAACCGAGGGCTCCCCATCACTGTGGTTGACAGGGCCCTCAACTGTGTCCGACCTATTTCCTGCACCTCTGCCCTCACCCCTGACCCTCCCTCTGAGAACCATGATACGGTCCCTCTTGTCCTCCTTTTCTCCCACCGGCCTCTGCATTAAATGGATCATCCTCCGCCATTTCTGCCAACCCCAGCATGATGCCACCACCAAACACACCCTCCCCTTACCCCTCCATCAGCATTCCTTAGGCACCATTCCCTCTGTGACACCCTGGCCCACTCCTCCATTTCCCTTAACTCCTCATCCCCTTCCCACGGCACCTTCCCATGCAACCGCAAAAGGTGCAACACCTGCCTCTTTACCTCCTCCCTCCTAACTGCCCAAGGCCCCAAATATTCCTTTCAGATGGAGCAACACTTCACTTGCACCTCCTTCATTTTGGCCTACTGCATTCACTGCTCCCAATGCGGTCTCCTCTACATTGGGGAGACTAAACGCACACTGGGTGATCGCTTTGCGCTCAGTCCGCAAGCATGGCTCAGATCTTCCTGTAGCTTGCTATTTCAACACACCACCCTGCTTTCATGCCCACATATCCATCCTTGGCCTGCTGCAATGTTCCAGTGAACCCCAATGCATACTGGAGGAATAGCACCTCATCTTATGATTAGGCACTTTACAGCCTTCCGGACTTAACATTGAGTTCAATAACTTCAGACCATAAATTCTCTCCCACATCTTTCTTCCCTTTTTAATCCAATTGACCTTTTTGATTTTTATTTTTATTTTTTTATGTATTTATTCCTTTTTTTCATTTTTTTCCCCAACCATCTGCCCTCTGACCACTTCACACCTCCCCCCCGCCCCACCCCCCACCCCGCAGGGCCATCTATCATTGGCTTTCATGTTGTTATTTCACAGAGTGCTGTCCACTGTTCTGCTATTAACACATTCTGCTCTTACCTTTATGCCACTATCAGCACCTTCTTTAGTCTTTAACACTACCATTAACACTCCCTTCGTCTTGTGCCCATAACATCTTTGTCAATCTCTCCTTATCCCTGATTTATCCCTGACCTTCTATCTTGCTCCAGCTGCTCCAACCCCTCTTAAACAGTATAAAATCCATCACATTTCTACTTCCCTTTAGCTCTGAGGAAGAGTCATATGGACTCGAAACGTTAACCCTGTTTCTCTCTCCACAGCTGCTGCCAGACCTGCCAAGTTTTTCCAGCATTTTCTGTTTTTATTTCAGATTTCCAGCGTCCACAGTATTTTGCTTTCATCACATTGGTTTAGGTACCTAACTAAAATTGCAGCCTAAAATTGAACACTACTGGAGTGTTGTGGTGCACCTTTTAGAGCTGGGAAAATTAGGATGGAAAATACCCTGGAGAATAGAATATCATTATCCAAGGTTTGACGCTGGATCCTTTGCCTAATTGAGAATAAAGAGAAAATAAATGACAAAACCGATGCACTGCCCACGCTATCCTACAATAGCCTGTGAACTACAATGCATTTAATTGACAATCATCTCCTGTAATCTTGTGTGGGCGATTAAATGCATGTATGACTCATGAGCTAATCCATTAAAATGAACAACCATACTTGTGCTCGTACTCTTGTTAAATGGCTACCTGCATGACCATGGAACAGAAAAAGTTGCTTCTAATTTTCAAAGATCTCAATCTGACCAGCAATGCTAGGAAGTACCATTGCATAATTGCTTGCCCTCAGGACCTTTAGGAGATTCAAGGTATGGAACTTGGATCCCTAGCGCCGCTGGAGATGGTACTACAGAAGTTGGAGAACCTCCTAATGGGGCACACAATGCCTCCAGCTACTTCTAGCATGACCGGAGTGGAGCTGGGAACCCTGCATTCATAGGCATCCCCTGTGTGTGCCAGAAACCTCTCAACTGGCACTGTCATGATGCCAAAATCAGCCTTACCCGGCTGATGTGACACTTAATTTACAAACTTGAACCACGCAGGTCCACTCAACATATTTGCTTGTCGCTCACCAAAGAACAGTTATTCAGCTGCAGGAGGTGTCCAGCACCAGCTTGCAGTTATGGTGATTTAAAATAACCTCTGCCATTGCAAATTCTCAGGGGTGTTTCTGGAGGTGTTGCGGTGAGTTTCTGGATTTAGGGAGTGTTGCTACATTCTCACAGGGAGGGTAGAGGATTTGATGACCTCCCCACACAAAGGCTGCAGCAGACATGGGGACTGCAGTTGCCATGCCTCTAGATCTGCAATATGCCATGGATGTGGAGCAGAAGCTCTGGCAATGGCAATCTTTGTGTGATGCCCTCTGCCAAGTTGGAGACAGATGCATCCATGCTCCTTGATAGTGTTTAATTCTCAATCCAAGACTTGAACATGAAACTCTAGGCTGATACTCCTGTGCTGCACTGTCAGAGGTGCTGTCTTTTAGGTGAGATATTAAATTGGGACCCCATCTGCCCTCTCAGGTGGATGTAAATGATCCCATGGCACAATTTTGAAAAAGAGCAGAAGAGTTATCTCTGGTGTTCTGGCCAATATTTACTCCTCAATTAACATCACAAAAACTGATTATCTGGTGAATATCACATTGCTGTTTGTGGGAGCTTGCTGTGCAAAGGTTGGCTGCCACTCTGCCTACTTTACAATGGTGACTACACTTCAAAAATTATTAATTGGCTGGAAAGGC
Organism: Carcharodon carcharias; assembly: GCF_017639515.1. NCBI lineage: Eukaryota > Metazoa > Chordata > Chondrichthyes > Lamniformes > Lamnidae > Carcharodon > Carcharodon carcharias. Next base: position 178,561,715 of record NC_054471.1, read on the forward strand.
CTTTGAGACATCTGATCATCATGAAAGGGGATGTATAAACACAAAGCTTTCTTTCTTCTTGCTTTCAGATGATATATTTGTCATAACCTAGCAGTATGATCCCTTTTACTTTCTGATACCCTTCACAAATAGAGTTGACTACAGCAGCACATAAGCAGTAATGGAAATGAATGGTTAGGCTAAATCTCGATTATTGCTTCAAAAATTAGCTGAAAATAATAATGTTGAGGAGCAGACAGCTGTGAGGAATCTCACCCTGGTGGATTATGGTGGTGATGATGATGAAAAGAATGAAAATGCTCAGAATCAAGCCAGCAGGGGTTTGTGGATCAAGATCCTGCCGTGTGCTCCTGTGCCTTAACCCCCTTCATATCATCTCCTGCATCACTCGCGTTCTCATTCGCTCAAGCCAACTCAAGTACTTTCACCCAAGAGAAGCACTTAGTGCCAAGGTCACTGAGCACAAATGGGTTGAAGGAGTTGGGAGTGGGTGCAGATGTGCCACCTTTCCCGCTTTGAAGCCAGAACGTGGAGTCTACATTTGTGAGAACATTACAGCAACACTTGCAGCAGCTTCACTGAAATCTCTGACAGCCCAGCACCTCACAAGTGTCCTCGGAGGAGTCAATGGCCTAGGTGAGTTCCTGATGTAGGTCAAGCAGATTGATAATTAGAGGACAATAATCCAGATCAGTCCACCTGTTTTGAGACCCACCTGAAAACCGAATTAAGCAGGCACCAGGTCGCTAAAGGAGATTTTCTTTTAAAATTTTCATCTGCCAGTCACCCCGATTTGACAGATGAATTGCCTGTGCCGCTGGACGGGAAAACATAGCTCAAACTTTGCAGCTGTTCAGATGAAGGGCAGCTGTGGTCCTTTTGAATAATTTTCTTATGGGAATTGGCATGTGTGCCCAATTCAGCTAATTTCCCTCATGGCACCAGTACACTTGTGGCGAGCTTGGCCTAAATAGCCAAGTGGTTATGGTACTGGGTTTGTAACCCCAAGATCAAGAGTTCAAATCTCACAATGGCAAACTATGAAACAATGTAACTTCATCTGAAACAGATGGAAACAGGTTTACTCAAAAAGAGTATCAAGAGTTCAAATCTCACAACGGCAACCTATGAAACAATGTAACTTCATCTGAAAAACTCAAAAGAGTTACACTGGTGGCCTGCTTTCACTTCTTCACTTGTATTAACAACTCTGTCTGAATCACACATCCTGATGTGATGTACATTGAAATAAAAGCAAGGGAGCTCATGAAATGATAATAGCACCACAGAAGAGCCTCTGTTAAAAAAAGCCCTTAGAATTCTGTGATTAGGATGTTATGGTTAGAATGTTGAAGGTCAATGACAAATCAATCTTGATATTTAAATGACAAAATCAGTGGAATAACTTCCATTCGTCACCACACCACAGCTTGGCAAGTCCCAGGTTATCAACGTTTTTCCTCAAACAAATAGTCAGCACATATCTACACTTCATTATACTTTCCTTTATTGTGAAGTGATGCGCTTATCTCCATCTCCAAGGCAATTTAATTAAAGCTACACAGAACTGCAGTAGTGTGAAATAAATTAAGTTAGTGATTTTACTGAAAAATATTTATCAACAATATTTCACTGGGAAACATTGCATCATTTTGGAATGAAATCTAATTAATCAGTAGCTTTATATCAAAGTGTTTACCACATTGACATCCCTGTTATGGTGATTTTTGACCTGGAAGCAGTAGGGAAAGGAAAATGGGCAATTTCTTTAAAATGCCTGTGAAATCTGTAATTGTTTTAGGAATATTTGAAAATAATTTTTAAGAGTTTGCTTCAAATATGAAGGGACCAATTATAATTTGCTTGGATAATAAGAAATATTGGCCCATGTGACCAGATGACCCTTAACCTTGAAGCAGTACCACAGGAAGGAAGTTAAGAAAGAAGCCATGTGGTCAGTAGACACAAAGGAGAGCTGCAGACACCAAAGAAAGCTACAAGCACAGGATCTGGTAGGAGAAGGCAATCAGCTCAGGGATGCAGACATAAAGAGAAAGCAGACAGGGACAGAAAGAGGAAGACAGGGACAGAAAGAGGAACACAGGGAATTCTTGTGAGAAGAAGAAACAAATCATGTTCAGGAAGAGGTCAGCTTTGCAGTTAGGCAGAAAAGCACACAGGAGTTCTTGGAGGTACTATGCAAGCTAGCTAAAAAAGCCTAAAACCTGGAAAGCTGCGAAAATAGCTCAGAGATGCGAAAGAGCTGGGTGTTTTCCCAGACGTGGCCAAACCATGAACCGGGGTGTTATTGTTGGTAGGTTGGAAAGGAACTCCAGAAAGCTACACTATCAGGACTGTCATGATCTGAGGGAGAAAGGGTTAGCAAAAGTGCATTTTTCTGATGATAAATGTACATGGGAAAGTCGAAGGCAAAAGTTTTTTCAGGATAGGACTCCTGAACTACCCTGCCTGAATAAAATACATCTTATCATGGAATTGTGCAGCTAAGTAGTGCCACGTTTTTTGTGAGGAGTGGTGCAAATGTTTGTGGCTGTGAAAGAAGTAACTTTGTTGTATCAGCCAAATAAGTGAAATTCGCCTTTTATTTTGAAGTATCGTGGTTGTTAATTCATGTGTAGATTTATATTGCTTCTGATTCGTGTTAAAGTAAAAGCTACAAAAAGTGTTTTTTTTTTAATTATTTCATGGAATGAGGGCATCACTAGCTAGCATTTGTTGCCCATGCCCAATTGTCCTTGAATTGAATGGCTTGCTAGGCCACTTCAAAGGCCAGTTAAGAGTCAACCACATTGGCTCAAGTAGGCCAAACCAGATAAAGGTCTTGGTAGATTTCCTCCCCTAAAGGACATAAGTGAACCAGAAGGGATTTTACAAAAGGCAAATATGGTTCCACAATCACCATTAATGAGATTGGCTTTATATTCCAGGCTTATCAATTGAATTTAAACTCTACCAGCTGCTGTGGTTGGATTTGAACCCATGACCCCAGAGCATTAGCCTAGTTCTCTGGTTTATTAGTCTGGTGACATTACTACTATGCCACCATCTCCTTGCCAATCTTGTTAGTAATTTCTTCATTTGGGGTCATTCATTAAACTTGGTTGTTTTGGTTTACGGTTTCCCTGTGGGGATCGTAACACTATCCTGAACTCTGTGGAACACCATTGAACAACTGTTCTTTTTTTTTTTTTGGAAGATAAGTTGCATAGGTAAAGGAGACAGAAAACCTTGAATTACATTATGATGGTGAGTTATGGAAGTAATATGACAACAGGCGGAATATTAAGGGGGAGGAGGGGAGTGGATCGCAACCCCCCACCCCCCCACCCCACACAGAAGTAAAGTTGACATGAAGCTGACCTGCTCCAGGCCAAGCCACCCCACAGCCATAACGCACTGCAGGTGGGTTTATTAGGGGCAGTGTGGGACTTCCGCCCCTCACTAGAGAAGAAACCTCACCCTCAGATCTGATTGGCTGGCAGTTCCATCAGTCCCAGCAGCACCGAGAGTGCATTTGTGGGCATGGCTGGGACTGCATCCAGGAATAAGAATAAGGCTCATGGACCCTGGAGTCAGGTTAGCCTGGGGTTTTGGGCAGAGAGGGTTTGGGCATTTTAGGGAGGAGGTGGGGAATGGGAGTGGTGTGTTTAATGGAGCAGGTGGGCAGGAAGAAAAGTGAAGGGCTATATTAGAGGGGCTGCTCCCCAATTTGCAAAGGGCACTCCCTGAAGACCCCTTTTTCCTTCCTGCCCTTTGTGCTGCATTTTATGTGCCTCTGCCAGGTGTGTTTTTGGCAGGGGATGGGGTGGGGCACTGCCTTCCTGTACATCCCGGAGGTCACCCACATATTACAGGGATGGGGTAGGCGAGCGATTGACAGTCCGCCCACCATATTTTAATAGGTAATCAGTGGTCAACTGGGCTTATTACCAAAGCAATTGACCCTGATAATATACTGCTCATGCCACAAAAAGGTTGGTGTGGTCAGTCAGGTAGGAATGCGCGGATTGTTTTTCTTAAGAAAAAAACCTTTTTTAAAGGGGGTACTATAAGAATCAGTGCATGGGCCTCAGATGTTCACAATCTATATCATTGATTTGGATGTGAGGATTAAAAGTAATATTTCCAAGTTTGCTGATGACACAAAACCAGATGGGAATGTGAGGTGTGAGGAGAACCCAAAGGGGCTTAAAGGGGATATAGACAGGCCAAGTGAGTGGGCAAGAATGGCAAACGGAATATAATGTGTGAAAATGTGAAGTTACCACTTTGGTAAGAAAAACAGAAATGCAGAGTATGTGGTGAGCGATTGGGAAGTGTTGATGTCCAAAGGGATTTAGGAGGCCATAGTCATGAAAGCCAACATGCAGGTGCAGCAAACAATTAGGAAGGTAAATAGTATGTTGGCCTTTAGAACAAAGAACAAAGAAAAGTACAGCACAGGAACAGGCCCTTCGGCCCTCCATGTCTGCGCTGATCATATTGCCTGTCAACTAAAACATTTTGCACTTCTGAGGTCCATATCCCTCTATTCCCATCCTATTCATGTATTTGTCAAGCTGCCTCTTAAACACCACTATCATACCTGCTTCCACCATCTCCTCTGGCAGCGAATTCCAGACACTCACTACCCTCTGCGTAAAAAACTTGCCCCGCACATCTCCTCTATAGTTTTCTCCTTTCACCTTAAATCTATGTCCCCTAGTAATTGGCTCTTCCACCCTGGGAAAAAGCTTCTGACTACCTAGTCTGTCTCTGCCACTCATAATTTTGTAAACTTCTATCAAGTCGCCCCTCCATCTCCATCGCTCTAGTGATAACAATCCGAGTTTATCCAACCTCTCCCCATAACTAATAATTGTTCCAGACCAGGCAGCATCTTGGTAAACCTCCTCTGCAACCTCTCCAATGCCTCCATATCCTTCTGGTAATGTGGCGACCCGAATTGCATGCAATATTCTAAGTGTGGCCTAACCAAGGTTCTATGCAGCTGCAGCATGACTTCCCAGCTTTTATACTCAATACCCCTGCCAATGAAGGCAAGCGTGCCATATGCCTTCCTGACTACCTTATCCACCTGCGTTGCCACTTTCAGTGATCTGTGGACCTGTACACCCAGATCCCTCTACCCGTCAATGCACTTAAGGGTTCTGCCATTTACTGTATAATTCCTGCCTGTATTTGACCTTCCAAAATGCATTACCTCGCATTTGTCTGGAATAAACTCCATCTGCCATTTCTCTGCCCAAGTCTCCAACCGATCTATAATTCCGTTGTATCCTTTGATAATCCTTTTCACCATCTGCAACTCCTCCAACATTAGTGTCATCTGCAAATTTACTAATTAGCCTGATTACATTTTCCTCCAAATCATTTATGTATACTACAAACAGCAAAGGGCCCAGCACTGATCCCTGCGGAACTCCCATCCTATTCATGGGCCTTTGTGGCATATTTACCTGATAAACCTTTCTTTCCTTCCACAATCACCAAGAGTTAAGCCAAAGCAACATTTCAAAATAGATAACAACATAACTCAATACAATGTTGTTAGGACTACCAGTCACTTTTAGGGTATGAGTCACAGCTCTCCATTCAGAAAAGCACCTTTCCACTGCTACCCTCTGTCTTCTATGACCAAGCCAATTCTGTGTCCTTCATGCCAGCTCACCTCTGATCCCGTGCGACTTTACCTTCTGTACTAGTCTGCCATAAGGGACCTTGCCAAAGGCCTTATTGCAGGAGGATTTGAGTACATGAGTAAAAATGTCTTGTTGCAATTGTATACAGCTTTGGTGAGACTGCACCTGGAGTATTGTATACAGCTTTGGTCTCCTTACCTAAAGAAGTATGTACTTATCATAGAGGGAGTGCAATGAGGGTTTGTCAGACTGATTTCTGGGATAGAGGGATTGTCCTATGAGGAGAGATAAAGTAGACTGGGCCTGTACTCTCTAGAGTTTAGAAGAATGTGAAGTGAACTCATTGAAACATGCAAAATCCTTATAGGGCTCAACAGGGTAAATGCAGGAAGGAGTTCTCCCAGGCTGGCAGTCTGGAACCAGGGGACACAGTCTCAGAATAAGGGGCAGGCCATTTAAGACTGAGTTGAGGAAGAACTTTGTGACTCTGAAGGTGATGAACCTTTGGAATTCTCCACCTCAGGGGGCTATGGAGGCTCAGTCATTGATTATGTTCAAGACAGCATTTGATAGGTTTCTAGATATTAAAGACATCAAGGGATATGGGGATAGTGCAGGAAAATAACATTGAGGAAGAAGATCAGCCAAGATCTGGTTGAATGGTGGAGCAAGCTCAAGGGGCTGAATGGCCTACTCCTGCTCCCATATCCTATGTTCCTATGTTCCTTATCTGGAGGAGCCATTCTAACACCTCTCTCACATTCATAGACAGAAAAAACAAAGAAAACCAAAGCTGTTCAGTGAGGAGATCTGCCTTTTATTCATTGGCCTTCTTTGACTTTCTATATTTTTTTCCTGCTACTGTTCCTCTCAACTTCACTTGTTCCTTTTAAGCTCCAATATGTCATCTGGCACACTCTTCCTCATCCCAAAGTCCCCACTCAGTTGAAAATGCAAAATGCCATAGCTTCCTACACTCTCAGCCGAGTAGTGGCATATTTACCTAATAAACCTTTCTTTCCTTCCACAATCACCAAGAGTTAAGCCAATGCAACATTTCAAAATAGATAACAACGTAACTCAATACTGTCGAAGGGTCATGAGGACTCGAAACGTCAACTCTTTTCTTCTCCGCCGATGCTGCCAGACCTGCTGAGTTTTTCCAGGTAATTCTGTTTTTGTTTTTAACTCAATACAATGTTGTTAGGACTACCAGTCACTTTTAGGGTAAGAGCAGATAGCTTGAAGGATGCCTAAATGTCACAATTCAAACACGAAAAACGGCATGATTTGTTTATAAATTTTGTCTAGGCTGACAATTCCTTTTGACTATAGCAGGCAACTATTCAATTCCACAAAGTTCTGAAGCTGTTTTTGGAATATTTTCATCACTTTTCAACTGTTTTTATGATTAGGGCTAAGGCACCCCTCAAGTTAAAGCAAATTAAAAAAACATTATTCCTTAGGTAAGCACTGTCAGTGGGAACTATTTATCTATCAATATATCCTATTAATTCTATTTTCCAATGAAATTCTTGCTTTAAAATTAGAAATGTTCATGGCTTTTCCATTGACCTTTAGTAAGTTGAAAAGTAGTGTATTGCGACATGCTGCTGAAGCTTTTTATCTTGCACTCACCAGGACAGTGTTCACAAAGATACCAATTGTAAAGGGAACAACGATTTATACTGCATGAGAAGCAAGTGCTTATCGGCAACTTCGTAAATAGAGCCCAAGCCATTTGATCATGTGCAAGCCATCCTGTGGATAATGGCTACCCTGATCAGATTATTGCTTGCTGTATATCATGCAAACACATGAATGGACCTAAGGCAGCCACTTTCAGTCCTGAAAAGTGCCCAGTCTACCTCAAATTACTCTGGAAGGGTAAGGTTCTCAAAGATTTGAGTAACAGCTGAAGCTGGCTGTTTCACATTCCTACTATGTAGTAGCAACGTGAGTGGTATTTACCCAAATGTGGTAGATGAATTTCAGGTATGTAGGCCACATATCCCATTGACTGGCAGATCATATCAAACAGCACATCCCTTTGGCTGTTCCCAATGGCAAAGTAATGACCATACCCAGCTTGTGTTTGCAAAACTCAAACACAATGTCCAACGTTAGATGTGATTCTGCAATTGGATGACACATATCAAACAATCCTAATTATGCTAAGAAGCACATTGACAATCAATTTAAGGTTATCGGTTAGACTTGCAGTGTGGCTCACTTACATGTGCTAGAAGCTACATGTATTTACACACATAGGGCCCTGTCCTTTGCAGACAGAAGGAGCATGCCCATGCACTGCACCTTTATCAACTGAACAAAAGCTTGGGGGACAGCTATTCTCTGGTTCATTCCCCATAGTAATGCCTTGACCAATTAGCATCGACCTGCCTGGTTTGAATTTAAACAAAAGCTTGCAAGGTAACTGATCCCTGGTGCTTTCTCCATGGCAACACCTCTACCAATTAGAATTCACTTGCCAACCAACTAGCACTCCTTTCTCTTGCAGAATAAATTGTTGTTCCCGTTACAGTTGGTATTCTTGCGAATACTGTCCTGATGAATGCAAGATGAAAAGCATTGACAGTGTGGTCAGAATATTGCGCTCATCGGGTGGGCACGCGCCTGTCCAGAACGAACATAAAATGATGCGCGATAACGTCGGGCGAGCGTCCTGATGTCATCGCTCACTCGCGTGACATTTTGGTCGGCAGGCATGCGTGGGAGTTGGCAGCGTGCCTGCCGACAATTAACAGGCCTGGTAAGACCATTAAAGATCTAATTGGGTTACATTTCTCATTGCCCGTCCAAACTTACAGTTGGCGGGCAGGCAGAAAGGCCAAGCAACCTTTGGGATTTTTGCGAAACCTCATCCACAGGTGGGATGAGGTTTTGATCCGTCATTAAAATAAAATTTCAAACTAATTTCTAACATGTCCCTGCTCATGTGACTCTGTCACATTTGGAGACTTTTTTTTAACGTTTTAAAATTCTTTATTTTTATTTTTCAAAAATCTTCCTCTCGCTGAGGCAGCTCTGTGCCTCAGGGAGCTTTTTCTGCGCATACCCACGCACACGCGCCATGTTCCCCGCTCGCCCTCCTCCTCTCCCCACACAGGCAGTGCTGAGCACTGCAGCATGCGTCTCATGCTGGGCGGGCCTTAATTGGCTTCCCGAACGCTCCCACTTGCCACCGCCAAGCCTGCCCGATGAGCGCAATATTCTGGCCCATGTCACTTTTTGCAACAATACTGAAGTTCTGCACTATCAAACGAGCAATGTGTTTGACTATGAATTGGGTAAATTCAATCTGTTGAAACATTTCTGAGTTTTCAGGTCATTAAAAAAACATGAGATTAAGGCATGGGAAGATGCCATGCTGCTATCTGACCAATTTCAACTTACCCCTACAGATTTTACTCGGCCTACTTCATCATCCGAGGGAAGGTTTGAAATAAGCACTCCCTATGACTATCAAACAAAAACCCAGAATATTCATCCTTTTACAAAGCTTTACTATTCAATTTTGATTTATTCACTGCATGACACAGAACTATTGTGCCCTATGCATTGTTTGATCATGTCAACCTCTGCCTGTCCTTTGTGGACTCAAGGCGGCATTGAGCTTCAGTTGTTTAAGCATACACTCTACAGCTTAAATCAAAACAGCTAGATGGTGCTTTAATCTGCCCTATCAAGGAGCAGCAGCATCTGATCTTGTAAAGGTTTCTCCCCAGCTTGCATTTTTCCAATTCCAACTGGAGCTAACCATCAAATAGAAATTGGAAGACTTCCTCCAGGGGAAGGTATGAAGCATCTCCTCCTAGTTAGCTAAGCAGAGCACATGGCCACACTCTCAACTGAAGTTGAATGAAAAAATGACTGCAGTGTTATGGATATGAATCTAAATTCTGGATTCGGATGCCTTGACAATGTTGTAGTGAATTGTTCTTTACATGGAATCATTCTTTGCCATATTTTTTAAATGTCAGGAAAATGTTATCCTTTGGAATTTGAATCAAATTAGAAACAAATTAGAGTAAGATTCTTTGCAGCTGTTGCAGTATATTCTACATGTGCCTTTTATTTGATTGGATAAACTTCAAAACTATAGGCAATCACTCAATAAATAATATATTAAAAGTACAAAAAAGAAGCCTGTCAAATTAAAATCAAATCATTTAAATTATATGATTGTCCAATTGTTAGGAATCAGTTCCAAAACCAAAATTGAATTCCTAATATATTCTGCTAAAGCAGTCACAGGTCATCAAAGTGAACTGCTTTGAAGCAGCCATCAAATGAACTTTTGGCAAAGACGTAATCATTGGCTTCACTGAGAGACACATTGCTTGGTAGTTTTTTTGAAGGCATTGAAGTTCAAAGTGATTTGTGTTTCTGCTGAAAATGAGACTTTAAAAAAAAGGCCATTTTACACAAATGGTGTAAAACAAGTGACATTCGGCAGAACTGGGGCCACTGAACTTTTCATTCTGAGCTTATGCTCCAAGACTGGCTCGTGTTGCTCAGCCAGTTGGCAACCTGGTTTAAGAGTACAGTTAATGACCAGCAGATGGCACCCATTACCAGCCATGAACATGACTAGAAGCTAGAATGAATGAAGAAATTTTCAGACACCCAGATATTCTCCTCACATTATGGCCTACATTCCGCAGCGTTTAAAATAGTGAGATTTGGTTCAGCGCTTTGCTGTAAAACCAGCAAATGAGAGTTTTTGTTGGCTTGGGAGTCTTGCTGATTGATTCCGTGTTTGAAGTCAGAATATCGCAATTGAAACATTACAGTTGGAAGGTGTGACTTTCAGCTACGGATAAGGTAACTGAATGGATAAAGCCAGGCACACAGTCAAGCATTTGCAATGCATTCTAGTATAGTGTAAGTAAAAAGGATAAATTTGCAGGGCTATATGGAAAAAGCAGGGCAATGGGACTAATTGATAGTTCTTTCAAAAAGTCAGCACAGACTCAGACGGTCAAAGGACTGTGTGATTCTAGTCTCCTTTAATTAACATGAAAGTGCAGGCTGGCGTTTACAGTGGAGTGGGAGTGAGGGGGCAGAGATGGTGTGGATAAAACCTGGAAGTCAAATGAACAAGTTGGAATCTGTGTTCACAACTCAATTAATTTGATTTTCTGGTTGATGGATATTCACATGAAATGATCTCAGCTGTGTTTAAAAGGATGGTACACTTATTGAAATTTCAGGTGTTCAAGGGGGCTGGTGGATGTAGAGGAAGGGCAGCACGTAGCCAGATATAATGATGTGTCACTTGAATTACTGCTGGGTGCTGTCAGGAGCAGGAGAACAGACGTTTCCCTGGTAATGAGGGGAAGAAACCTGTGGCCCTCACAAAGAAGGCATGGTTGGATGCAGCTGAAGAGGTGCTTAACAGGACAGGCCTAGGTCTTTTATGCAGTGTATGAAGCAGTTTAATGGCCTAATCAAGCCACTAAAATTAAGTACATTTGCTGATTCTAATATATCCTCTGTGTGTAAGGCCTGCCCCCTTCCACTTTGTCTTATTAAATGTTCTCCATCACACCACACCTCTCACCCACTTAACTCTCAGCAGCACCCTTCACTTGTCGTGTTCCACACCACCTTTCCATTTATCCATCCATCATAGTCATTCATCCTAACCTGAATGAAATGCAATGCACCTATCTCATCATCACCCTCACCAAATGCACAGCACCCATCAGCTGAATATGTCACCCTCAGTCACTCACTGATCCTTTTTTCTCTCTTCTTGTAGGAGAATGGAGCAGAAAATGCTAAGGGAGAAGGCTGGAAGTGGGCCATCAAAAATAATGCCACTCACAGATGCAGAGGAAGATGCCCTGGAGAGAAGTGGCACATCTGCATCCCTCTCAGTTGGAGATGGAGAGAGCTGGAGCTCTCAGATAGCTGGTGACAGAATTCCAACCATCTCTGACACACACATGCTGACCACATTTCATCAATGACTGAACGATGAGAAGCCTGAGTGTGCTGATTGTCAAGATTGTGACTTTGCCACGACAAAGTCAAATCCTTTTCTTTTGTCATCCAGGGTTTTCTTGTGTAAATCAAGGGTTGCAGGAGATTCATGATGAAATTGCTCAGAGAAGCTCATTCCTTCTAAGGGGGCAACATCACAGGACGTACAACCATGTACCAGTGCAGGTATTAGCCTTTTGATGAGCTCACTTAGAGAGTTGGTTGGGTTTTCACCTGGTGATTCACGTCCCAGTAAGCACGTGCAGGCACTAGTGACAGGGGCAGATATGGAGTCCAGGTGAGGGAGGGCAATCCTCTCCCTCTCTGCTCCGCTGGACACAGATGCTGAACCCCAGGGACTATCATTCTGAAGGAAAATGGTGGAGGTCCATCAACGGCTTAGCCAGGTATTGACAGATGTGCCACACACACTGCCCCCAATAGCACAGGAGGAGTCCAATCTGATCACTGGTGTAAATGCAGGGAATTGTGAGTGAGCCTGTCATGGAGAGAGTATCCATCTCAATGGAAGTCTGAGCACAGCTCAATTCAGACTATGACCACGGTCATACAGGAGGTTCCTGCTCCCTTAAACAGGATGGTAGATAATGTACCCTTGGTGTTACAGTGTATCAGTGATCTCCAGCAAGCTGGTCTTCACCAGGACAGTAGGAGTGATGCAGCGCTGATTTAGGAGAAGGATGATGGAGAAAATGGATGTTGAATTGGGAACTCCATTTGAAGTGCTCCCACTTTTCACCTGTGCTCCACCTTCAGCCCGTACCCACATGCTGCCTTGTCTCTAGATAATTGGGTCTTCCGCTGCAGAGAGACAGATGGATTAGTCTTTGTGGTACTCTCAAGGCTTCAAAATCCGGAGGTCATAGGCCAAAAGCACCTCAGCACTCAGTTGAAGTGTAAATTGAAGAAATTATAAGTCACTGAGGGTATGCACATGATGTTTGACAAAATGTTATGTTAAGTTTCCTTCTTTACATGTCAGCACATAAAATTTATTGATTAGCACCACTTCCACGTTTTGCCCATTAATGCATCCTGAGTACCAACATGCCCTTTCAACTGTTTCAGGTTGAATGTCAATACATGTGGACATTACTGGCATGGCCTGCATTTACCCATCCCTAATTGTCCTTGAGAAGATGATGATGTTGAGCTACCTTTATTGAACTGCTGCAGTCCACGTGGTAAAGGTACTCACAAAATGCTGTTATACTCACAAAGTCAAGATGGTATGTGACTTGGAAGGGAACTTGCAGATGGTTGTTGTCCAACTCATCTGATATTTTTGTCCTCCTAGGTGGTAGAGACCATGGGTTTGGAAGGACCATTGAGTAGATGGTGCACACTGCCGCCACTATGCACCTGGTAATGGAGGGAATAAGTATCCAAGGTGGGGGATAGGAAGTCAATCAAGTGGATTGCTTTGTCCCGGATGGTGTCAACCTGCTTGAGAGTTGTTGGAGCTGCACCTATTCCAGCAATTGGAGAGTATGGACTCATCCATGCATCCTGATATTGTATGCAGGTGTTCTCACAGGCTTTCCAGTGCACCATGCATTTGGTTGTGTACACCCATCGGTCTTCGACTAGAGCCTGACACATCAAAGTCCTCACCCGACTCTGCAGCCAAACTAAGTCTACAACCTGGCACCTTGGTGAACTGCACCTGTGCTATCCTTTCCGTCAGTTTTGGCATCTGCGCAGTTGTGCCCAGTGTGTCTTGGGGACAACAGAGAGCAGCTGAATCAAATTCTGACTGGAGTTCAGGAGAAATTAAAAGGGAAAAAAAGAACAAAATGTGCAATTTTAAACTAAATTAATGGATGGAAAATTGGGTGGCACTATTACTTCTGTGTTCTCCTCCTGGCATAGTTTTCCTTGAATTACTGTGTCCAGGTAACCCAAGGTGCTGGAACAGGAAACTCTCCCCATTTGTATCTAATTTCATAATTCTCTCTGTCATTGAAGGTGGATGTTTTTGCCCCTATTAGTCTGCTGTCTGTCTGTAAACAATATATCTCAAAAACTAATGGACAACTTTTAACAAAACTTGGTACATAGACTATGGCCCAAGGAAGAACTGATTGGTTTTTGGGGCAGATGTGGATCAGAACCTGGGTCCTGGATTTTTTTAAACGATCCATTAACATTGGGAAATAAGGTGAATTGGCTTTTGCTTTAGAATGTTGTGGATTGTTTTAAAGTGTTGTGGATTGTCTCAGCTGCTGTGATGCCATAGTCATCAAAATTTGAACTGAGTTTTCAGAGCAGGTTGTTGGATGTGAATTGGCCTGAAGCCTCCACAGTGAGATGGAAGCTCTCAATAAAAATATTTATTTTTTCTGTTTTGTAGTTACAGAGCAACAACCAAGCAGGGGAAAGCCTCAGGAAGAGCTGTGTAATTGTAATAACACAGCATGGCAGAGATATTTGCTTCATTGGCTGCCCTCTTTTTTTTTTAAGCTTGCTTCTGGCAGGCAGGGCAACAGACTTCCTTACCAACTAAAAAGTCCTCTTGCCATTTTGGGTGCTGGCAAGCAATCCCTTGCATGAGTATTTAAGATAATAAGCAAGTGCTTTCTTTCTCTGATTTGAGAGCAGTACAGGTCAGTCAGGTGAGTTTACATTACTCTTACTGTGTAAAATCAGTTGCTGCTGTAAAACTGCAGCATAACAGACACTCTGGGACATAGGAGATGTTCTGCAACCCTGCTATGTGACATCAACTGCAAAGAGGTAGTGACCCAACAGACCACATTATTTGTGCCTGATTTGCAGTTTATCTTACGCTAGCTGCTTTACAAGATAATCCTTCATTATATTATGCAGTTAGCCAAGCAGGCTTTCCATCTTTCCTCCTCTGAGAAATCTGTCAACTGCACTGGACTGCCATTCAACTATCTTGATGCAGCTGGTTTTGTTGTTTTGTAAGGATGTCAGCAGTATATGCTGATGCAGGGCAGAGCTGGGCAATGTTACAGAAGTGGAAGTTGGAAGTCTTCATGATGGAGAGAATAGGGGGTTGGAAACTGAGCTCAGGATCAAATAGAACATCGAGGTTTCGAGTAGACTGGCTAGGTCTGAGGCGATTGTCAGGAGGAGGTTGGAATCAGTGGCAAGAGAATGGAATTCGTGACAGGATCCAAAGGCAATGGCTTCAGATTTCCCAATATTTAAGTGGTCAAATTTCTACTCATACAGGACTGCATGACAGACAAACAATCTGACCTCGCAGAAGCAATGGAGGAGTCGACAGAGATGATAGTTCAGTAGAGCTGGGAGTCATCAATGAACATATGGAGCCTCACATTATGCAACTGAAGTCTATCACTAAACAAACCTTTGAGGTCTCGCTGGTTAATTTAGTGGCAGCATATGGAAAGATAATCTCAAATACAAATGAGACTGATGTGCCTTTTTAGTCAATGATTGTTGTACTATTGGATGTTCATTTCAGTGAAATTAATTAATCGAGATACATCTTATCCAAATCTATGTTTCACTTAGCACTAATTTAATTGTCCTACTACATAAAATATACTATGCATTTCCCTTTGCCATTGACAATTTTCTATATAAAATGTTATATAACATTACTATGCATCAATTAAGTCTGATTTATAGATCATTTCTCATGCCAACTTAGAATATATCATAGTGGTTTCGTTTATAACATCCAGTTGGGTTTAACATCATGAAGAGATGTAGACCATTGATCATTATCATCAACAATCACAATTGTTAGCATCACTGGAGTTTTTATAGATTCATATATGTTGACACACAAATTAAGATTACAAAACAAGACTTTCCGTACTCATATATTGTACGATATTTTGGCAAAAGAGGCCTTGGAAATTGTATGGCACTGCACCCATTTTATTGGAACCTAAAGGCCCCATATGGTGAGTGGCATGCACACACTTGTGCTGTGGCAGGAGCATGGATTTAGGCATCCTATTACTAGGCTGATAGTCACCTTATGCTCCTCTAAGGTACAAAAAACCAACAGGAAAGGTGAAGCAACTATGGCTAACAGAAGAGGTTAAAGATTGATTTAATGCAAAGGAAGTGACTTATAAGGGTTGCCAGAATAAGCGCTGAGCCCGAGGCTTGGGAGGAATTTAGAATCCAGCAAAGGGTGACCAAGAAACTGGTATAGAAAGGGAAAAGAGAAAATGAATGCAAGCTAGCAAGTAACATAAAGGCAAACTATAAAAGCTTCTTTAGGTATGTGAAAAGGAAAAGATTTGCAAGGACAAATGTGGGTCCATTATAGGCAGAGAAAGGAGAGTTTATAATGAAGAATAGGGAAACGGTGGAGAAACCAAACAATTACTTTGTGTCTGTCTTTACAGAGGAAGATATAGAAAATCTCCAAGAAATACTAGGGAACCAAGGGACTTGTGAAATGAGGAACTGAAAGAAATTAGTACTAATAAAGAGGTAAAGACAAAAAAACTGCGGATGCTGGAAATCCAAAACAAAAATAGAATTACCTGGAAAAACTCAGCAGGTCTGGCAGCATCGGCGGAGAAGATAAGAGTTGACGTTTTGAGTCCTCATGACCCTTCGACAGAACTTGAGTTCGAGTCCAAGAAAGAGTTGAAATATAAGCTGGTTTAAGGTGTGTGGGGAGGGCGGAGAAAGAGAGAGAGAGAGAGAAGTGGAGGGGGGGGGTGTGGTTGTAGGGACAAACAAGCAGTGATAGAAGCAGATCATCAAAAGATGTCAACAACAATAGAACAAAAGAACACATAGGTGTTAAAGTTGGTGATATTATCTAAACGAATGTGCTGATTAAGAATGGATGGTCGGGCACTCAAGGTATAGCTCTAGTTGGGGTGGGGAGAGCATAAAAGATTTTAAGATATTTAAAAATAATGGAAATAGATGGGAAAAGAAAAATCTATATAATTTATTGGAAAACCGAGGTTTTCCACCCACAGTCGTTGACAGACCCCTCAACCGTGTCCGGCCCATCTCCCGCGCATCTGCCCTCATGCCTTCTCCTCTCTCCCAGAAACATGATAGGGTCCCCCTTGTCCTCACTTATCACCCCACCAGCCTCCGCATTCAAAGGATCATCCTCCACTATTTCCGCCAACTCCAGCATGATGCCACCACCAAACACATCTTCCCTTCACCACCCCATCGGCATTCCATAGGATCGCTCCCTCCGGGACACCCTGGTCCACTCCTCCATCACCCCCTACTCCTCAACCCCCTCCTATGACACCACCCCCATGCCCACGCAAAAGATGCAACACTTGCCCCTTCACTTCCTCTCTCCTCACCGTCCAAGGGCCCAAACACTCCTTTCAAGTGAAGCTGCATTTCACTTGCATTTCCCCCAACTTAGTCTACTGCATTCGTTGCTCCCAATGTGGTCTCCTCTACATTGGAGAGACCAAACGTAAACTGGGCGACCGCTTTGCAGAACACCTGCGGTCTGTCCACAAGAATGACCCAAACCTCCCAGTCGCTTGCCATTTTAACACTCCATCCTGCTCTCTTGCCCACATGTCTGTCCTTGGCTTGCTGCATTGTTCCAGTGAGGCCCAACGCAAACTGGAGGAAAAACACCTCATCTTCCGACTAGGCACTTTACAGCCTTCCGGACTGAATATTGAATTCAACAACTTTAGGTCATGAGCTCCCTCCCCCATCCCCACCCCCTTTCTGTTTCCCCCTTCCTTTTTTTTCCAATAAATTATATAGATTTTTCTTTTCCCATCTATTTCCATTATTTTTAAATGTCTTAAAATCTTTTATGCTCTCCCCACCCCCAATAGAGCTATACCTTGAGTGCCCTACCATCCATTCTTAATTAGCACATTCGTTTAGATAATATCACCAACTTTAACACCTATGTGTTCTTTTGTTCTATTGTTGTTGACATCTTTTGATGATCTGCTTCTATCACTGCTTGTTTGTCCCTACAACCACACCCCCCCTCCACTTCTCTCTCTCTCTCTCTCCACACCACCCCCCCCCCCCACCCCACACACACACACACACACACACACACACCTTAAACCAGCTTATATTTCAACTCTTTCTTGGACTCGAACTCAAGTTCTGTCGAAGGGTCATGAGGACTCGAAACGTCAACTCTTTTCTTCTCCACTAATAAAGAGGTAGTGCTTGAAAAATTAATTGGACTGAAGGTTAATAAATCCCTTGGATCAGCTGAGCTACATCCCAGAATGTTAAAGGAGGTGGCTATAAAGAGAGTGGATGCATTGGTTATCTTTAAAAATTCTATAGATTCTGGAAAGGTTCCTGCAGACTGGAAAGTAGCAAGTGTAACCCCACCATTTTAGAAGGGAAGGAGAGAGAAAACGGAGAACTACAGACCTGTAAGTTTAAATGTTATTAGTAGGAAAAATGTTAGAATCGATTATAAAGGATGTGATACCTGGACATTTAGAAAATAATGATATGATTGGGCAGAGTTAGCATGAATACATGAAAGTGAAATCATGTTTGGTGTTTTTGAGGATGTTACTTGCAACATAGATGAAGGAAAACCAGTGGATGTGGTGTACTGGAATTTTCAGAAGGATTTTGATAAGGCCCTACACAGGAGGTTAGTAAACAAAATTCGAGCACATGGGATTGGGGGTAATATACTGGTATAGATTGAGAATTGGTTAACAGACAGAAAACAGAGAGTAGGAATAAATGGGTCATTCTTAGGATGGCAGGCTGTTACTAGTGGGGTACTGCAAGGATCAGTGCTTGGGCCATAGCTGTTCACAATCCGTATAAACAATTTGGATGTGGGGACCAAATGTATTATTTCCAAATTTGCTGATAGTATAAAACTAGGTGAAAAGGTGAGGTGTGAGGAGGATTCAGGGGGGCTTCAATGGGCAAGTTAAGTGAGTGGGCAAAAACAATACAGATGGAATATAATTTGAATACATATGAATTTATCCATTTTGGTAGAAAACAGAAAGACAGAGTATGATGTAGATATCCTTATTCATGCATCACTGAAAACTAGCATGCAGGTGTAGCAAACAATTAGCTATTGTTACAACCTGGTGAGGGTGATTGAGCTGGCTCCCCTTCTATTCAGCCCCTCAGTTGGTCACAACAAAATTTTTAAAATTTATATTCCCCGTAAGTGCCTTTTCCAATTCAACTATATTTATTTATTAATAAGGAGCCAATTAAATCAGACTTTCATGAGTCAAAGAAAGAGTAAGGGCTGCATCTTATCTATGTTGGGTAGGCTGGGTGGGAATGGGCTGGGACAGGCGCAGAGCCGATCATCGCCCACAATCGGCTGCGTGCCACCATTTTATGTGGACAGGCCAATTAAGGCCTGCCTAGCATGACGCACAGCCGGTAGCGCACAGCACTACCTGTGCGAGCGAGGGGGAAGAGGGAGAGTCGGGGCTTGCACTCTTTCATGCATGCACGTGAAAGAGCGCAGCAATTTCCCTGATGCTTGGAGCTGCCTCAGGGAGATTAGGTTGATAGTAAAACTTTTTAATAAAGGAGGAAAAATAATATTTAAACATGTCACAATGTGACAGTGCCACATGAGCTGGGACATGTTTGTGAATTGTGCAAAATTTAATTATTATTTTATGAAACCTTCAGGAAACTTCATCCCGCCTGTGGATGAGGTTTCCTGAAAAACGTGAAGGCTGCTTGGGTTCTTCGCCTGCCTGGCAACCTTAAGGTTGGATGGGTCGGCATTGCTATAAGTTTAATTGTTTTTTAATGGCCTTAATAGGCCATTGACAGTTCAGTGGGCGTGCAGCTGCCACCAGCGTGTGCTCGCCAAACACAATATCTAAATGATACGCGATGAAGTTGGGATGCACTTCAATATTCGACAGCAATATTCTGGTCTAAGTTTATTAGTTACTAAACCTGAGAACACAGATAAAAGATGTAAGAAAGTTAGAGTCCAATAAAAAGTCTAAAAAATATACGATTATGCTCTTTGCTTGTCTTTGAGGCATAGATTGTTGAATGTTGCGGACATTTGAAGTTAATTAGTTTCCTGTAGAATTCTGGAGTTAATTTTGTTCAACTCTGCACTTTGCTGAAGACACTCTTAGCTTCAGAGGGAGAGTGAGAGAGATTTTTACTGCTCTCTTCCAGCAGCGTTTTCAGATGACTATGATGTTTCTTCTTCCTCCTTCTGAGTCTGCTTGGCACAACCAGTTTTTAAAACTTCTGTCTGTATATTCCCAGAAAGGAATTCGATTAGCATGTCTTGCAGTCAACGTTGCAGACCAAGTAATCCCATTTTTTGACCTTTTCATCTCTAAAACTTTTGACATATTTCAAAATAGAAATCAATAGGAGCTGGGGTTGTTTTGTTCCACACAAGGGGTTCTGAATGTCTGATGAGTAACTGGATGGTTAGAAGTTCCCATTGACTTGATAGAATGATAGTTGATTAAAGTTGCCTTCCTTTCAAGAGTGTCCCTGTTTTAAGAGGACTTTGACACCACTGCGCACACCCTCGCAAACCCCAGATGTGAAATTCCATGCAACAGATCTGCAATACAACTCATATAGAAACATTTGAGAGAAGTAGTCAACTTACAATATCTGACATTAGGTGACATATGGCAGCAATTTTTTGACCAGTGCCTTTTCATATTTTTAGACAGATCTTCTTTAAACAGTTCAATATGCCTATGGTTAGCGGGTGAAGTTATAGGTAGATCTCACTCAGTCACAGTTTCCTGTCATTATGACAGATGGCAAATGGTATGCTGGCCTTCTTTGCAAGGGGAATTGAGTACAGGAGTAAATATGTCTTGCTGCAGTTTTATAGACCCTTGGTGAGACTGCACCTGGAGAATTATGGATAGATATTTTTCTCCTTGTCTAAGGAAGGATTTTTAAAAATCATTTTATAGGATGTGGGCATCACTGACTAGGCCAGCATTTGCTGCCCATTCCTAGTTGCCCTTAAAAAGGTGGTGGTGAGCTGCCTTCTTGAACTGATGCAGTCCCTGTGGTGTAGGTACACCCACAGTTCTGTTAGGAAGGGAGTGTTAGGATTTTGACCCAGCAACAGTGAAGGAACGGTGATATATTTCCAAGTCAGGAGGGTGAGTGGCTTGGAGGGGGCCTTCCCGGTGGTGGTATTCCTATCTATCTGTTGCCCTTGTCCTTCTAGATGGTAGTGTTCGTGGATTTGGAAGGTGATGCCTAAGGAGCCTTGGTGAGTTCTTGCAGTGCACCTTGTAGATGGTACACACTGCTGCTACTGTGCGTGGGTGGTGGAAGGAGAGAATGTTTGTGGATGGGATGATCAATTATTGACCATGTTCAAGACAGAAATCGATAGATTTCTGGATACTCTTGACATCAAGGGACATGGGGATTTTGACAAAAATGTTGTAGAGGTAGATGATCACCCATGATCTGTTTGAATGGTGGAGCAGGGTTAAGGGGCTGAAAGGCCTATTCCTGCTCCTATGTTACTATGTTAAATGGACTCTAAACATTTTATAATCCGTTTTTCAAGAACATGTTTATCCCATTGAAAACTGAACTCAATTTCACAAACCTTTATCCTTCCATTTGTCATAAAATTTACAAAGCAAATAAAAACACAGGTGAAATTTATGATTTTCTTTTTAACATTGCATTTCTATTGGTTGAACTTTGCAAATGCATTTATAATTAAGTTATTCAATGATACATTCAGATTAGAAAGCATTTAATTAGGCACAAAATGTAAATCATCCAATGACACAGAGGTCATTGTTTATTTTAATAGGAGTTGTGATATAATTAAAATGGTCATCACATTTGCCCTTCTGATAAACATTCCTATCAGTGCAGAACACGTATCACTTTGTGAGCATGCATTTAAAGCCAGAATACCAAGGCAACAGCACAATTTTATCAGATAGTAAATTCAGTCCAATCTCTCTATTGTTTGTTATTACCATATTAAACATAATAACAAGCCTTTTACAGGGTTGGAATAGTTTTCATTTTCGTCTGAAATATAAAGGTTTTAGTGTGCTGCTGCAATTGTGTTAGCAAATAGCATTGTTCTGAATACTGGTACTGGAGCTTTCTGTTGCATTACCAACAAGCTTATTTAATTTCTCTTTTTCACTTATGTTCCGTTCTTAAAGAGGC
Source organism: Carcharodon carcharias (assembly GCF_017639515.1). Lineage (NCBI taxonomy): Eukaryota > Metazoa > Chordata > Chondrichthyes > Lamniformes > Lamnidae > Carcharodon > Carcharodon carcharias. The sequence goes on from NC_054471.1 coordinate 178,583,548, forward strand.
AGGCACAGGGATCGTGCCGTGTAATTAACCCACACTTGCTGATTGCATGTAGGCAGCACACCACTTTATGCTGCCTGCTCATTTCAATGATTTCATTTTCCAGTCAGCTCTCCACACTGCTGATTGGCTAAATACTTCAGGTGTTCAATATTGTGAGTGGTGAGCTAGCATCAATTAATGCTAGCCTGCACTGTTAAGGGGAGGTGCATTCTTGCTGGAGCAGGTGCTGACAATTGAGCAGGAAGTAAATTTGATCTGAGAAAGATTTGAATGGCAAAGATGGCAGACAGCGGGCCCCCAATTTTTCTTACATTGTGCTGATCTCTTTGGTGGAGCAGGTGAAAAGGAGAAGAGGTGTGCTGTATCTGCAGGATGACAGGAGACCCTTTGGAGATACCGTCAAAGGCAGTGGGAGCAGATAGCTGTGGAGGTCAATGTCAGGAAGTCAGTACCCTGAGGTCCCGGATGTAGCGCCACAAGAAGTTCAATGATCTCACATGAGCGACTAAGGTTAGTGAATGTATCTTCAAATGCCATATCTAGCAACTGCACTACTAGCTTCACACACTGCTCAATTCACAACACCCTGATCTCAATCGATCAGGATGCAAACCTAATATTCATATGTATCACTTCACCATTGCTCATTTGAACTGCTGCAAACCTCACATCCACATCTCATAGTGAGCACACACTGTCAGCTACTCGACCACTGCTGTTAAATCCTCTAAATGGATTGTATGATGATCAGTAACACTTCCCTCTCTTAGGCAAAAGAATGTGGTGCAAACTGGAGGCAGCAGGACCTATCCAGAAGGGGACAGGTGCTCTTGCATGTCCTAATCCTGAGGAAGAGGTGGCTACCCATTATTGGGAAGGACTTTTGCTGTGTTGTGGCCATTGAAACCATCACTGAGAATGTTATTCTCATACCTAATCCTCCATCTCACATCACACTGTCCTCTCAACCCACACTCTCTTTTCTGATTTGCACATAAACATGCACCCCTGATTTAACCCTTTCCACCTCCATTCCTGCATGTCAGCCTTACCCTTTTGTCCAGGCTGTGGAGGTGTAGTTTCAGCATGGCAATGGTCTGCTTTATCTCATTGCATGTGGCAAGATGGCTTTTATTGTGTGCATGCTGTGCTTGTGTGTGTGGATTTTGCACCTAAGTCATCAGCCATGTTGTCAGCAGATAGCCTTTCTTACCCATTAGCCTTCTTTGGTTTGCTGTGGTGATTCAATGCACAGCGACCTGCTGAAGAATAAAGAAATCATGACCGCTGCCAGGATATCAGGCATTGACCTGCATGATGCCCTGCTTATGGATGCACACAACTGGCTGTAAAGGGAGTAGAATCCCTTCCTGTTCTAGTTTAGGGGGAAGTTGATCTGAGGACCTGCAAAGTGATGTGTGCAGCCAATGGCACCCTGCACAATAGGGGAACCTGCAGTCCTAGTGAAACTGTGAGCTTGTTTTGCCTGCTTATCTCTGGCAAGAGAGAATGAACTGTAATTCCCTCTCTTTTAATACAGCCTCAGTGACATCCCTTGCACAAGAGTGAATGACAAACTGAGATGTTACAAATATCTTCAGCTCCAGCCTGGAAGGAGCCAGGCCCATGATCACCTTCATCGCCATTGGTAATGCAATCCTCGCCTTGCTCTGACATTGGAATTGTGGCTACAGCAGATGGCAGACTTCAGTGAGGATGTCCTTATTGAAGCATTGAGATCTCACACGTTGTTCCTTACTTGAGGTTCAGGTGGGACAATTGACCCTTGAACATCCTGATTAGATATGGTTTCCTGCTAAGAACCCTTATCCCGCTCCTCCTCTTCACTTTTCCTGCAGTTTGTTCTGCTCTGTGTAACCTCTGCTCTTTCTCCAAGTCATCCTGCAGACCAAGGAAAAGGCCTATTACTGCACCCATATTGGGAACAAGTGTTTTGTCCAGAATACTTAAAGTCAGCAAAAACTCCTGCAGCAGCTGCCATACCACTCACTTTAGCAACTTTAAACAATCATAGAAAGCATCAAACACTTGTAGTTGGATGGAAATGAACCCAATTTCCTGTCCACAATATCTTCAGGGAAAAGTGCTTGGTAGAGAGAAGAGCTGGAAGAACTGAAGGTCACGTTTATTACAGTATTGCATTTTGAAGTGATTTACGTAGCTTGAGTTATGTGTTTAAAAGAAAACGAAACTCGTTTGCCAAATCTTTTCATGAAGGTTGTGATCTCGCCATTATGTTTACCCATCACAATATTGTCGTTTTCACGTACTTAGCTAATTCAATGAATTTATTTGACTTGGTAAGTAATGCCCATAATAGTTCAAAAGCAATGTTCGACTTAACACTTGACCAAATTGCAGGGTTTTTTTTAGCACTGGTGCCAATGATGTTTTAACAGCAATGCTATCAAATAACTGTTTATATATTGGTGTTTGATGTCAGTTTTCATGTATGATTCCCTACATTGCAATTCAACTATGCTCTTGGTGTCTGCTGGTAAGTGAAGCCTCATTGTTTCCTGACCATGAAAGAGGGAAGTTAAAAAATGGATTGTTTTTTAAAGATCTAAATGGCAATGTGCAAGTCTCATAGGCTCCAAATGTCAGATGTCAAATGTCAGATTAGACCGATAGAACAGTTGTTAATTACTGTTCCCAATCTGATGTGAATAGCTTCCCAAGTAAAATTAAAATCTTATCACGCGAAACCTAAGATTACAAGATGCTTATCAGAAAATGATGTGTGTGTCTGAAGAATTGTCAATTAGGATTACAGTCTCATCTTTACTACTTTTACTAAAGACCTAGAGTTAGATGTTGGGGGCATGATCTGCAGATTTACAAATTATATTATGGTCTGTACAAGTGTTTGGAATATAATTGGTGATTGACTGCATCAGGCAAATTTCGATGCATTGGGGGATTGGGCTCATGTCTGGAATGTGAAATTTAATTTGGAAAAGCACAGAATTATGCATGTGGACAGTACCCTTCAGAGAAAAACATTCACGAAAATGGAGAAAGAAAAAGATCAGAGTGTTCTAGTGCATAGGTCTCTAAACATTCATGAACAATTGCCAGTGCAAACAGAGTGTTGGGGTGCATTTATTGGACAACTGATTATAAGACCAGGCACATTATTTTGTCCTTGTACAAGGTCTTGGTCGGGCCTCATAAGGAATACTCTGTCCAGTTTTGGTCTCCTCACATGTTGAGTGTTAATGAGGCTTTGAAAAGGCTGCAGAGAAGGGCCAATAGACTTTTTCCCAGCATAAAACATCTTAGTTATCAAGATAGGCAAAAGACCTGGGATTGTAAACTTTAAAGTGCATATGGGGTAATCAGATCGTGGCATATAAGATAATGAAGAGAATAGATTGCGTTTCCATTAATAGCTTGTTCCAATTAAATAGAGCAAGGAGGACTTAAAGTCACAACTTTAAGTTCAGATCTAGGTTAAACGTCAGGAAATCTTTCCTCCTTTCCCTTTTACACCCCTCACCATGCCCTCCACACCTCCTCCACCCGCCCCAAGAGAAGAGTGGATCTCTGGAACAGGCTGCTGGCTTTTGAACTCTTTCACATGAAAGCTGGACTTATCTCTTGCTGGTTGAGGCTTCTTACAAAATATAATTACTACACTCAAGTTGGGGCTATTGAGATCATCTGGATTAGTTTTGATCACCACAAGAGGAATTGCCCAGACCGTTTTTTTTTAATCAAATTGGACTGCATTTTTGATCGCATGGTTTTTGGTGGACTAGAGTGTATATACACTGTAAAACAATTAGCTGTATGATCCAGAGGATCTTTTCCTGTTCGTTTTCATTCGTAGGTTCATAATATATTTATCTGTAAATTTATATACATTCAAGATTTTTTCCTGCCTAAAGCAATTACTTAGGCCTGAATTTTTAAGGTGGTGGGGTCTTGTTTCCATCCATTCGACGAGTTGGCAGGATATGCATCCCTGCTGACTCCAACTGTCCTGCCGCCGATTGATGCTTCAGCGAGCGTCAGTCGGCTGTAGGCAGGAGTCCCACCCCTCACTTGGGAGGAAGTCCCGCCTTGGAGCGCTGCTGGACAATCAGATTGGCCGGCAGCTCTCCAGGCCCCGCAGTGACAGTGCCGCAGTGGACAGAAGAGGAAGTTTTAGAAGACATTGGATGCTAAGGATGGAATCATCCTAGCTTTGCAGGAAGCATGGTAGCGGGCGGGAAAAAGAACGTTTTACCTGCTGGCCGCAATGACAGCTTTTCACGCCGTATCATCCCAATCCCGCCTCATTAATCATGCATTCTTGGGAAACATGCCCTTTCAATGGAGGATGGGATCTCATTCACTTGCCATGCCATCAGCTCGCTGCTTCATCACACTGGGCGCCATATTTAAAGTGCATCCACATGCACACCTCTGTGCTTCCAGCACAAGACTGCTGCACAGATGACATGGTCCTGAAAGGCAAGAAGACGGGTGCACCGCCACCCCCACACCCCCTATTTTAATGACAACATCACTCAAATGCCTTTTGGATGCCATGGAGGCATGCAATGATTTCCTTTACTCCTGCTCTGGGCGAAGACCAGCTAGCAGGGTCACCAATCCAGCATGGGTGGCAGTGGCAGCGGTAGCGGTGGTCATTGCCATTGCCCTGCATAAGAGGACAGCCGTAAGAGGATGAATGAATGATCTCCTCTGTTCTTCCAGGGTAAGTCATTCTTCTCATCACTCTCAATCCTCATGCTCACAAACCCATCACACACCCACAAGGATCTCACATCTCAAGGGACAACACCGCTAACTCTCACACACGCCCTCTTTTCCCCATCAGGCTCACATCCTCTTGAGCTCATGTCCTCACCCTGTCCATGGCTCCGCTCACCCCACAAACATTCTATGCAGTGCCATGTGTCCTGCTTGCTCACAGTCCATCTGTTTTCATGCAGGAGAAGCTGGCTGACAACAGCAGCGAGAGGTTCCAGACTGGGGCTGGTCCTTCTCTAAAATTTTTCACAAATACCTTCTGTCCCGACTATGACCAACATGTCCCATTTTCTGACTTTCCTGCCTTCTTTCTACCTTCCCCCACCCCCAAGTTTGGCATGATTAGGCTCAGTCTCGATTGGAGATGGCGCTTCATCAACAATTCCATTGGTGTGACACCTGTTGTCAAATGAAGGGTGGTTCTATAATGGAAAAGAAATCCTGCTAATTTAGTTGCTATTGAATCTTCAGATCAGATTTGAATGTCTGAACTTCTCTCTTGGCGAGTCCATTTGAAGAAGGATGGTTTGAAGATGTTTTCACATGAACAATATCGTTGAGGCTTGTAAATCAGTTAAATTCAGCACTAGCGAATACTGTTCCATTATCTGATACTAACACTTCAGGTAGTCCAATTACAGCAAAACTTTGCCGTAGCTTGTCTATTGTCACTGAAGGTGTCGATGACCTCACTTTGTATATGTTTATCCATTTTGAATGAACGTCTATGATAAGTAAAAAACATTGTTCCCTAAAAGGTCCCATATAGTCGATGTGTACTCGTACCCACGGCCTTCCTGGCCGCTCCCAGGGGTGTAACGGAGCTGTTGCAGGTAATTTTTGTACTTGTTGACCATGCATACAACTTTGCACTAAGTTTTCTATTTGTCCATCCATTCGCGGCCACCACATATGGTCTTGTGCTATTGCCTTGTTTTTGGAAATTCTGGGATGTACACTGTGAAGTTCAGGTGACAATGACTTTCGTCCTTTTGGAGGAACAATAAAATACCTTCTTGGCTGGTTATCTTGTATCCGCTCTGGAAATACAATTTCGTTTCATCAGATTCATGTGTTAATGAGCAACCATAAAGGACTTGATTTCTCACTTTGGATAAGACTGGGTCTCGGTTTGTCCAATCTTAATTTGTTTAGCGCTTAGTGGTGATGAGTCCAGGAAGTTCAGTAACAAGACGAATTCCTGAGGAATTGGAACATCCTCATCTTTTACTTGCAAGGGTAAACAACTGAGTGCATCCGTGTTTGCAATTTGACTCCCAGGTCTATGTATAAAGATATACTCATACGCTGCTAAGATCAATGCCCATCTTTGTACTCTTGCTGAGGCTATAGGGGGTATAGCCTTGTCTTCACCGAATAGTCCTAATAATGGCTTGTGGTCCCTTATGTTAGTAAAATGACTACCATGTGCATATTGATTAAACTTCTTAACCTCGAAAATTATTGCCAGGCTTTCTTTTTCAATTTGAGAGTACCTGGTTTCTGCAGTACTGAATGTTCTTGACACATATCCTATAGATCGTTCTGATCCATCATCCATTCGATGGGAAAGCACTGCTCCCACTCCATAGAGAGATGCATCACATGTTAATATCAACTATTTTTTAGGATCAAAGTGTTCTGGAAGTGTCGATGATAGGACCAACTTTTTCACTTTTGTGAAAGCTTCTTCTTGTGATGTTTGCCATGACCGCCTCTGGTTTTTCTTGAGCAAGTAATACAATGGTGCCAGTTCTAGTGACCAAATTAATCAAGAAATGTCCATAGTAATTGATCATCCCCAAGAATGATTTCAGTTCGGACCTATTCTTTGGCTCTGGGGCATCTTTAATGGCTTTCAGTGTTTCTTCAACTGGACGTAGGCCTTGTGAATCTACCTTTTGTGACCTAGGTAAGTTACCTCTTTCACCTGGAATGTGTACTTTTCATTTTCAAGTCTCGCTCCAACCTGCGAAAAACGTTTCAGAACTTCTTCCAAGTTCATCAAATGTTCCTTTTCAGTGAGTCCAGTCACGAGAACATCATCCAAATAAACTACAACATGGGGTAATCCCTGTAGTAAACTTTCTGTGGGTTCTTTGGAATATGGCGTAAGCAGAAGATACGCCAAAAGGTAAATGGGTGTATTGGTACAATCCCTTATGTGTACTTATCATGACAAACTTCTGGGATACCTTCTCTAATTCCAATTGTTGGTAGGCATGACGCATATCTAACTTCATAAAGGCAACCCCATCTGCCAGTTTCACGTACACATATTCAATTTTAGGTATGGGGTGTCTACCCAATTTTGCTACTTTATTAACTGTTAATTTGTAGTCTCACATATTTGAATGCTTGTCAGGTTTGAGAACAGGTACAATTGATACTGCCCACTCTGAAAACTGCACTGGTTGTATCATTCCCAGTTTTTCTAACCTGTCCAGTTTGGCGTCTACCATATTCTGCATTGCATAAGGTACCGGTCTTCCCTTCATGAATCTTGGTGTTGCCTCTGGATCTACATGAATTTTTGCTTGTAGCCCCTCAATGTTTCCAAGTTCTTCCTTGAAAACTGAGGCATATTTTTGGTAGTAGCTCTGATAGCCCATTCGTTCTCAGTTGGAAAATTTCCGTCCATTCCAATTTAATTTCTTTCAGCCAGTGTCCATGGAGACTAGGTTCCTCGCCTACTATTACCATCAAGAGTAATTTTACTGTTTGACCTCTGTAGTGTATTGTGACTTTACATTCGCCCTTGACTTGTATGTCTTCTCCCATGTAAGTTTTCAACTTGGCATCAGTTTCTTCTAAATTCAGCTTATGTTCCCCATGATTCAGTTATTTAAAAGTGTGCTCACCGATCACCGTAGTGGCTGCACCAGTATCCACCTCCATTCTGAAAGGCTTCTCATTCACTCTCATCACTCTCATGGTTACATAGGCTCTGCTCTTCCTACCTTTAAATGATACAATTAATAGTTATCAGAAGCTATTACTTCAGGCTTTTCGATGTTGTTAATCTCACTGGGTTTTTCATTTTGTCTGAAAGTCCGCCTGAATTTATCTTTACGGTATCCCATGAGGCATCCATTTCAATGGCAGAAGAAATATTAAATTTTTTAAAACTGTGATTCATTACAAGGTTGTCCGCTTCCACCTCTGTTACTATTATGCCATGTTTTTGCTGCTAACTTATCCCTTTTAATTTGTCTGCTAGTGGTGGCTATTTCCTGCTTCTGAACAAAGCTTTGCATTTTCGCGCTCATTTTGGCTGAGGTTCCCTTTCCAATGTGGAGGATGGTGCCATTTTGCGCTCCTTGTATGGTTTCTGAGTCTTGCATTGCACCTTCCATTGCCAGAGCGATTTCCAATGCCTTCTGAAAACCTAGATTTGTTTCAGCCAATAATTTTGTCTGAATCACATTTTCTTTTATACCGCACACCAAATGATCTCTAAGCGTATCATTGATAGATGTACCAAACTTGCAATATTCAGTTAATTGCTTCACACAAGCAACCCCCGCAGATCTGTTTCTTCAGTTAAGTTTAAACTGTTGCATCGTAACCAACGGCTTGGACTGGTAATGATTCTTTACGAGATTCACTGAGACATCAAAACTTTTCGAGTCTGGGGCACAGGGTGCCAACAGATTTCAAATTAATCCGTATGTCTGACTGTCACACGTGGATGGAAGGATAGTGCGCCTCTTCCCCTCCCCCACAATGCCATTTGCCTGGAAGAGGAACGCGAGGTGTTCAACATAGTGAGACCAGTCATCTGAAGTTGGATCGAAAGGCTCTGCCCTTCCAAATTACAACATGTCCTGAGGGGATTACTCGGATGCTCAGAAGGAAATTTTCATTTACTTATGACTACTGTGCAAGGTAAGGCCCGATTTCCTTCGCTCTTCCTTGCTTTTGGGCTGGAGATGTGGATGTGGATAGAGCTAAGGGACAGGCTGGTTGAGGGTGTTGGTCACCATAATTTTTTCCGTGGTTTTTTTATGCTTTTACTCTCATTGCACTTGGTTTGTTGGGCTGAAGGATCTGTGTTTTATTGCTTGTTTTGGGGTGACCAAGTTGGTACAAAGACAGAGAACATCCGGAGATCATTGTTAGAATAAAAACATGCTATTTATTTACAAACGAAACTCAGCAGCTACACTTGTGTGCTCATAACTTAAAACTCTGTTTTCACTCATCAGCGTCTAACTCAAGACTCTCTCACACAGAGGTAGCTGCGCTACTCTGCTCTTGGGTATTAAGATCATGTGACCTTACATTACAATACTTGTCTTAAAAGTATATTACATATCAGATTACTGCAACCCCCTTTAAGGCAATGGTCCAAAAATAGATTTTAGATTTTAACAGATCCAGCAAATTAACACAATACCTTGGACAATGGAATTCCAAATGGCTTTTCTCCAGCTTCAGTTTCAGTAGACAGCAGACTTATGCACAAATACTGGAGGCTTCATTAAGGCTATTTCACATAATTCAGTTAGATCTGCAATTGGCCTTCTCCTGATACATAGCCTCATTCTCCTTTATATGTGTTTCTTTTTTTAATATATAAGTTCTATTGTTTCATATGTCTTTGAAACTGTACTTTCATCACAATATACAAACTTTCACGTTACTACCATTTACTGTCAGAAATCTTTGCGAAAAATAAACACATTCCTTAGCCTCGCTTATCTGGCTAGTTATGAACAAACTAAAACCCCTTTGAAATCCAAATCTCCCTTCACCTATGTAAAAATGCAAATTCCTTTTACACCTTACATGCTAAGCCAGCATCCATGTTTACTCATTGGCATGTCAAGCACCTAGTTTCTTTTGATGAGTTAAAGCTTGCAGTCTACTTGACTCCAAATGTAATTAAATCACACACAACTATACTTACCCCCATAAAACTACTTCACAATAAACCAGAAAAATATTATGAAACTTATTATACTTTCATAGCAGGGGTCTAGAACAAGGGGTCACAGCCTCAGGATATGGGATAGGTCATTTAGGATTGCGATAAAGAGAAACTTCTTCACTCAGAGGGTGGTGAACCTGTGGAATTCTCTACCACAGAGGGCTGTGGAAGCCAGGTCACTGAATATATTCAGGAAGGAAATAGATTTCTAGACTCTAAAGGTGTCAAGGGGTATGGGGAGAGAGTGAGAGTATGGCGTTGTGATAGAGGATCAGCCATGATCATGTTGAATGGCGGAGCAGGCTTGAAGGGCCAAATGACCTACTCCTGCTCTTATTTTCTTATTTCTATGTGAGGATCCTGCATCACATCATCTCTCTTTCAATGCAAATTGAGTGCTCTCTCTCCTGTTTTTGACTCTGCAGGCTTGCATTAATTATTTCTACTCTAGTTCACTGGAGCTATGTCAAGTGACCAACACCCTCAGCCTGCCAGTCCCTTAGCTCTATCCACATCCACATCCACATCTCTAGCCAAGAGGAAATAAGCAGCCTGGAAGACCTGCCTCAGCGCTTACCCATACCCTTCATCAGTGCAGAGAAGCAGACCTTGGTGGGACCTAGATCTAGAGCAGGCTCAGGTTCACAATCTGGTGGTCACCAAACGCTCATGTGTCTGCAGCAGGAGGAAGCAGATTCAGCCAAGCACCCCAGCACTCGGACTGCTGGGAAAAAGACATCTGTGGGAAGGATGGCAAGCGCCATGGAGACCCTGGTTCAGCAGAATGCAGAAATGTGCACAGACCTACCCTCCATTGCAGTAGCCATGGGTGAGTTCCTGCAGTGGCAATGTGAGAGGGAAATGGGGCACCTCAATGTCCCTCCAGGTGCTTTTCCCCTCAAGGAGTCAGGCCAGGATCCTCGGACACCCGAAGGGAGGATGAGCGACAGCTAGATACCCCTCGGTCATTCACTCAGGAATCTCAGAGGCTGTCCTCTCCCTCCAGGTCCCTTTTGCCTGTGACCCCCTCAACCTCGTCCTCTGTCACTGCAGAGGGAGTAGCCAGCCCAAGGGAGTACAGCCAAAGCAAGCCGGGGTCTCCAAGGCCTCGGCTCTCCAGAGGTCCCATGCCAAAAATAATCAGAGGCAACAGGGTTGACCATTGCACAGGCTGTTCCCAACCCTACTGCAGATGTCAGGGCAACACTTAGAAGTCTAAGGCATAGAAAAGATAAGTGATTCTGATGTGCTTCATGGGCCATCCCCCTGCATCTCCCTTCTCAACACCCCCCTACCCGATCCCACTAGCAGTTCAGCTGCACGCAACCAGCCCATGAGTAATTCTGGAGGGAGAAGTGTGTGTATGGCAGGGTGTCTCAGAGCCCCGTGCAAGCACTGTCCCACACATACGATTCCTTCCTGTATCACACTCATCTCAATGTCCTGAGCATTTTCAATGCTGCCTGCTGGGGTTCGCTTTCAATTGCCCATCTGAGCTGACCCGTATCTCCACCCAACCACTGATCACACTCCCATGCAGCACCTGTCCTCACCCTGCACGACCCTCGTTTCACTGACGATTTAGCCAGCATGGTAATGGAAGGTCTGAGGCATGGCAGTCAGGGTTTCAGGGGAGAGGTCAGGTGGGAGGGAGCTCCAGAGGCCATCGGAACTTCCGGGAGGCTGGGTGATGGTATGGGGTTTGTGGGGGGTGCGGGTGGCGCCTGACTTTAGAAGGGGGCTTCCGATGGAGGCACTCCCCCTCCCATCTAGGATGCAATTTTGATGCATTTTGCGTTTCTCCCAGGGGGGATCAATCCTCTCACCAGCCTAAAAATTGAGGGAAAATGGCCCTTAAGTGGCCATCAATTGGGGCAAGGGTGGGCTTCCTGTCTGAGGCCTTGCCCACCCTGCGCAAAGTTGCTGTGTGGTCGGGTTGGGGAAAACCCAGAGGGAAACCCTCCCTTCAATTTCACGCTCCCCCACCCCCCTGTAAAAAGCCGCTGGTGGGTGAATGTAAAATTCTGGCCTTGCATATAGAGGCAGTGTCCAGACCATTGCTCTTTTTAATAAGAAACATATACAGACGCACATACTAGTTGATTACTCATGCAATTGTACACAGATGCTCAATACCAGGTGTAGGTTTTGTTTAAGTGTGATTCCAAGTTGGGGAACCCAAAGGGAGCAGGACCAAAGGAGAACCCCAGTGCTGGAGGCTGGGGCTAGGGGGAATAAGGTTGAGTGGGAAGGAGGAAGGAGGTCGAACAGAATTAAAGGGTGAGATTGGGAGGAGAAAAGTAAAGACAGAGGTTGGAGGTGAAGAGAAAGATTGACCTTGATTAGTGGCTGCAGGGGGAAGGAAGGTATAACATGCTGCTGACATGTTTCTCACCCTGCCACATGGGTGTTGGTGAGATGGTGCATTCTGGTAGAAAGAAGAAGGAGGCCACAAAGCGTTTGGATAATAACATTTTGAATGCAGTAGAGGAGCAAATGGGTACAGATACACCAATCACTAAAATTAGTTGTAAAGGCTGTAAAGAAGGCAAACGTAGCGCTGGGGTTCATTTCTCGAGGGATAGAATTGAAAAGTCGGTAAGTTATGTATCAAACCTTGGTTAAGCTACACTTGGAATACTGTGCATAGTTCTGACTTCCATACTATAAAAAGGATGTAGAAGCACTGGAGAGGGTGCGAAGAAGATTCATTAGGTTGATACCAGAACTGAGAGTGCATACTTAGCAGGTAAGGGTCATCAGGCTGGGACCCCTTGGAAGGCAAAGACTGAAAGGAGCCTGATAGAAGACTTTAAGACTATGAAAGGACTTGATAGGGTAGACTTAGAGAAAATGTTTCTAATTATGGTGGATTCCAAACTAGGGATTGTAAATATAATGATGGATTCTCCTGTTGTTTCCACAAACGACTATTCAGCAAGGAGACCATTTGTTCACTTTCCAGGTTGGCATCATCTCATGTGGTGTTAAGCCTAGCCTTGATTTATAGATCTAATTACAAATATTCCAAATGAAATCACTATTGGAGGGGTAAGCAAATTCATTGGTTTTGTGGGATGCTTGCTTGGCCTCTTAGGACCTGACTCTGTTCTCCTCAAAGATTGAGATTGATTGAGTCTGAGATTGATAAACTTCTCCATTTGTACCTGTCCAGGGTTATTTTTTTCCCCATGTACAAAGGTCCAACTTACAGGGTCTGAGATTGGTTTTCAGAGTGTCATTGTTCTGAGTTTAGGGGAGATGGTGGGATATAGCTTATTATTATGAGATGCTTCTTGTTTTATGCTTTTATCTCAACTTGGCAGTCTCTTTATTTGCTGCAAGTGTTTTATTACAGCATTATTTTTTTATACATTGGCATTCCTCAGTATCATTCCAGGCTTATCCTAGAGACATGTTTTCTTACGTTTAATTTAGAGTAGACAAAGGGATAAGATAAACTAATGTTTCTACCCACTTGAAGCCTACTAATTCCATCCATCTGAAATGGCCTAGAAGCATCAGCATTTCACTACAGATCGTAAAAAGTGCTCGGATCACATGAATCCTTGTCATAAAAAAATTTCAGACAGTTTTAGCTTCCACAACTAACTTTCAGACCTTTTTTTCCTCTTTGACCACTCTCAACCCTCAGCAGGTTCTTATCACACTCATTCATTATTATTAGCGCCTTGTCGTCCATTATGTCTTCTCATCTGGATATCAGGGACGTTATTGCTTCTATCAAGCATTCAACAGCCCCAGCAGAGTCATCCACAATGAGCTGACTGTGTTTGGTGTTCTGGATCACGGAACAGCTGACCAGCATCGAGCAGCTGTCTGCTGTGGCTGACGCAAATCAATGGAAGGAAGGGGTAACATGCCTGGTGAAATGGAAGGGAGCAAGGGAAGTTCTTGGGAAAATTTTTGAAAATAAGCAGTAAGATTTGTTGTTTATTTTCCTCACAACACTTAGGAAGCTGCACTGAAGTTAGGCCTACATATTGACTGGGTAATTAAATAGGCCTGGTGGCCTGCGAAAGAAAATAAATATCTAAAATTGTCAAAACTAGTTTTAAAATTCTGTTTGCACAACTGTTTCCTCAATCCTTTTGTCTATTTGTGCACGTTACAGGTCAAAATAGACCGGGGCTATTATAACATTATCTCAAGTGCATGGTTTATGTTCTCAACTGCACAGATACAGCACCATCAATGATCATTGTCCTGCTAGGCTATAGAAACAGGGAATTGAAGTTGCGATTAGCATGGCATGAGATAACCTTTTAGTGACAAAAGCTTTTCTTATTTAATGTAAGTTGATTTATTTCAGAGGCATTCCCACATTATTTTTCCAGAGTTAAAGAAGGAGCTGAACATTGCCAGCACAGTGTTGGTTTGTAGCTGGACACTGCTGCTGTTGAGAGTAATGGGGGCGCGGGCTCATTGATAACTAAGAAAGTCAAGAGCAGTGTGAACCAGCTGCTGCTGGATGTCATGGCGATGTGGCTGGCCCACTGCTGAAAAAGAAGAGCAAAAGGTGTCATTCACCTAACCCTAGGTTGGAGACGTGTTGACTTATGTGTGTGGCGATAATAGAAAAGCTGGAGGAGAGCCTGGAGGATCTGTCTAACACCACGACTGCTTCAACTCCACCATTGGCATTATACAGCAGTCAACATTGGCAAAAAGAAGCACTCCACAGCCAGCCATTGGAAAGGAGACAAGGTTCAAACTGTAGCCTCCAATCAGTCAAACCAACCGTAACTGAGGCAATGAAATACAGAGGCCCTCGCCAGCTGAATTGTCCGGCACCATCTTCATATCTGCAGCCACAGGCAGAGATTTTGCTTCCAGTTGAACCCACATGAGTGGGTTATGGATGAGAATGGGCTAGTAATGGCATCCCAGCTCACATGTCACTCTACCCAGCTCCATACATGCCGGAGCTCAACTCTGAACCTGTGTCAGGTGTGTGTTTTACCTTCTAATGACAAATGGGGAAAAACACTTGGCTCTGTCAGAAACACCAGGTGAATTGGAAAGCCTAAGACAGGACAATGATTCTCTGTGGGCAGAAGATCAGAGACTTCTGAACCAATTGAACTGTTGGGCCAAGTCAGGAACATGTCCCCTGAGTAACAAACTAGGTAAGGAATTATCTGTTCCATGCTGCACACCACAAATCAATGGCTTCCATTACTGTGCATGATTTGCTGTATTCCTGCAAGTAATGATACATTGTTTGGGTTACTTAAGAACTGTATTGTGAACTTGGAATTGGCTATAAGCCTGAGCCTAGGAGAGATGTCGAAAGTGAACATCATAAAAATGTATTAGGATCCTCCAAACCTTCTGAATTTATAGCCCTGGGATTCCTCCAGATAATAAAAGGAAGATTTTCTCTTTCCATTAGTTGTCACTCCTCAAAAGGTGCAATTTTTGTGGGACATTGTTGATTTCTTGGAAGACAATGTTGACACTGGGAGCAAGACTGAAAATGAAAACTTGGTGAATATTTTTAGAGCCTCCTCCTCTCCTTGTGATGTAAACTCAGGTTTCACTGAGAGGTTACAACATGACCTTGTATTACATAACAGGCCAAACACCTATAAGATGATGTCATCATCCTTGACTCCTCTCCCATCAACATGCTCACAGAGCAATGGAATTGGAAAGAAAGGGGCCTAACAATGCCAATGGTGACCTGTCTCCTGTTTCAGCAAATTCATGAGAACAATTTCACTTCAGAGTAGGCCAATGTTACACATGACAGATAGCAGTGCTGAAAGTCTTGGTTTCTTCTGACACCTTTTCCCTGTTGAGACAACGAGATCCCTGGAACTAACTGTCTTAAATGGAGAAATGGCTTTGATGGGGTGTTATGATGTGGCAGATGATGTGTGCTAGGTGGATCAAATCCAAAAGGGAAACTTGATCACATGGTCACAACTGTTTTGCAATTTGTATTTTATTTCAAGATGCTTGCCCTGAATTCAGGAGTAATAAGACCACCACAACTACCACAGAAGTTTTTAGAAAACTAAATTAAACATTTATTAACAAAAGAAAAGATTTCAAGATAGACATAGGTCTACAAATTACTACTATAATAACTCCTAAAATCCCTAATTAATCTGGCTTCCAATGCACCTCCGTTAAGGCAACAGTAAAAACAAATAGATTTAAACAGACACAGGCAAAGCACACAATACCCTGGACAATGATATTCAAAGTGAATTTTCTCAACTTTGGTTCCTGTGGACAGCAAATTAATACACAGAAGCTGGAGGCTTTTTACACTTGTTAGATCTTTGAATGCTTTCTCCTCTGACACACAGCCTCATCTCTGTTATACATGTTACTCCCTTTTTAATGCAAATTCCATTGTTCCGATATGTCTTTGGAACCATACCTTTCTCACAATATAAATCTCTTCATAGTACTAATTTTATCAGTAACCTTTGGGAAAAATAAACAAACTGTTTAGCTTAGCTTCTTCTGGCTAGGTGTATCATCCTACCATCTCTTTGAAATTTAAACTAACCTAATTTAGCTATAAATGCAAATTTTCCTTCGACCTCACATTCTAAAACTTCAGCCATGTTTACATATTTAGCATTTCAAACCCAGCTTCTTGTTGATGACTCAAAGCCTCCAGACCAGCTGTCTCCAATTCAATTAAATCCCACACACACAGATAAACTATCCAAGCCCCACTATTAACCTACCTTTCCAATAAATCACAATTATATTATGAGAATTATTATATTTCCATGACAGGGGTGAAAACTTTGTTTCCAAATTGAGATGGAAGTGAGTTAAACTATTGATAGTTAAAAGGGAGAAAAATGAATGGTAGGCAGGCAGACAATCTGACCCATTAAAAGACACAGGGAACATGTCAGAAGGACCCAGATGAATCCTGCTTGACCACTCTGAGGCAAGGTGACATGCCGAAGAGCTTTGTCTTGATTCTTTGAGGTTTATGGCTGCCAAAGAATGGATGGTGATTCCCCAGCCTGGGCATTTGAATGGAAAAATTGAAACAATTATGCTTACACTTGTTATTTATGACGCTTGGTAGATGTTCAATGTAGACAACATTTCCCATTATTGGAACAATTTTCCTTTTTCAAACAGGCCACCAATTCCCTGCAAATCTGATGTACATGCATGCTGAAATTGCATATATGCAACAGGACATACAAGATACCATCATGAGTCAAGAATGGGATCAGGAAAGGAGATTTGACGCAAGTGCAATTCATGGAGCAAATTACAAGATATGGGGCACCACTTTCCCAGATTTGCACTAAGTGCGGTAGTGGGCAGGTAAAATGACATTTTAACCACTGGCCACAATGGTGGGTTTTCACGCCGTATTGTCCCAAGCCCGCCTCACTATTTAAGCATTCCTGGGAAACATATGACTTCCATGGTGGATGGGCTCTCATTCGCCCTCCCGCCATCAACCTGCTGTTGCATCACACAAGCCACCATGTTTAAAAGGTAGCCGCCAGCACACCGCTTATCACTACCAGCTCACCACCGCTGCCCGGGGACATGGCCAGAAAAGGGAAAAAGACCGCAGCCCCCTGGTTTAATGACAGATTCCTCAAGCAACCTCTGGATGCAGTGGAGGCCCGTCAGGATGTCCTGTACCCCCGCTCTGGCCACAGAAAGGGCATAAATGTGACCAATCTGGCTTGGGAGGCAGTGGCAGTGGTGGTCAATGTCAATGCCCTTCAGAAGTGGACAGCCACCCAGTGCTGCAAGAGGATGAGTGATCTCCTCCGTTCTGCCAGGGTAAGTCACCCTTTTCATCACTCTCCACTCACACACTCACAAACCCATCACACATCCACAGGGCCCTCACTCACTGCCAGTCCAAGGGACATCACCATTCACTCTCTCACACTCACCATCATTGTCCTCATCCCATCCATGATACCACTCACTCACACAGGCCATCTATCATCTGGCCCGGCAGATGTCCTGATTATACTTTCTCCATCTCTTTTCATGCAGGACAAGCTGGCACACAACAAGAGGGAGAGGTTTCAGGCCAGTGGCAGAATGCCCATGGACTTTGAAAACAGAGTCATCCAGCTGACTGGCGATGACCTGGACTGGTCCTGTGCGGACGGATAGGTCGGTGCTGCTCTACCAAGTGAGGATCCAGCAGTGCAACATCCATCAGACAACCATGCTGTGAGTGACATGTCCTCTTTCACAGGCCACTGCCATGCACTAATTATTTCCCCTTGCTTTCGCGTCTGCCAAACAGCCAACAGAATCCATGACCTAGGGCCTCCAATCAAGTCCTGAGGAAACCTCTGAAGAGGAATCTGAAGGCACCCTCCTCAAAGTCCTGTCACAGCGCTCACTCACACCCTCCACCAGCAGAGACACACACCTCCATCTCCTCCTCAGCCACCTCGTCTCCCCATTGCAGTGCCAGGTTGTAAAGGGCACAGCAGACAATGACGATGTGTGACACCCTCTGTGGATGATATCGCAGGGCTCCATCGGACCGGTCCAGGCACTGGAACCACATCTTCAGCATCCCGGTGATCTGCTCCACCAAGTTGCGAGCTGCTGCATGAGCTTCATTTATACGGTCGCTCTGCTGCAGTCTGAGGCTGCCACCAGGAGCCATCCCTGCAGTGTCTGTGGACCCTGGAAGGCTGCAGGGATCTGTGAGCGACTCAAGATGCAGGCATCATGCACAGTCCCTGGAAACTGTGCACACACCTGCAGGGATGTGCTTCTGGTGGTCACATACCAGCTGCACGTTCAGTGTTGTGATTGATGTAGTCCAACGTGTGTAGCAATGGAGGCCTGAGTGCCACATGAGTGCAGCCGATCGCACCCTGGACCTGTGGGAATCCTGAGGATCAGAGTGAATCCAATTTGAAGATGGCATCTGGGACCTCATGGATGCATTTGTGTATGATGGCTTTTGAAATCCCACAGAGGTCACCTGTGGAGCCTTGAAAGGAGCCACTGGCATAGAAATTGAGTGCCACAGTCACTTTCACAGCCACTGGCAGTGGATGCCCTCTATGTCCTCTTGGCGCCAAGTCCTGCAGTAAGTGGCAGATGTGAGCGACCAGGTCCCTAGACGTGCGCAGTCATCGGCGACACTGGCTCTCAGTCATCTGCAGGAATGACAGGCGGTGTCTATAGACCCTGGGTGTTGCCGACTAGCCACAGCTCACTGTCACTCTTGGTCAGTGTGTGTGGGAGCCCCAGCAGCCGCTCCTTCCTGAGGTTACTGCTCCTGCCTTTGCGCAGCCAAGAGCCTCAGTCACTCTCTCCTCTGTCTTATTCGCTCTCTGTAGGCCATCAGGCATACAGCTAGGTCACCAGGATTCATGATCCTGACATGGTCCTCCTGCAGCATGATAGAGGGAGAGAGAGAGAGAGACGTGGTTAGCACTTAGCACCTTTCCTGGCCCTACGTGATCGCCCCTTAACGCTTCCTGGAGAGTGCTGGCCACCCCTCGGATGGCCAGAGATATGTACGCTGCATGGCTGCCCTGTCAACCTGTGACATTGGGGAGACTGGTCCAAACTGGGTTGCTGAGATTGCAAGGGACTGTGCGCACCTCCAGCAGTGACTGCTACATGGCCAGCATTGGTGATGAGACTGTACAAGGTTTGCAGTCCAACTGCTGTGTGGCCCAGTAAAGTGGTCGCAGACTTGCAGCCCATGACGGGGTGGTTGGGGGGTAAGGTCTGGAGGGCTTGGTGCCACATTGGTGCCTCTGCATTGCATGTCTGGGTGCGCAGGCTAGGAGCCCGACCCCAATCATATCACTGTTGCTGCGCCCGAACTGTCTCAGTTGCAGAGGCCTGGTCAGTTTATACAGGCGTCCCTACTGTGTGGTCACTTTCCTCACCTACCCTGCCCTCCACCTCGATTGCTTGTGTGAGGGATCCAAAGCCAGGGCAGCAGTTGCTCCTGGAAGCCACCCCCCTGGAAAACAGCCACTTCCAAGGCAGGGCGGCACTTCACCCAGGCCCCCCTGGCATCCCCGAAGCCTGCAGAGCAACAGGCGACCCTGGCGAGCTGTGGAAAACAATGCCGTTGACTCACCTCAGTTCCCCCAAAGTGAAGGCAGCCAAGTGCATGTCCCCTGTGTGCTGTTGTGAAGCAGGTCGACGTGCTTTCCTCAGATGTGGATGGACGATCTGGCAGGGGTCCAGAGCCTGGTGGGATGGCCTTTTAATGAGATGTGATGTATTACAATGAGCTCCCTAATGATCGTTCTCTGGAAACGCGGCCCACTGCCAGCGTGCTGAGTGGACGATCATGACTTGCCTTCCCGCCGTTGTTAACCAGGTTGTGCCATATTGTCCGTACCCACCGCCTAGCACGCCTGTTGCCAGTGGGCACAGAAAATTCCACCCATGGTCTAGTGACAGAACCCTTCAGTTAATTCTCTTTGGCAGCTGCACACTTTTCAGGCCATCTGTACTGTCAGATACTCGAATGGACTCCTTAACTTTCAGATCCATGACCAGGAGAAGGTGGAACTGTTGCCATCAGTAGATGCCTTTGTCACCCCAGAGCAATTGGAGTCCCTGAAGAATGTGGAAAAGTGGAATCTGGCCTTAAATTTGGCGCCTAATGCACACACTGTTCCCAAGGGGCTTCCTGGCAAAGCCATGCTGCAAGGGCATAGCTTCAATAACAGATGGAAGGAAGCCTTTACACCTAAAGGCTGTTAACTGTGAGTGCTTACATGAACCTATAATCAGGCATATAAAATCAACTGCATGTATTATAAAGTAGAGCATTCTCAGGGAAGTCCTGTAGCTAGGTGAAAAAAATAAACACACCTAGTTTCATTCAGAGGTGAACTCTAACCACTTGTGAATTTACCAAGTAATTACATGTGTTATCCTCCCAGGATTCAGGAGACAACACCATAGAATGAGGATGGAGTGCCATTGATGGCCGAGGCAGAGCTCAACTGCACCATCAACAGCTGCTTCATAAATGCAACATGGCCATCCAGGAAGCAGGGCAAAATAGGGACAATGGGGAATTGATGCCCATTGCTGTGGTGTAATTTTTCTGGGCAGAATGAAAATATTAATGCATCCAGATTTCATTTGATTATTTTCCTTGTTTCTCAATGCATTGGGTCGCTGATTGAAAAATATTTCAAGAAGTAAACTAGAAACCCCTTTGACCGCATATTCCTTTTGCTCATGGTAAATGTATCAAATTGGAGGTCTGGTCAGAATTATTGGAAGTACTTCTTGCCAGTCTTGAAATTTGTTCGCATGATGGATAATCAGATTTGACAGTAAATGCCGTTTTGAGGACTGCAAGGGCAGGATTTTACGCTCTGCTTGCGGGCACAGGCCCAACACGCCTGAGTGTGAAATAAAGTGTGTCGACATTGGCCGAGCGTGCCGACATCGACGCACGGTCTCGCGGTAGTTGGCGTGCCGGAGCTGGCAGCACACCCACTGACAATTAAAAGGCCTATTAATGCCACTAAGTTAACAATTGTCCTGAACTTTTCACCGCCTGTTCAAACCGAATGGTTGACGGGCAGGTGAAAAGGCCAAGCGGCCTTTGCATTTTTTTTAAGAGACCTCATCCATGGGCGGGATGAGGTTTCCTAAAGCAAATAAAAAATAAAATAAAAATTTTACACTTGAATTAAAAACACGTACCTGCTCATGTGACAGTCACATGAGGGGACATATTTTATGACATTTTTATTTTGTTCATTCGTTTATTTCAAAAGCGCTTCATCTCCCTGAGGCACGGAGCTGCCTCAGGGAGATTGAAGCACTCTTTCGCACGCAGGTGTGAACTGCGCGCTAGGCCCGCTTACACTCCTCCACCCCCCCCCCGCCCGCACAGCGCAGTGCTTAATTGGCCTACCCGCGTAAAATCATGGTGCAGTGCTGCCTGCCCCCGCCAAGCACCCCTGCCAAGGGCGGGATCCTGCCCCAGGTGTTTCATCAGTGTCCAGGGTGCATGTGAACAATTCTGGGTATGCACTTGATCACACGTCTCAAATGGCAAACTTCATGTTTGAGGTCTGTTTATAGCTCCAGATATCTTCATGATTGTTTTTGATGCTTCGTGATCACTTCTGTCCAGTGACAGGTTTTCGAATGCTTTTGATCACTAATGATCGCTTCCACAAATTTAACAAGCTGTGATGGCTTTTGAATGCTTTGACTCTTGTTAAAAGATGGTAATTGAGCGCTTGCTTAAATTATCACGGCTGTTTCTGTGGTCAAAGCTCATTCCAAATTATGCATTTTTGATGTCAAATGATGTACTGATTATTTTGAAACAGAAATCAATATCAAAACTTTCTGGTAGAAAATCCTGCTGAAATCATCATAGAATAATTCTTTGACCTCTCCTAGTATGTGTCATTGTTGATGTATCAGTGCTAATGAGTGTATATAATGGTTTCTTAGCGAAGCTTCTTAGCAAAACTTATTCGAAGTACTCAGTGAGCACGACTGCCAGCACAGTAGGGACAAATGGTATGTTTCTGTACAGTAGACTCCAAGTCATGCTATTATAATAACTTTGACAGTACTCAACAAGCAACAATTAAAGTAATTTAGATCTGTGCAGAATCCCTTATTTTATTGATGTGCACGACAGAATGTGTGATTTGGCTGATTGCTGGATCCGCTGGCGTCCGGTTACAATCACCTGTCAAAATTCTCTGAATGTGGCTCTTGAGATCTCATTTCTCTATCAATGGTGAATCTATTATAAATAAATGGCCTTGATATTTTGAGATTAAAACAAATTATGCCAAAATTGCAATACTTGGTTCACCCTATAGGAAAGACACAAATTTACGATTCAAAATAGTGCATCACCAGCTACACCATTAAAAAAAACTGCATTTTAAAGTGACATTACTTTCACAGAAAAACATGGCAATAATTTAATTGTTTACATGGGAGACAACACACAGGAGTTATGTCATGACAACATGGTGTATAGGTGAAGCAGTAATATATTATGATGTAATTTACATCACTGTCTGTTGTGTTGATTGGCAAATCATTTTTTTCCTTCAAACACTTTTTCATAAATGCAATACTGCCTTAAAAACTACAGAAAGGGAATTTTGAAGTGATTTTGTGAAACAGTTTTAATTGCATAATCATATGCTTTGAATTTTTAACAAAGGTTTGCAGATTAACATCATGTTCAATTTGTCTGAGAAACATTTGAGGGATTATGGGATATGAAAGAAAACCCTCTAAATTTGCTACAATGAATTCAATAAAAATTACTAATCAAGCCTTGCCCATGAAGACATCAGCAGTAAATTCACTCAGGTCAAATGTGCCATAAAACGGACTTAGAAGAGGTCAGCAATAATTATTAATTTTAACACAAAACCTAGCCCCCCCACAAAATGATGCACAAGAAAACAAAAATAGCCACAGAAATTAAGCAAAGTTTCCCAAATCTGATGGGCCTAATGCTGGTACATGAACATGGTAGGAAACACCAACATTTTTGTTTTGGAATATCTGTCCCTGTTATATGATAATGAGGCACTCTTTAGAAAGGTAAATGAGTTGTTGGGAGTAATTTTAGCTTTTACCAATAGCGTAAAATAGATGATATTGGAGGGGAAGCCTGTTATATAAACTGTTCAATCTTTTCCTCTGTTAACTTGATGGAAAAGATAGTTTTGCATGGTGTATAATGAGCGACCATATCACCTATTTCACATCACTGGCAAAAGTTAAAAGGAGCGTTAGCAGCTAAGAATGTCTTGCTTTTCCCTTTGTAATTGATAAAATAAGGCCTGTATGTTAGAAAGTCTTCTGTTCTATCAGTAGAAGCCTATCTTATATTGTTGTGGCACAAGTCATGACTTATTTTTGCAGGATATAGGTCAAGGGGAATCATCAACCGTGGTTTTAATTGAGAATCACTGATAACATTTAAGGAATGCTGTTTCAGGGAAGTTGCCTCATTTTGTTGAATGTATCAATTCACATAAACACAGACCTGGCCACGTAATGGCCAATCTCAGCTGCCACTTTTCTTAGAAGTCCTGAAGATAACAACTCGGTCAAAATGAATGGAACATGGCTGAAGCCCCAGAAATGAAAAAGTCCACGATTAATCATTTCGTATACATCACAGACTAACTACGAGTTTTCTAAGACAAACTTATATTGACTCTAGAACATATATGCATTCTGAGGAATTGCATGTGTTATCTCTATGTCACAGCAAAGCCATTAAAGTGTAACCGTTTTTTGCGATTGTTGCCGTTTAGGATGGGTACTGATCCATGTGCAGAATAACACTTAATTAGATTAAGAGCATGGGCAGGATTTTCCCTTTGTCGGGCGGCTGGGCCCGTGAGCGGCTGCAAAATGGACCGCCACTTGCGATCAGGCCCTGACCACGATTTTACACTGGCTGGCCAATTCATGGCCAGCCTGTGCGAAAGGCATGCTAAAAGGCTTAGTGCTGCCGGGGTCGGGGTGGGAGGAGGGCGAGTGTGGGAGTCTGCGCAGGCGCAGGGGGAGCGCGCTCTGACAGCTTCCAGAGGGTACAGAGCTACCTCAGGGAGCTGAAGGTTTGGACAAAGGAAAATGAAGATTTAATAAATGATATAAACATGTCCCCACTTGTGACTCAGTCAGGTGAAGAGGGACATGTTTAAGATGAAGTGGAAAAGTTCTTTTTCACTTACTGTTGGAAACCTCATTCCGCCCATGGGTGAGGTTTCATACAAAATGCAAAGGCCGCCTTGCCTATTCGCCCGCCCACCAACCGCACGGTTGAGTGGGCAGTGAAAAATACGACTTAATTGCTTGCTTAAGGGCCTTTTGATTGTCGGCAGGCACGCTGCCCACTCTCGTGCGTGCCCACTGACCGAAAGGTTGTGGGAGTGCATGATGAGGATAGGACGCTCCACTACATCATCGCCTGTGATTTAACACCCGATCAGGTTGGGTGCGCGTCCACCCGATGAACGTAAAATCCCGCCCCTTGTTATAGTTTAGCTGTTAACGTGAATGAGTCATATTGAATACTGCCTTGGTGCATGGATCAAGATATGCTGATTATAATAGCTGCTCTGGTTCCCTTCAAAAGCTCAAAGCTTATCTGCTCAGACATAGCCATGCCTCTGCTGCTGTTTAACGAGCCCAAAAATGGTTGACTGTTGGTCTATCGTGTTTTGCAATGTTTTTGACCATTCTTCCATAGAAAGGATTTGAGAAAGTTATAACATTTAAACATTGAGGATTTAGAGGGACACAGGGACAAATCTATCCTTGTTTTCAGTCCAAAATAGATGACCTCACTCTTAACCTTCATTGAAACCCATCTGCTATTGCTCACTCACTTAATCAATTAATATCTCTGTAATTTTATGCTTCTTTCCACATTACGTACTATACTACCAAATTTTGTGTCATCGGAAAGCTTAGATATATGGCTTTCTGTTGTGTTATCTAAGCCATTAATAAATGTAATGGACCAAATCGTAAGGTCCCTGGATCATTGGAGACCAAAGGCAGAATTTTCCCATTGGCATGCGGGGGGCAGGCCCCACACATACACGTATAAAATGATGCTCGGTGATGTCGGGGGAGCATCCTGATGGCACTGCGGCCATCGTGATGTTTTGTTGGGTGGGCACGTGCTGATGTCCGATGCGCGCCCGCCATTACTGAACAGGCCACTTAAGGCCCTTGACTCACCAATCAAGGCCGATTTTTCAGTGCCCATGCAATCTTCGGGTCGGCACATGGGCGCAATGGGCAGCGGGAAGGAGAGATTTGTATAAACCCCATCCACGAGCGGGATAAGAGGGCTGATCGGGATTGTGAGTGTGCTCTGTCAAGTGTTTATTTTTGAAAAGTTTTTCAAACCTGCCTGTGTGATCTGCAATACTTCAAAATGCATACCAGCTGCTTTTCCTGGCCTCTTAACCTTTAGGTCAGCACTCTGCATTGAGGAATCTCTTCTGGGCCTGCAGTGAAGCCTTCACTTAGCCTGGGAATGGGAGCTGATCTGTTCACTGGAGGCAGCTCCTCTGAGGAGGAAGGGAGGGCTAGAAGGGGGAGGAGGCCAGGAGTGCACATTCAGCCTCCAGGGGAGCCACCTTTGGGAGGAGAGGTGCAGGCACAAGGGGTGCAGGGCCAAGAGATAGTCCAAGGCAGAAGGGGCCACAGAAGACACAATTATCCTGCTGCCAGGGTACAGGCAGC
Source organism: Carcharodon carcharias (assembly GCF_017639515.1). NCBI lineage: Eukaryota > Metazoa > Chordata > Chondrichthyes > Lamniformes > Lamnidae > Carcharodon > Carcharodon carcharias. The sequence goes on from NC_054471.1 coordinate 178,609,523, forward strand.
GATGCAGCTACCTCAATATGTCTGAGGTGCTGTGCCGAAGGAGGCTCCGTCTCTCAAGGGAGACTGTCAACTATATCTGTCAGATGATTGGGCCTGAGATCACCGTGAACTGTGTGGGTGGACACCCCATGCCAGTGGCTCTAAAGGTCATGGCTGCCCTTAATTTTTATGCTTCTGGCTCCTTTCAGGGGTCAGTGGGTGATCTTTGCGGTGTCTCCCAATCAGCTGTCCACACTTGTGACAAGCAGGTTTCAGACGCTCTGTTCAGGTGGGCATTGACCTTCATCCACTTCCACTGGGACAGGCAAGCCAGACACAGTGATCCACAGGCTTCACGGCCATTGCTGACTTCCCCCATGTCCAGGGTGCTATAGACTGTACACATGTGGCTATCAAGGCGCCAGCAGGTGAGCCCGGTGCCTTCGTCAACAGGAAGGGCTTCCACTCCATGAACGTGCAGATAGTGTGTGACCACAGGATGCTGATTCTACAAGTCTGTGCAAGGTACCCAGGCAGCTCCCACGACACCTACATCCTCAGATGCTTCAGTGCTCCAACCTGGCTGGATGGATGGCTGCTGGATGACAAGGGCTACCCCCTCAGAAGGTGGCTCATGACGTCTCTCTGCCATCCAAGAACAGAAGCTGAGCAGCAGTACAATAGGAGCCAATGCACCACAAGGGCTGTGGTGGAGAGAACGATCAGTCTTCTCAAGATGCGCTTCTGCTGCCTGGACTGCTCAGGGGGCGCACTCCAGCACCCCCAAGATCGAGTCTCAGTAATAGTGGTTGCATACTGTGCTCTCCACAATCTTGCGCTGGAAATGGGGGACACAATGGACGATGAAGACATCAACACAGTGGCTGTGGCTGCACATGATGAGTCCAGCAGTGAGTCGAGGATGAGCACGCACAGGGAAATGCTGAGGGGATGGACGCTGACCTGGGCTTACTGCAGGGAGGCAGGGACACCCGGGAGGCTTTAATCCAACGAACCTTCAGCTAGCACCCCACAGATGGTCCACCAGGATAAGCCTGGGCTGTCGGCTCGATACTCGACACCCAAGTGCAAAACCTGCCAGGTTAGCAAAAATAACCAAGGACCTTGTTAATAAAGCTGATGTCCAAAAAAGTAAACATTACAGTTTTGGAAACCATACACATGCAGAAGAAAAGAGGCATCCTAGGCCATGGGGACATATCTGAATTTAAAGCAACTTATTACAAAAAAGACAATAGTGTTACAAATCAAATAAAATCATAAGGACCTCAACTCGGGCCAACACAAATGCACCAGTGAAAAACCCATGTTGTGCCTAAGGTACCTTATGCTTTCGTTTCTGGGTGCTACATCTTGGTGTTGCCCCATCGCTCGGAGTGGCATCTGAGACAGCCTGCTGACTCTGCTGTCCTGTTGGCCTTGATGACCTTGACAGTCAAGCTCTGGCCCATGGAGCCTGTGCTAGCCTCGCCTGGGAGGGAGCTGCCAGTTCCACAGCTGGCATCTCCCCAGTGTCGCAGCCTCACCGGATGATACGGTCACTGGGAGAGGGGCGGAGGAGCTGCCGCCCTTATCCGGAGCACCCTGAGAGGAGCCCCCAGAGATGACAGGCAGTTGCTGTGCCGATATGAAGTTGCTTCGACCTCCCTGCTCACTGTGGATGGATGGGCACCGAGCTGAGAAACTTGATGCCCAGACCATCTCTCACATTAGCATTGACCAGCTGAGGTCGATGTCGATGTGAGGGCTTTCTGGTCAGAGCGCACCCCCAGGAAGCCCAGCTGGGCCTCCTGGAGTAGGCTCTCCATGAGAGTCACCATTGTCTGCATGGCGCTCGGACACGTGGCTCATTGATTCGGCAATTGGCCGTGTAGACTCCTCCACCATGGAGACCAAGTCAAGCATAGCCTCATGTATCTCCCCCAGATGCTCCCACACACTCGGCTGAATTTCCTGCACCCGCTGTGTTGCGGGTGACTCCAGAGGCACATCATCAGGTACTGACTGAGCATGTGCCTGGTCCCCTGCAGTCCTCCGACTGCTGGCGCCATGGGTGCGCTCTGTCTCTGCCAGCTCCTCCAGTGACTGTGAGGTGCCTTCACCGCTGTGCCCCAGGACACTAGCCGATGTTCTAATTCCCACCGAGGTGCTGGTATATGTGCTGGTGCCTGCCTGGCAGAAATGGTGTGATGCTGGTGAGCTCTGCCGCATTATAAGCATTCTTCTCCTGAAAATGAGAGACGAGCATTGAATGAAAATTGCACATGGACTCTGTTTGCACACGGCCCACCCCAACCAGAGTGGGACATATTAGGGCTCCAGTGCCTCCTCACCCCGCTACTGCCGAACACTCACACAAAGGTGCTAGGCCTGTTCCCAACCTCCCCCCACACCCCCCCTCTTGACCACATGCTGCATATGTCACATTAGGCACCACACGGTATATCCTTCCATAACAAGAAAGCACAAGCACGTGGAGCGCAGAGGGCAGCAGATGGTTCGTTACCACACCACCTTGAAGCTCCTCTCCCAGCATGTCATCACCCTGACTTGGACAGGTCCTGGAGTTCAAACACAGCGCCTAGGTGCAGCTCCTCCAGGTTGCCCCCAACCAGTAATGACTCAGTGTAACATATGCTGCAGGGGCAAAACACCTCAATGATCCAATGCAGTCATTACACTCAGACTTGATGAGGGGGGTAAAGCCTACCTGCTGGGTTGAGTGATCAATGCCAACTTGGTACTCACTCTGCAGAGCACAACAGGTCGTTGAAGCGCTTGCGACACTGGATCCAGGTGCGCTGCACCACATCACCGGAGCTTGCCACATCTGCCACCTCCTTCCAGGCACCTTTCGTCATGTGGGTGGGGCCTCCTCCTCCTCCCATCCTGTGGGACCAGCACCTCCCGCCGTGCTGCCACCTCTTCAATCGCAGCAAGACAGTCATCTGAAAAATGAGTGAAGAAATTCCTCCTCATCTCAGTCCTATATGACCTATCCCTTATTCTGAGACTGTGTCCCCTGGTTCTAGACAACCCCTCCAGCCAGGGGAAACATCCTTCCTGCATCTACCCTTTCGAGCCCTGTAAGAACTTTGTATGCTTAAATGAGATCGCCTCTCATTCTTCAAAATTCCAGAGGTTACAGGCCCATTCTCCTCAATCTGTCCTCATAGGACTATCCCACCATCCCACAGATCAGTCTAGTGAACCTTCATTGCACTCCCTCTGTGGCAAGTATATCGTTCCTGAGATAAGGATTGTAAAATTGTAAACAATACTCCAAATGTGGTTTCACCAAGGCTCTATACAATTTCAGCAAGACTTCTTTACTCCTGTACTCAAATCTTCTTGCAAGGAAGGCCAACATACCATTTGCCTTCCTAATTGCTTGCTGTACCTGCATGTTGGCTTTCAGTGACTCATGAACAAAGGCACTCAGGTTCCTTTGGGCATCAACACTTCCCAATCTCTCACCATTTAAGAAGTACTTTGCATTTGTGTTTTTCCTACCAAAGTGGATAACTTCACATTTTCCCATGCTATGTTCCATCTGCCATGTTCTTGCCCACTCACTTAGCCTGTCTAAATCCCTAGAAGCCTCTTTGGATCCTCCCTACAACTCACATTCCCACCTAGTTTTGTGCCATCAGCAAATTTGAAAATATTACATTTGGTCACTACATCCAAATCATTAATATAGATTGTGAATAGTTGGGCCCAAGCACTGATCCTTGCAGTACCCCACCAGTTACAGCCTGCCAGCTTAATAATGAGCCATTTATTCCTACTCTTTGCTTTCTGTCCATTAACCAATTCTCAATCCATGCCAGTATATTACCCCCAATCCCATATGGTCTAATTTTGTTTACTAACTTCTTGTGTTGGACATTATCAACAGCCTTCCGAAAACCCAAATATACCAAATTCACTGGTTCCCCCTTATCTATTCTGCTAGTCATGTCCTTAAAAAAACTCAACGAGATCATCTCTCATTCCTCTGAACTCCAGTATAGGCCAATTTTACTCAGTGTCTCATCCTAGGACAAAACTCTCATTTTAGTATTCAATCTAGTTAAACGTCACTGTACTGCCTCCAATGCAAGCATATCTTTCCTTAAATATGGAGACCAAAACTGCACACAGTACTCCAGGTGTGGTCTCACCAAAGTCCCGTAGCAAGACTTCTTTATTCTTGTATTCCAATCTCTTTGTAATAAAGTCCAACATAGCAATTGTTTTGCTAATTGCTTACTGTACCTGTGCACTAACTTTCTGTGTTCCTTGTACCAATACACCCAAATTTCTCCAAATATCATTTTGAAGTTTCACATTTTAAAAAATGTATCCTGATTTTCTTTTTTTTTGGAAAAATATACTTTATTCATAAAAGATCTGGAAGAACATACCAAACCATTTCAAAATCACTATCACAAAAGTACAATCAGATTAAACTTTTACAACATGTATCACGAAATGTATCAATACAATAAATGAATATTACAATCATTTGCAGACATTCATTGTGAGCTGTACAGCCCAAGGGCTCTAAACAGTTCCCAACCCCTCGGTGCACTGTGGCAGAAAGGTCTTAGACAGCAACCTTTCCCCATTGCGCCTTTGCGGCAGCTGCCCCAAGCTTTAGTGTGTCCCTCAGCACGTAGTCCTGGACTTTGGAATGTGCCAGTCTGCAACATTCGGTCGGGGGCAACTCTTTGCACTGGAAGACCAACAATTTTCGGGCAGACCAAAGAGCGTCTTTCATCGAGTTGATAATCCTTCAGCTGCAGTTGATGTTTATCTTGGTGTGTGTCCCTGGGAATAGCCCATAGAGCACAGAGTCCTGTGTCACAGAACTGCTCGGGATGAACCTCGACAGAAACCACTGCATCTCTCTCCAGACCTTCTTTGCAAAGGCACAATCTACAAGGAGGTGAACAATGGTCTCGTCCTCACCGCAGCCACCTCGAGGGCAACATGCCGAAGGGGTGAGACTCCTGGCGTGTAGGAAGGATCTGACGGGGAGGGCCTTTCTCACCACCAGCCAAGCTACATCTTGGCACTTGTTGGAAAGTTCTGGCGATGAGGCTTTCTGCCAAATGACTTTGACAGTCTGCTCGGGGAACCATCCCACAGGATCCACCCTCTCCTTTTCCCGCAGGGCCTCTAAGACGTTACGTGCCGACCACTGCCTGATAGACTTGTGGTCAAAGGTGTTTCTCTGCATAAATTTTTCCACGAGGGACAGGTGGTAAGGCATGGTCCAACTACTTGGAGCGTTCTGTGGCAGCGTGGTTAGACCCATCCTTCACAACACCGGGGACAGGTAGAACCTCAGCACGTAGTGACACTTGGTGTTTGTGTACCGAGGGTCTACGCACAGCTTGATGCAGCCACACACAAAAGTGGCCATCAATATGAGGGCAATGTTGGGCACGTTTTTTCCCCCTTTATCTAGAGGCTTGTACATCGCGTCCCTGCGGACACGATCCATTTTCGACCTCCAGGTAAAGCGAAAGATGGCTCGGGTGATCGCCACCACGCAGGAGTGTGGAATGGGCTAGACCTGTGCCACGTACAGCAACAGCGAGAGTGCCTCAAACCTGATGACCAGGTTCTAACAATCAAATAGAATGACCTCACGCATTATGCTGCAGCTGCTACTTTGTAATTTGTCTACATCTCTTTGCATCCTCCTCACAACTTACATTCCCACCTAGCTTTGTATAATTAGGAAACTTAGATACATTACTCCCTGTCTCTTCATCTAAGCCTTTAGTATAGATTGTAAATAGATGAGGGCCCAGCATTGATCCTTGTGGCATTCCACAACCTTTTTAAAATTATTCATTGGATATGGGCATCATTGGCTAGGCCAGCATTTACTGCCCATCCCTAACTGCCCTTGTTCAGAAGGCACTTAAGAGTCAACCACATTGCTGTGCGTCTGGAGTCGCATGTAGGCCAGACCAGATCAGCACAGCAGATTTCCTTCCCATTTATGAACAAGATGGGTTTTTACAACAATTGACAATGGTTTCATGGTCATCATTAGACTTTTTAATTCCAGATTTTTATTGAATTCAATTCCACTGCCTGCTATGATGGGGTTCAAACCCAGGTTCCCAGGGCATTACCCTGGGTCTCTGGATTACTAGTACACCGACAATACCACTATGCCATTGCCTTGAAAGTGCCCTGTTTATCCATACTCTCTGCTTCGTCTTCATTACCAATCTGCTATCCATGCTAAAAATCCTCAACTCCATGAGCCATTATCTTGCATACTAACTTTTTGCGAAGCCCCCATATCAAATGCCTTTTGGAAATCCAGCTATACTACATCTACTACCTCTTTAACTACCCTACTAGGTATAGCCTCAAAAAACTCTAATACATTTGTCAAACATGATTTCTCTTTCATAGAACAATTTGGCTTTGTCTGATCATATTATGATTTTCTAAGTGCTTTGATAAGACTTCCATAATAATAGGTTCCAGCCTTTTCTGATGACTGATGTCAGGCTAACTGGCCTGTAGTTCCCTGTTTTCTCTCTCCCTACTTTCTTGAATAACGGTGTTGTATTTGTTAACTTCCAATCTACTGGGACTGTTCTAGAATCTCAGGAATTTTGGAAAATCACAACCAGTGCACTCACTATCTCTGCAGCTATCTTTTTTTTGACCCTAGTATGTAGGCCACTGGGGATTTGTTGGCTTTTAGTCCATTAAGTTTCTTCAATACTTTTTCTCACTCTAATTAGTCTTTTGGTTACCCTCTGTTTTTGGTATATAGTTTATGTCTTCTACTGCGATTACAGATACAAAATAGTTGTTCAATGCCTCTGCCATTTCTTGATCCCCACCATAATTTTTCCTGTCTCTGCCTCTAAGGAACCAACACCTATTTTAGCTATTCTCTTCTTTTTTTGTATACTCGTAAAAGCTCTTACAATCTGTTTTTAAAATCCTGTCTAGTTTACTTTCATATTCAACTATTTTCCATTTTTATCAAATTTTTGGTGGACCTTTGTAGTTCCCCAAAACACCTCCAATTGTCAAGCTTCCTGCTATTCTCTGCAATACCAAGAGGCTTTTTCTTTAATCTAATACTATCCTTAACTTCGGACCAATGAGGGAGACAGAGAGGTAGGGTTGGATGATTATCAATGCACTATGTGAAAGCCGACTAATTTTTCAAGATGATATTACCAAGGGACAGCATATAAATGATAAATCGGAAGAAACCAAGGATGGGCCATGAGGTGACCATGTGGGACCATGTGAGATTCCCCAGAGGTGAACATGCTGGGAGAGGAGAAATCATTGTCAGCAATTTAATCCATGCATTGAGACATTTGGAAGTGGAACTAAGAAAAGCGAGTGCCAAGCAAACAGGATAGAGGAGGAGGTTGGATGTTGAAAGCATAGTTGATAGTGAATTAGGATCATTAATACTGCGATTGTACAGTATGGAAATTATTGGAGATAAGATCAGATGAGCTTAGATGAAGTCATTGGGCAATGTGAAGTTGTTCAGTGCAGAGACTGAAATTTGATAGGAGGGAGGTGACTTTGGTGAACAAGCTGTCTGTGCCCTGGGTGGCGATAGTGAGGGGTGGGATGGGGCAGGGAGGTGGGGGTCAAGTGATGAGGAAGATCTTAAAGGGAAGAGTGGCATATGGTGAGGTGATCAAACACAAAGAAGGAGTTGGAGGATAGTGGAATACGTTGAGCTGGGATCCAGAACTGCTGTAACTGTGGTGATTTGGGAGGAAGTTGGATGAACCAGCCTTGAGTTTATCTAAAGCAACAATTTCTTACTCTAATTCCATCAAGCAATGAGTTCCACATTCAATTCCTCCAATCTGTTATCAACCATTGAAATTTAACCCGACTATTTAAAAACTTTAAAAAAGTACAAGGAATTTGCCACCTATGTGATTTTAATTACAATTTGATTTGATTTTAATTTGTCCTGATATTCTTTTAGATTGTGGTTATTGCCTAGCTACAATACCATGTCAGTAACCTATTTCCATTATTTTTAAATGTATTTCCATCCATTGTTTTATTTCTACCTTTTAGCCTATTTTGATCCATTCCCCCCCACCCCACCCCCACTAGGGCTATCTGTACCTTGCTCGTCCTGCTTTCTATCCTTAATGTCACCTATTAGCACATTCCTTAGATAATATCACCACCTTCAACACCTCTTTGTCCTTTTGCCTATGACATCTTTTGGCTATCTCCGCTTATCACTGGCCCTCTATCCAGCTCTATCTGTCCCACCCACCCCCCACCTTAAACCAGCTTATATTTCACCTCTTTTCTATTTTTCCTTAGTTCTGTTGAAGAGTCATACGGACTCGAAACGTTAACTGTGTTCCTCTCCACAGATGCTGCCAGACCTGCTGAGTTTTTCCAGGTATTTTTGTTTTTGTTTTGGATTTCCAGCATCTGCAGTTTTTTGCTTTTATCTCAGTAACTGTAGTATATATTTCTCCCTGGTATTCCCTGATTCATACCTGTTGTTTGGGAAGTTGGCATGAGAAGCCAGAAGAAAACTCAGGTTGTGTGTTATTACTTATGCTAGTAGAGTTCCACTCCTGACTGGCAAAAGTAGAATGTCAGGAGAATGCAGACAGGAGAATTTAGAACTTAGCACAACTTTATTTGGTTCTCACGAGGTCCAGAAGACTCCTTGAACACATCCTAATCTTGGCTTTAATACTGCACCAGAATTATATTTCATAAGAAGTTTCCCTTTGGCAGTTCCACAGTGCTGAACACTTTCGAGTAGGGTTGAAATATGACTCCGAACTGCACTGTCACTTTTGAATTACGATCACGTAGAAGCTATTTCTCGGGAATGGAAAAGTGACAGTGTATCTGCACCCTGAGAGGTGAGAAAATGATTAAAAGGTGTAAAAGTATATTTCACAGGGAAGGCAGCATACTCATTCAATGTTAATTGCGTTCAGCAATTGGCTCAGCAAAACAGAAGTACTTCTATGTAGGCAAGTGCGAGGTGGTACTGGTACTTAAGGACATAAGAATTAGGAGCAGGAGTAGGCTATGTGGCCCCTCAAGCCTGCTCCGCCATTCAATAAGATCATGGCTGATCTGATTGTGACCTTAACTCCACTCCACTTTGCTACCTGCCCCCCATAACCCTTGGCTCCCTTGTCAATCAAAGATCTGTCTAACTCAGTCTTGAATATTCCATGACACGGACAGCACTGCTCAGTGGGGTAGAGAACTCCAAACATTATCCACCCTCTTAAAGAAGAAATTACTTGTCATCTTAATCTAAATGGGTGACACCCAATATTGAAACTCTGTCCCCTAGTTCTAGATTCCCCCACGAGAGCAAATATCCTCTCAGCATCCATCCTGTCATAAGAACATAAGAAATAGGAACAGGAGTAGACCATTCAGCCCCTTGAGCCTGCTCCGCCATTCAATAAGACCATGGCTGATCTTCTTGTGTTTCAATTTCCACATTCCCATCTAACCCCAATAACATTTGATTCCCTTGTCTAACAAAAATCTATCTACCTCCGCCTTAAAAATATTCAATGACCCCACCTCCACCACCTTCTGAGGCAAAGAATTCCAAAGTTGCACAATCCTCTGAGAGAAAAAAATTCTTCTCATTTCTGTCCTAAAAGGGTGACCCCTAATTGTAAAACTGTGCCCCCCTAGTTCTGGACTCATCCATAAGAGGAAACATCCTTTTGATGTCCACCTTGTCAAGGCCATTCAGGATCTTGTATACTTCAATCAAATCACCCCTCACTCTTCTAAACTCCAGTGGAAACAAGCCCAGTCCGTCTAACCTTTCCTCATAAGACAACCCACTCATTCCAGGTATCAATCTAGTAAACCGCCTTTGAACCACCTCCAATGGATTTACATCCTTCCTTAAATAAGGAGACCAAAATTGCACAAAATATTCAAGTCATGGTCTCACCAATGCCCTGATTAACTGAAGCATAACATCCTTACTTTTATGTTTAATCCCTCTCGTAATAAAGGATAGCGTTCCATTAGCTTTCTTAATTACTTGCTGCACCTGCATACTAACTTTTTGTGACCCATGTACTAGAATATCTAGATCCCTCTGCATCTCAGAATTATGCAGCTGTTCTTCATTTAAGTAATACTCTGCTTTTTTTGTTCTTCCTGCCAAAGTGAACAACTTCACATTTTCCCACATTAAACTCCATTTGCCAGATCTTTACTCACTCAACCTATCTATATCCATCTGCAACCTCCTCATATCCTCTTCACAACATACTTTCCCAGCTATCTATGTGTCATCTGCAAATTTAGCTACCATGCCTTCACTCCCCTCATCTAAGCCATTGATGTATATCGTAAGAAGTTGAAGCCCAGTACAGACTCCTGTGGTATGCCACTTATCACATCCTGCCAATCAGAAAAAGACCCATTTATACATACTCTCTGCTTTCTGCCAGCCAGCCAATCTTCTGTCCTTGCTAATATGTTACCCACTACACCATGTGCTTTAATTTTCCGTAATAATCTTTGATGTGGCACCTTATTAAACGCCTTCTGGAAATCCAAGTATAGTATGTCTACAGGCTCCCCTTTATCCACTGCGCACGTTACTTCCTCCAAAAACCTCCAATAAATTGGCTAAACATGATTTTTCTTTCACAAAACCATGCTGACTCTTCCTAATTGCCTTGAGCTCTTCTAAATGCCAAGCTATAACCTCCTTAATGATTGATTCTAATAACTTTCCCATGACAGATGTCAAGCTATAGTTTCCTGTTTTCTGCCTCTCTTCCTTCTTGAATAGAAGGGTTGTATTTGCTATTTTCCAATCTGATGGAACCTTTCCAGGATCTAGCGAATTTTGGAAAATTAACACCAGTGCATTGACTGCCTTACTAACCACCTCTTTTAAGACTCTAGGATGTAACCCATCAGTACCTGGAGACTTGCCAGCCTGCATCTCCATCAATTTACTCAGTACCATTTCCCTAATGATTTAAATTCCACCAAGTTCCTTTCTCCTGTTCACCTCTTGATTTGTAGCTATTATTGGGATGTTTTTTGTATCCTCTATAGTGAACACAGAAGCAAAATATTTGTTCATTTCTTCCGCCATTTCCTTATTATCTACTATTAACTCCCCACTGTCACTCTCTAGAGGACCAACACTCACTTTACATACTCTTTTCCTTTTTAAGTACCTGTGGAAACGCTTGCTATCTGTTTTCACATTTCTTCACATGAGCTTCCTCTCATACTCTAATTTCTTTCTCCTGATTAATCTTTTAGTTATTCCCTGCCACTCTTTATATTCTGTCCAATCATCTGTCCTACCACTTATCTTTGCGGAGTTGTATGCTTTTTTCCTAAGTTTGATGCTTTCCTTAACATCTCTAGTTAACCACGGATGGTGGGTCCTCCCCTTAGAAGTTTTTTGTATGGCAGGAATGTCATACTCTGAAATATCCCCTTAAATGCCTGCCACTGCTTCTCTGTTGATCTATCTTCTAGCTTAGTTTCCCAGTTCACTTCAGCTCACTCAGCTTCCATCCCCACATAGTTGCTCTTATTTAAATTTAAGATACTGTCTTAGATCCACTCTTCTCCTTTTCAAACTGGATGTAAAATTCAATCATATTGTGGTTGCTGCTACCTAGGGGTGCCTTTACTCTGAGGTCATTAATTAATCCTGTCACATTACACAATATCAAACCTAATATAACTTGCTCTCTGGTTGGTTCCAGAACACACTGGTGTAAGAAATTATCTCAAAAGCATTCTAAGAACTTCTCATCCAGGCTACTGCTGCCAATCTGATTTTTCCAGTTTATGTGTAGATTAAAATCATCCATGATTATTGCCGTCCTTTTATCACAAACACATAATATTTTCTCTTGAATACTTTGTCCTGCTCTGTGGCTATTGTTGGGAGGCCAGTGGACCACTCCCATTAATGACTTATTTCCCCTACTATTCCTCATCTCCCCCCAAACCAACTCTACATCCTGTTCTCCTGAACCAGTCATCTTTAAATATTGCACCAATTCCCTCTTTGATTAACAGTGCTACCTCTCCACCTTTACCTAGCTTCCTATTCTTCTTGAATGTCATGTACCCTTCAATATTAAGGACCCAATCATTGTCGTCCTGTAACCATGTCTTCGTAATTGCTATCAGATCATATTTATTTACTTCAATGTGGGCCATCAATTCATTTACTTTGTTATGAATACTACGTTTTGCCTTTTTGTTACCTTTGTAACATCTAGTCTTGCCTGTTGATGTATTCTTAGGTTTTTTCTCTCCGTCCCTTCTTGCCATTCTCTGACCTTCATTTCTCATATTATTATTTTGCTGTCCTGTCTTGACTCTACACTGTGAATTGCTACCTCTACCCAAGTTTGATCCCTCACCCCCCTTGTTTAATTTAAAGCCCTCTCTACTTCCCTAGTTATGCGACTCGCGAGGACATTAGTCCCAGCATGGTTCAGGTGTAAACCATCCCAATGCTATAGCCCCCACTTTCCCCAGTATGGATGCCAGTACCCCTCAAACCAGAACCCACTTCTCCCACACCAGCCTTTGAGCCACGCATTCATCTCTCTAATCTTATTTGTCCTATGCCAATTTGCTTGTGGCTCAGGTAATAATCCAAGTTATTACCTTTGATATTCTGCTTCTTAATTTGGTACCTATCTCCTCATACTGACTTTGCAGAACCTCTTTCTTATTTCAACCTATGTCTTTGGCACCTACATGGACCACGACAACTGGATCCTCCCCTTCCCACTGTAAGTTCCTGTCCAGGCCTGAGCAGATGTCCTGAGCCCTGGCATCGAGCAGGCAACATAGCCGTCTGGACCCTCACTATTTGCTACAGAGAACAGTTTCATTTCCCCCACTACGCTATCCCCTACTACCACAACATCCCTTTATGCTCCCCCAACTTGAACGGCTTCCTGTACCACAGTACCATGACCAGCTCATCCACCTTGCAGACTTTGCTTTCATCCACACAAGTTGTAAGCACCTCAAACCTGTTTGACAATTGCAAAGCCTGAGGCTCCTCCACTACCGTCTACTCGGTCACATTACCTGCCTCACTGACAGTCACATCCTCCTGTACCTCACTGCTGACCAAAACAGTTGACTCTCTTCTAAGAGGTGCGATTGTCTTCTGGAACAGAGTGTCCAGGTATTTCTCCCCCTCCCTTATGTTGCGTGGTGTCTGCATTTTGGCTTCCAGATCAATAATCCTGATCTGGAATTCCTCAAGCTGCTTACTCTTCCTGTAGACGTGTTTGTCATGGATTGCCTTGTCGTCCAAAAGCCCTCGCATCCCACAGCTGCAACATAACACCTGACCTGCCATTCTAACTTATGTTATTTAGTTAATTTACTTAAATTACTTTATCCCTTTGTATTAAGTTCACTGTGTTTATTGAATGCTACTACCACTGACAACCAAAGGTTATCTGCTTCTTAACTACAAGGTATGTGTTTTAGATATTTGTTTAAATTACTTTATTTTTATTGCCTTTTTATCTTTATTGTTTGATTTTAAGTTTAAGGTTTTCAAATGTTGTTTTATTATTTTATAGTTTTAGTTCTTTTTATTTATTGATTTACCTTAACTCGTCCGTCCTAAGCTGATTTCTCACACACTGTCCCTTCGACTGAGCACTTATCGGCCAATCAACTTACTAGCTTCCTGTGATATCACGGTTGCTTTTTCCCTTGTTCCCAATTCTGGGCAATTGCTGTGCAAACCCTTACCTGGGAACTTTCCAGAGGGATTCTCCAGCGCATCTTTGGTGCCCAAATCCGATGCTGGGGAACACGGAAGTTATAGGCCAATAAAATATATAAAGGTAAGGACTTGTTTTATTGATATAGTGAAGATGTTTCTACTTGCAGGCCAAACCAGAACTAGGGGTTATAAATTTAAAATAGTCATTAACAAGTCCAATAGGGTATTCAGGAGAAACTTCTTTAACCAGAAAGTGATTATAATGTGAAACTTGCCACCTGCAGCTTCCCAGCAGCTGAAACAGTGAAACAGTGTGTTCCTCAGCCCCGCTCCTCACTCGAATTCCCAGTCTCTATTTATAGGTGCTCCTCAGCTCTCGCCTGTCTCCTATAGGTCTGCTCCGCTCCACTCTGACTCCCAGCAAGATACCCAAGCTACCCAAACTGAAATCTCCGCCGCTCTCCATGTCTTTTTCAAACTCAAACCCACTCAGAATCTTTTATGTTTCAGTAAGTTCACCTCTCGTTCTTCTAAACTCCAGTTAGCATAGACCCAAACTGCTCAACATTCCCTCATAAGGCAAACCCCTCATTATAGGAACCAGCCTAGTGAACCTTCTCTGGAATGCCTCCCATGCAAATATGTCTCACCTTAAATAATGTGACCAATACTGCACACAGTACTCTAGGTGTGTTCTTAACAATGCCCTGTACAGTTGTAGCAAGACTTCCCTACTTGTATATACCAACACCTTACAATATAGGTCAAATATCTGTTTGCCTTCCTAATTACTTGCTATACCTGCATGCTGACGTTTTGTGATTCATGCACAAGGACACCCATTAGAAGAAATAAATATCTACTTACCTGGTCTTGAAAATTACGTTGAAACTTCTGTTCGCTGGAGCTGCTTGGGGCCTGCATCAAAAGATTCCTCGCAGGCCCCAGCAAAGTCAAGCTCCAGCGGATTCCAAATAGGCCAAGCCCCCATTTTCCAGCACTAGCTGCCGTAAAGCAGTTAGGTTTAAAGGGCTGGAGGTAGGTAGATGTCTAAGGTAAGTGGATAGGATTTGTGGAGTGGGGGTGCCCTGGGGGGGTTGGGAGGTCTGTCAGAGGTCTGAGGGGCTGGTGAGTGGGGGGTCCGGTCGGAGGTCTTGAGGGGTTGGGGGAGTTGGTTAAATGTCCTGTGTGGGGAGAAGTTAGAAGTCCATGAGTGGGGAGGGGGGTGCGAGGTGTGGGGGGAGTGGTGGGGTCCGAGGTTGATGGAAGAGGTCTAGTGGAGATCCGGAGCCTATCGTGGGGGTGGGATCATGGGGGGTTGTCGGAGGTCTGGGGGGAGTCATGGGGTCAGGGGGGTCAGAGGTCCGGGTGGTTTGTGGCGTGGCTGGGTCTGAGGTCAGGGGAGGGTAGTGGGGGGTGTCCAAGGTTGAGGGAGGGGTGGTTGGGTCGTTGCCGAGGGGACCGAGGTCTGGAGGGGATGAGTGGGAGTTTGAGGTCCGGCGCTGTGTGGTGGACCGAGGCTTGTGGGGGGTGGGGGTGATTAGAAGTCCATGGGTCATGGTCGGGGGGTGGTTGGTGGGTGTCTGAGTTCAGTGGTGGAGGTCAGCCGAAGGTTCAGGTTCAGGTTGGTGGGGGTGATGAGGGGCCGGAAATCCGTGGGAAGGGGGGGTCCGAGGTCCGAGGGTGGTGGTAGGTGTCGGAAGTCGGGGGGAAGGGCCGGGAGGGGCTGGGGTGCTGGAGTTCCGTGTGGGAGCGTTAGAGGGTGTGGAGGCTATCCTGTGGGGTTGGTCTGGGTCTTTACAATAGTTATTGAGAAGTTGGAAGAGGTTTTAATTCTTCTAACTTATTCTGGGTAACTATTGGTATAGCCCCAGCAGAACCGCCCGAAATTTGCGATTTCAACCGAAATTTCGGATGGTTACCAGCGCAGTGCAGTTGTCCAGAGGAAGTGTGCAATTCAGGGCAATTTCCAAAGGGATTCCCCAGCGCATCTATGGAGTACCCCCCGCAAATCCGATGCTGGGGAACTCGGAAGCTATGGGCCAATAAAATATATAAAGGTAAGAGCATGTTTTACTGACATAGTGAAGATGTTTCTACTTGCAGGCCAAACCAGAACTAGGGACTATAAATTTAAAATAGTCATTAACAAATCCAATACGGAATTCAGGAGAAACTTTTTTAACCAGAAAGTGATTAGAATGTGAAACTTGTGGAACAAGGAGTAGCTGTGGTGAATAGCATAGATCCATTAAAGGGAAAACAAGGTGAGTGGATAAGGGGGAAAGGAGAAGAAAGAGAAGTTGATGAGGTTAGATGACAAAGCTGTAGGAGGAGGCTCATGTGGAGCATAAACAATGATATGGACTTGTTATAGGCTAAGTTACCTGTCTCAGTGCTGTAAATACTTTGCAACTACATAAAATTGTATACTGTAGGTTGCATTTTGTGGAAGGCGCCTAAGAGCATTGCTGCCCTGATTTTGAGTTTATATCTGACCACTAGTCTCCGTGAAGTTACTACAAAGGGAAGGTGCATGTGCAGGATGACAAATTGACCGCTGCATGTCCTTAACTTTGTTGTATCTGTTTGTGACATCATGATATGTAAATCCAAATGGGACTGGGAATATACTTGATGGCATCATGACAAGATGACACCGAAACAGAGCAATAGTCACCTGGTGGCCACTGTGGTGCTGTTATTGGGTACAATTAGACTGATAGCAGACATTAAAACTCAGCAAAAAAATTATATCTTCCTCACCAGTCTAATGTAATCTGGAGACACAAACAACAGAAGCCAGTGATTAAAACCCACTTCCAAAGCCTCCCAGTATTCTCATCTCATTGCAATGCAGTGCAGAACATGAGCACAGAAAGCCCATGATGGCCAGATATATTATACAATGGTCATTAGTGAATCAAAATGCTGAGTACTTTCCATCAGTTATTGTACACATAGCTTTATATAACAAAGTTTAAGGGAAGGGGCATAAGTTCAATTTTTGTGTTGCATCTCATTGAGTAATAAGGACAATCATATATTTAGCTAGTGGTTAAATTCGAGTGCCATTTTAATTCAATTCAAACATTGATTTTGAGTAAACAAGATTGCAATTAAGTGAATCAATGGGTCTATTTGTTCTGCATTGGCTGCTCTCTGTATTCTGCCTTCCTCTATCTTCCAGGGACCATGTGTAATTCATTCTCTCTTCAGCCTTGATACCAATGATCACTGTGGGAAGTCCTTGCTGGCTGGTTGCTTTAATTGACTTCCAATTCTATAGCTACATTAGGCTTTGGATTTTAAAAGAAATTGATACTACATAAGTTTAATGGCAAATAATATAACAGCATCAAACAAAAGGAACATATTCAGTGCAGACCACGTGGACATGAGATGCAATGACTATCTATTTTTGGAGAAGGATAAGTGAATTGTATTTAAAATTAGTTTCGATGCTATGGAATTTCTAACCAGAGGGCGGAATTTTCAGAGCCCACTCGTGGCGGGCGTGATGCGCACGTGGAAAATATGATGCAACCTGCTTCACGATGGCGGGCCACGTTTCCCGCCATTGGTTGGCGGGGGTATCTAATTGTAATACATTAGCATATGATTAAAAGGAACCCCGCTCTATTGTCCGCCCACAGCAGCGGGAAACTATGCTGACGTGTTTCACAACAGCACGCAGGTGACATGCACTTGGCGGCCTTCACTTTGGGAGAACTGAGGTGAGTGAGCAGCAGCGTTCTCCACAGCTCGTCTGTTGTTTACAGGCCTCAGGGGTGCCGGGTGGGATGCGGGGGCAACTGATGCCTGGACTGGAGGCGACTGCTGAGGTGGGGGCGGGGGATGGTGTCGGGGGGCAAGTTCTGGCCAGCCTCGGAGGCGACTGTTGAGGGGAGGCGGTCAAGTGCTGCCCTGGCACAGCATCCTGCGCACGGGCAATCGAGGGGAGCAGGCTAAGGTGAAGGGAATGGCCGCGCATTAGGGACACCTGTATAAACTGACTATGCCTCTGCATCTAAGACAGATCAGGCGCAGACACAGTGATATGATTGGGGTCAGGCTCCTAGCCTGCCTGCCCATGCAAGCATCGTGGATGCACCAAAGGGCCACCAAGTGCTCCATACCTTACTCCTGCCGCCCACCCACCCCAAGGGCACAGACTTCGAGTTCACCACCACTTTATTGGACTGTGGAGCAGTTAGACTATACAATCACCTTGCCAGTGCTGGCCATATAGCAGTCACTGCTGGAGGTGCTCACAGCCCCTTGCAATCTCAGCATCCTGGTTTGGACCAGTGCCCCCCATGTCACAGGTTGACAGGGCAGCCATGCAGCGCACTCATCTCTGGCCATCTGAGGGGTGACCAGCACTCTCTGGGAAGCATTAAGGGGCAGTCACACAGGGCCAGGGAAGGTGCTAAGTACACCCATGATAACCATGTCTCTCTGTCTTTCATGCTGCAGGAGGACCACGTCAGGATCATGGATCCTAGTGACCTAGCTGTATGCTCACAGAGACCATAGAAGATGGAGGAGAGAGTGACTGAGGCTCCTGGCCATGCAAAGGCAGGAACAGTAACCTCATGAAGAAGGGGCAGCAGGGGCTCCCACACACACTGCCCAGGAGCAACAGCGAGCTGTGGTTAGCCGGCGCCTAGCAACACCCTGGGTCTATAGATGCCACCTGCCATTCCTGCAGGTGACTGAGAACCAGTGTTGCTGACAACTGCACATGTCTAGAGACCTGGTGACTCACATCTGCCACTTACTGCAGGACTTGGTGCCAAGGGGAAGTGGAGGGCATCCACTGCCAGTGGCTATGAAAGTGACCGTGGCACTCAATTTCTATGCCAGTGGCTCCTTTCAGGGCTTCACAGGTGACCTCTGTGGGATATCACAATCTGCCACCCACAAATGCTTCCTTGAAGTCATGGATGCCATCTTCTCCATGGCATACAACTTTGTGCATTTCGCCCAGGACTGGAACAGCCAGGGTGCAAGGGCCATTGGATTCGCTCTGATCTCGGGATTCCCACAGGTGTAGGGTGCGATTGACTGCACTCATGTGGCGCTCAGGTCTCCATCGCTACATTCAGTGAACTTCATCAACCACAAGGGCTTCCACTCACTGAACGTGCAGCTGGTATGTGACCACCAGAAACGCATCCTGCAGGTATGTGCACAGTTTCCAGGGAATGTGCACGACGCCTACATCCTGAATCACTCGCAGATCCCTGCAGTCTTCCAGAGTTCACAAAGGCTGCAGGGTTGGCTCCTCGGGGACAAGGGCAACCCACAGAGGCTGTGGCTGATGACACCCGTGAGATGGCCTCAGACTGCAGCAGAGCGACGCTATAATGACGCTCATGAAGCAGCTCACAACTTGGTGGAGCAGATCATCGGGATGCTGAAGATGTGGTTCCAGTGCCTGGATTGGTCTGGTGGAGCCCTGCAATACAGTCCACAGAGAGTGTCACGCATCGTCATTGTCTGCTGCACCCTTTACAACCTGGCTGCAATGGGGAGACGAGCTGACTGAGGAGGAGATGGAGGAGCTGGAGGTCTCCTCCGATGAGGAGGATGCCGACGGGGATGAGGGTGAGGGGGTCCTCAGTGATGACGACGACGGTGATTAGGCTCTCACACTGGCGAGATGAGGCAGGCGCACTCGAGAGGCCCTTATAGCTGCCAGATTTGTGGAGGGAGATGATGTCATGCAGTGAGGAGACCCCGTAGATCCTCACATCGCAGTTGTGAACATTTGACTCCAGTCTGTCTTATTGCAGCGCCAATACCCTCTGTGAGAATTCTCCTGTCATGGAGATGCACTGGAGGTCCTAATAGTTGCTTGATCACAGGAGAATGATGACAACATGCAGTGAGGACACTCCATAGATCTTCGCATAGCCCCTGAGAATGTCTGATTCCTGCCTGGCCGAGGGCAGCTCGCTTGTGCTCCATGATCGGGGCCATCTCAGAGACGCAGCCATGAAACTTTAGATGTATCTGATGCTGTGTCTGCCTTCAGCACCTCAGCCCTTCAGGAGCTGGTGCCCAGCATCACTGGTCACAGATGCTGAAGAGATGGGGGCCAGCCCCATCTTAAAGGTGCTGAGAGCACACAGAGAGTATGAGAGAACTCTGTGGCGCCTGCCCACTACATTCTGGCAGCAATGACTAACGCTGCCGAGGCGCAGGCATCAGTAATGTTTCCAGGAAGTGTGAGGCCAGGACATCACTTTGGTCTGAAGGCTGCACAGAGCACAAGGAAGAGGCCCTGGACTGAGACACCTGCCTTTATCTTATGCAGAAAAATTTCACATCTGAGTGACAAGAACACTGCTCATCAGAACAAGGAGCCACAGGCAGGGTGACATTCTGAGGAGCTTATTGACAATAGTGAACAGTAAGTTCAAGTGATCAACACCCATGGCTGCGCAACTACTTTTGCCTAACTTTCCTAACTCTGCCGCTATGTTTTGGTGCTCCCCGGTAGGGGTGGAGGCAGCCTGCTGACTGTGATGTCCTGTCTGTAATGACTTTGGCGGGCATCCTCTGGAGGGCTGAGACTTGGAGGGCCCTGGCCTGCTTTTGGGGTCCTGCTGTGTGGCAGTGGCACCCTCCTCGGCCTGTGAAGCTGGATCTGAGGAGATCACAGGAAGAGGGGATTCGGATAGGCTGGTCACTTCCAGAGTGGGTGGATGGCCCTGGGGTGTGCACCTGCTGATCCTCCTCCCTATGGTGCCCGAGGGCACCTGGCTGACTCTGTGAGCGGAAGGGGTAGCTGGAGAGAGATTGAGTTGCCCAACGCCCCTCTTGCATACACACTGTTGAAGGCCAACTATGGCATCAGCGATGGAATTAAGCCCCTGCAGCAGTGCAGGAGGAGCGACGTCCTGGACCAAGATCTCCATGGCATCTGCCATCCTACCAGTGTTGACCTCAGTGCATTGCAATGCCAGTGCTATCACCTCAGCCTGAAGATGGACAGACTCCTCCATCGTGCCTTGCAATCTTAGAGTACAGCGGACATCTCTTCCTGATGTTCCTGAGCTTGCCTTTACAGCTCCAGCAACTGTGACATGACCGAGTCCAGAGGCTCGTCATCTGACTCGGCCTCAGCAACGTTCTGGCCTCCAGCAGTCCACCGAGTGCCAGGGACCTGGCAAGTCCCTGCCTCCGTCTGCTGTGGATCAGACAGTGCAATGTGCTCACCGGATTGTGATCTCGAGGCTACTCTAAAACTAGGTTCCACCCAGGTATCTGTCTCTGTGCTGGTGGAGGGTGTGAGTGAACGCTGTGACAGGACTTCAGGGAGATTTCCTTCATATTTCTCTCCATAGGTTTCTTCGGAGCTTGACTGGATGATCTTGGTCATGGACTCTGTCGGCTGTTTGGCAGATGTGCCTGCAAATGCAAGGAGAGATAATTAGTGCATGGCAGTGGCCTGTGAAAGAGGACTCATCACTCACAGCATGCTTGTCTGATGGATGCTGCACTGCTGGATCCTCACTTGGTAGAGCAGTGCCGACCTCACCATCAGCACAGGACCGGTCCAGGTCATCGCCGGCCAGCTGTAAGCTGTTAATTTAAAAAGAATTGAGAACAGTATCTGATCTTTCAAGTTTCTATTTGAATATAAAACCAGGTTTTCAAAAGAATAAGCTGCCACAAATTATAAGTGGTTTGACACAGTATAAAACTTTCCATTCATCAGGGGGATCATATCCCAGAAGATGCACTGGGGGACCCCAAGCTGTTCCTGTGCAAGGACTGAACAGCAATTGCCCGGAAAACTTAAACTGCTGATGGGAAATTACCCTGCACTCGGAACCATCCGAAACTCCATTTTAAATCAGAGACTTCAGATGGTTCTGACTCTCTTAACAGAATAGTTACCCAGGAAAAGTTAAAAGGATTAAAAGCACTTTTTTAACTCCTGGATAACTATGGTACTGACCCCACCCCAACCCTCCATTGGACCCCCAGGCTACCCTCCAGACCCCACAACTACCCCTGCCCCCTGAGTCCCCTCCTGTCTAGCCCCCCATCCCCTGACAAGCCTACCGCACCTGACTACCCGACCCCCCAACACCTGACTAACTTTTTCAACCATCCGACAACCCCCAAGCACCTGACACCCCTGTCCCCTCAACCAGCTGACCCACATTCCCAGACTAATACCCCTGAACCCCCACCTGACCCCGGTGACTACAACCCCCGACCATATGACTCCCCACTGACCACCCTACTCTCAACCTGCGACTAACCCCCCCACCCCCCCGACACCCCTGACCACCTTATCCCACCTGCCTGACCACCTGACCAATCCCCCACCTTCCGACCCACCCTCCTCACTTACCTTACACACTTACCTTCCCTTCTGTCAAAGTGACTTGTGCCTTTAAACTTACCCACTTTAGGGCAGTTAGCACCGTCAAAAGCGGTGGGGGGGCGGGGGGGGGGCAGGGGGGTGGGGGCGCGTGGCTTCACTTTCCCCAGTGCTGCTGCACTGCACAGAAAGTACTCCAGGGGCAGGTTTGCTGCACATTTCTCACTAGGCACTGGTCAGAAGTCCAGGCGAGAAATGTGCAGCTTCATTTCGGAGTAAGTAAAAAGGAATAGTTGGCAATCCGACGGTGATTGCCATTCCATGGAAGTCTTGGGTCTATCTTTTTTAATTGTTCAAGGGATGTGGGTGTCATTGACACAGGCAGAATTTGTTGCCATTGTCTTCATTAATAATAACTTTCATGTAATTGTCTAAGATACTTAAAATAAATGTGGCCTAGAAATTGCATCAGGCTCTCGGTGGACACCTCAGGCCCTCAAAATTGTCGGCAGGAAGCATTTGCATACTTCACTCCGGAACTGTGCTGCAGATCAGATTGGAATAAATAAATAAAAGTCATCCTTTACCTACACGTGAAGATTCTTCACATATGGAAGTAAGAGATCAAACCCACCTGGATGTTTCCTCTCAAAGTTTGGCTTGCCCTGAGGCAGCCAGGGCCAGTTGCACTCAGGGTAAACGGCCTGAGGGTTTGCCTGCAATAAAAATGTACATAGCTTATCTGAACGGAGTCGTCCTTCCAGCCCCATGATTAACTGTCCTCCAGCTTACTGCATCGACTGATCCTCCATTCGCCCATCCACCGTCCCCATTCCCGCCATCAGCATCCTCCCCCCATGATCCCAGATCAAGCCACCCCTGGTTTCCTCTCCTTACCTCGATCACCCACACTCCCGGCCTTGATTTCCAGTCACCATGAACCCTAGATGCCCCTTTCCCTTACTTGCCTGTCCCTGGCGTTGACTCCCTATCTCCCATGCCCCCGCCCCACCCCACTAACTATATACCCCTGACCCAATCTTGACACCAAGCACTCACCATTCTCTCACCACCCTCCGCCATAATCCCAACTCTAGTAGTAGTCCAATTATATTGTAGGTGTTCTGTTCCACCATGTAGGCTCCATTACAATGGAGTGGCACTGCCTATTTACCCTCTGCAACCACCCTTGACCGTGTAAGTGCCCATAAATGGATCTAAATGTTACATTTTTAGTTATATACTAAACTAAAATGAAAGCTATTTGCTGGAACCTTGAGAACACTAAAAATAACTTTTATTATTTTAGTTAACATGGACCAAATCACATAAATTAAACCAATATATATGACCAATGATGTTAGGATTCTTGGGTCTCACATCCAGTGGCTCTATTTCCATAAACTCAGTCCATACAATTAAATTAAGCTTTCTTGCTATTGCTACAAATATGAGATTTATTTGATTGTTATGTTTTTGAATTGTACCTTTAATTTAGGGTATAATGAAGTGGGTCATGTGACCTGTTCTGAAATCCAATAATAGGGCTAGGTGGTGTGGCTCTTAAGGATTAAAGTGAGGCTTGGATTGTGTTGCTGGAAAGGTGTAAGTTGTTTGCACTTGAAAATAATGACAACTGCATCTGTGTTTACAGTGGTTAGACTGCCAGTCTCCAAAGTCCCAGGAAGTTGTTGAGAATGTCAGGTTGTAAACAGTTATGCTTTAAACTGTCCATTTACTTGCAAGTTAAAAGAGAGTTGGGGGTCTACAGGATGGCTAATCTGCATTTCTACCTGCATATGAGGCCCATGTGATTTATGTTGCCATGGATATGGGCTTTGAGAGGGGAAGGATTTCTAAGATTTCCCTGAAAACTCAAGGGCACAGCTAGTCTTCTAGGATCCTGGAGAGAGGGAGCATCTAGCAGCCAAAAGTCTCTATGGCTCACTGTGCAGGAATATGGATGGGAGCTTGCGCTCAGATTGAAAAGAGCAAATTCATGAGGATTTGAAAGAAGACTGGAAGATTCACTTAACTTGCGCTAGAGGGAGAATCACCAGGAAAAACCCTCACCGTAAAAGACTGTTCTAGGGTTAAAAGTTACCAGCCTGGGAAAGGAAAGGAACTGAAGAAAACCCTTGGGAGTTAAGAATCACTTTGGACTGGGTCTGGGAAAATTGAATGACTCCCTAAGGAACAGTGTAAAGTGTACCTGAGAAGTGGGTTTTCAATTGTGTTAAAAGTAAAAGGGGAAAGTTCTGTTCTGTGGTATAAAGTATAAGGTTCCTACAAAAATAGTGTTTATAAATGGTGCTTTTAGTGTGTTGTTACAGTAAAAGTCTTATGCCACGAAATCTTGTAGTGTCATACTTTGGCTATGAACAGGAAGTTCAAATTTCTTTAAAAAAAGTTATCGGTCTGTAAGGGTATCAGAACATATGTGATGACACTTATGAGAGTGCATGGCTGAATATTTTTAATTGGCATACCAAAAGTTGAAAGAGAGAAGGATCAGGGCCATATTAGCATCAAAGATTTCTAGGATTTTTTTTTTGCCATGGTTGCTACCCGTGACTATAATACATTTTCAATAGGTTCAGAGACATTATTCATTTCTTTATTCAATGAACAATAACTCCTCATTTATAATTGGTTAGTCATTGTAAATTTGTAATAAAGCATGAATTGAATGATTAAAGAATTATTCCCATTCCAGCCTACAGCAAAATCAAATTGCTGACTAGCATCAAGAAAGTCACAGATGCACTGACAGCAAAAAATAAGAACTCTCCTCAATTTATGTTATTGATCTGGGCTTCAGAGCAGCAGTACAAACACTGAATGCTGATGAAGGAGAGGAATGTGGGAGGACTTGGATTACTGCACTGTAGCACTGGAGCCTGAAGGTTGTTGAATAAGTGTCACATCTTTCAAGCTAAGCTGCTTTGTGTGTTGGTGGGCTGAGTTAAATAAAGAAACTGAATCAAGAAAGAAGTGGTGTTGGAACTTGCCAAAAACAGGACAGAAAATTACTCTGACCTATGAAGGGAATTTTAAAACCATTAGTATTATTCATTGTGGTTGAAATTCAGCAGCATTGTTTTCCTTTCATAGGCCTAAAACAGGCAATATTAATAAATATTGCAGTGGGAAGACTTGTGCCTGATTTATGGTGTGCTTGGGCCATGACTAATTTTGTCAGGGCCTTTTCTTATAAAGGTTCAGCTGAACTTCCTTCCTTTTATACTGATGCCTCTATTTATAAAGCCAAGGCTCTTGTGTGCCGTAACCATCTTGTTATCTTTCCACTGAGTGGCCAGAAGGGTCTAGAGACAAGTTGCACAGCAGCAGTGGGTAGAGGTAGTAGAGCAGGTCAGTGAAAGGAACATCATACTAGAGACCTGGCTGCAAAGCAGCAAGAAGTTTGATGATTTGACCTGTGTTGCTAAGGTAAGGCTCTTAACTCCAGTCTTGCATTATGTTCTGCTTAACTCCATATAGCTACTTCTCCACTACTCTCCGCTGATTGCCTGCACTCTACTTGAAACACTGAGGCAATGTTCACTGTTTCCAGCTGCTTTTAATGTCAAGCTCTACACCAATTGCTTCCTTTTTTAGTCTTTGATGGGATGTATGCTTCACTGGCAAGGCTAACATTCATTAACTATCCCTAATTGCCCTCGAGAAGGTGGTGGTGAGCCACCCTCTTGAACCGATGAAATCCTTGTGGTGTAGGTATGCCCATATAGTGCTGTTAGGAAGGGAGTTCCAGGGTTTTGATCCAGTGGCAGTGACGGAATGATGATGTAGTTTCAGATCAGGATGGTGTAATGTTTGGAGGGGAACTTACTGGTGGTGGTGTTCCCATGTGTCTGCTGCCCTTGTGCATCCAGCTGGTAGATGGTCACAGGTTTGGAAGATGCTGTCAAAGGAGCATTGGTGAGTTGTTCTAGTGCATGATAAACACTGCTGCACCCAGAGTGTAAGGAGTGAATGTTTAAGGTGGCAGATGGGGTGCCTACTTTGTTCTGCTTTGTTCTGGATGGCATTGAGATTTTTGAGTGTTGTTGGAGGTGCACGCATTCAATCATGTGGAGAGTTTTCCATCACACTCCTAACTTGTGCCGTATAGATGGTGGAAAGGCTTTAGGGAGTCAAGAGGTGATTTACTTGATGCAGAAGTCCCAGTCTCTGACCTATTCTCGTAGCTACAGTATTTACATAGCTGGCCCAGTTAAGTTTCTGGTCCTTGCTATTACTTCCCTCACCTCCTCACACCCATGCCACCTTTCACACACAATATTGTGACCCTGCAGAGAACCATGGAGAAAAGTCAGCTCTATGAACGTTGCAGTGGAGCCAACAATGATAATCTGAACCCTGATAACAGGCTTGACAGCTTTTGTTAGGGACTCAAGTTTCTGTCTTCTGGGCCCTCGGGACTAGCATAGGAACATAAGAAATAGGAGCAGGAGTAGACCTTTCAGCCCCTTAAGCCCGCTCCACCATTCAATGAGATCATGGCTGATCATCTGCTTCAACACCATCTCCCTGTATTATCCCCAAATCCCTTGATGCTTTTAATACGTAGAAATCTTTTGATCCCAGTCTTGAGCATACTCAATGACTGAGTCTCTACAGCCCACAGGGTAGAGAATTCTAAATCTTCACCACCCTCTGAGTGAAGAAATTCCTCCTCATCTCAGTCCTAAATGGCCTACCCCTTATTCTGAGACTATGTCCGCTGGTCCTAAGCACCCCAACCAGGGGAAACCCTTTCCTACATCTACCCTGTCGAGCCCAAAAGAATTTTGTATGTTACAATGAGATCATCTCTCATTCTTCTAAACTCCAGAGAATAAAGGCCCAGTCTATTTTATCATTCCTCATAGGTTAATCCTTCCATCCTAGGAATTAGCTGAGTGAACTTTCGTCTCACTTCCTCTATGGTGAGTATATCTTTTCTTAGGTAAGGAAACCAAAACTGCACACAATACTCCAAGTGAGTCTCACCAAGTCTTTGGGCAGAACTTTCCCGTTGGTGTGGGGAGGCGGGACTCACATGCCAATGTGTAAAATGACGGATGGTTACGTCGGGTGAATGTCCTGAAGTCACCACGTGCCTTTGTGATATTTCGTTGGGCAGGCGCGCAATGATATCTAATGCGTGCTCGCCATTAATTAACAGGCTACTTAAGACCCTTGAGGTGCCAATCGATGGTGATTTCTCGGTGCCCATGTGATCTTCAGGTCAGTGCACAGACACAATGGGCAGGTGGGTAGGATACATTTATATAAACCTCATCCATGGGTGGGATAAGAGGGCTCAATGGGGTCGCGAGTGTGCTCTGTCAAATATTGGTGTTTCAAAGTTACTGATACTTGCCTGTGTGATCTGTAATACTTCAAAATGCATACCAGCTACATGGTATAGACTCACAACCTTCAGGTCAGCACTGTGAAGTGAGGAATCTTTTTTGGGCCTGCAAGTTTCATGAAGCCTTCCCTTAGCCTGGGAATGGGAGCTGAAATCTCCACTGGAAGCACCTCCTCTGAGGAGGAAGGGAAGGCTAGAAGGGGGGGAGGCCAGGAGTGCACATTCAGTCTCCAAGGGAACCACCTTTGGGAGGAGAGGCGCAGGGACAAGGGGTGCAGGGCCAAGACGTACTCCAAGACGGAAGGGGCTGCAGAAGACACCGCTATCCTGCTGCCAGTGTACACAGGTGGCGAAGTGACTACCTCAATATGTCTGAGGTGCAGTGCCAAAGGAGGCTCCATCTCTCAAGGGAGACAGTCAACTATATTTGTCAGATGATTGGCCCTGAGATCTCCGTTAACTGTGTGGATGGACACCCCATGCCAGTGGCTCTAAAGGTCACAGCTGCCCTCAACTTCTATGCCTCTGGCTCCTTCCAGGGCTCCGTGGGTGATCTTTGCGTTGTCTCCCCATCAGCTGTTCACACTTGTGTCAAGCAGGTTACAAAGGCTCTGTTCAGGTGGGCATTGACCTTCTTCCACTACCGCTGGGATTAGGCCAACCAGACACAGCGAGCCAGAGGCTTCGTGGCCATTGCTGGCTTTCCCCGTGTCCAGGGTGCTATAGACTGCACATGTGGCCATCAAGTCACCAGCAGGTGAGCCCAGTACCTTCATCAACAGGAAGGGCTTCCACCCCATGAACATGCAGATAGTGTGTGACCACAGGATGCTGATTCTACAAGTCTGTGCAAGGTACCCAGGAAGCTCCCATGATGCCTACATCCTCAGACACTCCCAGGTGCTGGGGCTCTTCAGTGCTCCAGCCTGGCTGGATGGATGGCTGCTGGGTAACAAGGGCTATCCCACAGAAGGTGGCTCATGATGCCTCTCCACCATCCTATATCAGAAGCTGAGCAGCGGTACAATAGGAGCCACGCCTTCACAAGGGCTGTGGTGGAGAGAGCCATCGGCCTTCTCAAAATGCGCTTCCGATGCCTGGACTGCTCAGGGGGCGCACTCCAGTACCCCCCAGATTGTGTGTTGCTGATAGTGGTTGCATGCTGCGCTCTCCACAATTTTTCGCTAGAAAGGGAGGGGCGCAGTGGATGATGAAGACGTAGACGCAGTGGCTGCGGCTGCACACGGTGAGTCCAGTAGAGTCTGAGGATGAGCACACACAGGGAAATGCTGAGGGGGTAGACGCTGACCCGGGCATACTCCAGGGAGGCAGGGACACCCAGGAGGCTTTAATCAAATTAACCTTCAGTAAGCACACCACATATTGACCTTCAGGACAAGCCTGGGCTGCAGGCTCCATACTCAATAACGAAGTGCAAAATCTGCCTGGATTGGACATTAACTAAGGGCCTTGTTAATAAAGCTGAATGTCCCACAAATCACCCATAACATTATTGGTAACCACCCACCTGCAGAAGAAAAGAGATACCCTCAGCCATGGTAACATGTCTGAATTTAATATTACAACAAAAGGAACTTAAGAAAATGAATGACAAAGGTGTTAAACGTCACACCAACTCATAAAGATCTCAATGTGGGCCAACACAAAAGCACCAGTGATAAACCTGTGGTGTGCCTAAGGTGCCTTATGTTTACATTTTCGGGTGCTGCGCCTTGGTGCTGACCCCTCACTGGGAGTGGCATCTGAGACAATCATAGAATCACACAGTACAGAAGAGGCCCTTCGACCCATCGAGTCTGTACCGACACGTGAGAAACACCTGACCTACCTACCTAACTCCATTTACCAGCACTTGCCCAATAGCCTTGAATGTTATGACGTGCCAAGCACTCATCCAGGTAAAGGATGTGAGGCAACCCACCTCCACCACCTTCCCAGGCAGCGCTTTCCAGACCGTCACCACACTCTGGGTAAAAACGTTTATCCTCACATCCCCCCTAAACCTCCTGAGCCTCACCTTGAACTTATGTCCCCTCGTGACTGACCCTTCAACTAAGGGGAACAGCTGCTCCCTATCCACCCTGTCCATGCCCCTCATAATCTTGTACACCCTGATCAGGTCACCCCTCAGTCTTCTCTGCTCCAACGAAAACAACCCAAGTCTATCCAACCTCTCTTCATAACTTAAATGTTCCATCCCAGGCAAAATCCTGCTGAATCTCCTCTGCACCCCCTCCAGTGCAATCACATCCTTCCTATAATGTGGTGACAAGAACTGCACACAGTACTCCAGCTGTGGCCTCATCAAGGTTCTATATAACTCCAACATGACCTCCCTACTTTTGTAATCTATGCCTCGATTGGTAAAGGCAAGTGTCCCATATGCCTTTTTCACCACCTCATTTACATGCACCTCCACCTTCAGAGATCGATGGACACACATGCCAAGGTCCCTTTGTTCCTCAGAACTTCCTAGTGTCATGCCATTCCTTGAATACTTCCTTGTCAAATTACTCCTTTCAAAGTGTATCACCTCACACTTTTCAGGGATAAATTCCATCTGCTACTTATCTGCCCATTTGACCATCCCGTCTATATCTTCCTGTAGCTCAAGACACTCAACCTCACTGTTAACAACCCGGCCAATCTTTGTATCATCCGCAAACTTACTAATCCTACCTCCCACATAGTCATCTATGTCATTTATATAAATGACGAATAATAGGAGACCCAGCACGCCACTGGACACTGGCTTCCAGTCACTAAAGCATCCTTCTGTCATCATCCTCTGTCTCCTACAACTAAGACAATTTTGAATCCACCTTATCAAATTACCATGTATCCCATGTGCATTTGCCTTCTTCATAAGTCTCCCATGTGGGACCTTGTCAAAGGCTTTGCTGAAATCCATATAAACTACATCAACTGCACTACCCTCATCTACACACCTTGTCACCTCCTCAAAAAATTCAATTAAATTTGTTAGGCATGACCTCCCTCTGACAAAGCCATGCTGACTATCCCTGATCAAACCTTGACTCTCCAAGTGGAGATAGATTCTCTCCTTAAGAATTTTCTCCAATAGTTTCCCTACCACTGATGTGAGACTCACTGGCCTGTAGTTCCCTGGCTTATCTCTACAACCCTTCTTAAATAGCGGAACCACAGTAGCTGTTCTCCAGCCCTCTGGCACCTCCCCTATGGCCAGAGAGGAATTCAAGATTTGTTTCAGAGCCCCTGTGATCTCCTCCCTTGCCTCCCTCAGCAGTCTGGGACACAAATCATCCGGACCTGGAGATTTGTCTACTTTTAAGCCTGCCAACACCTCCAATACCTTGTCACTCCCTACATCAATTTGCTCAAGAACCTCGCAGTCTCTCTCCCCAATTTCGATACCTTCATCCTCATTCTCTTGGGTGAAGACGGATGTGAAGTATTCATTCAACACTCTACCAATGTCCTCTGGCTCCACCCACAGATTGCCCACTTGTTCCCTTATGGGCCCTACTCTTTCCCTGGTTATCCTCTTCCCATTGATATACTTATAGAATATCTTGGGATTTTCCCTACTTTAACCAGCCAGAGCTTTCTCATATCCCCTTTTTGCTCCCCTAATTGCTTTCTTAAGCTCCACCCAGCACTTTCTGTATTCCACTAATGCCTACGCTGATTTGCTTCCCTTATACATGCAAAAGCCTTTCTTTTCCTTCTCATCATATCCTGAATATTTCTGGTCATCGATGATTCTCTGGGCTTGTTATTCCTTCCTATCACCCTAGAGGGAACATGTTGAGCCTGTACCCTTCCCATATCCTTTTTGAATGCCCCTCACTGCTCTTCTGTAGATTTCCCCATAAGTAGCTGTTGCCAGTCTACCTTGGCCAGATCCTGCCCTATTTTCCTAAAATCCGTTCTCCCCAATCCAAAACATTTTCTTGCAACTTGTTTATTTCTTTGTCCTTAACAAGCTTAAATTGTACCATGTTGTAGTCGCTATCACTAAAATGCTGCCCCCCACCACTTCAGCCACCTGTCCCGCTTCATTCCCCAGAATTAGGTCCAGCACTGCGGCATCCCTTGTTGGACCCTCTACATATTGACCTAAAAAGTTCTCCTGTACACATTTCAAGAAATCCACTCCATCCAAGCCCTTAACACCATGTCTATCCCAATTAATGTTGGGAAAGTTGAAATCACCTAATATAATTACCTTATTGTTATTGTTTTTACACACCTCTGCAAATTGTGCACATTTTTGCTCCTTAATTTCCTGCTGACTATCTGGGGGTCTATAATAAACAGAAACAATGTGGCTGCCCCTTTTTTATTCCTAAGCTCTACTCACAAAGCTTCATTCGATGCCCCCTCTAAGATATCATCTCTCCCTACTGCAGTAACTGACTCCTTAACTAATAACGCAATGCCTCCTCCTCTTTTACCCCCTCCTCTGTCTCACCTGAAGATTTTATATCCCAGAATGCTGAGCTGCCAATCCTGCCCCTCCCTCAACCACATTTCAGTGCCTGCTGACTCTGCTGTCCTGTTGGCCTTGATGACCTTGTCGGCTGTCCTCTGGCCTGTGGAACTTGTGCTGGCCCCGCCTGGGAGGGAGCTGCCAGCTCCACAGCTGGCATCTCCCTAGTCGTCGCAGCCTCATTGGATGCAACGGTCACTGGCAGAGGGTCAGAGGAGCTGCTGCCCTCATCTGGGCGCCCTGAGAGGAGCCCACAGAGACAACAGGCAGCTGCTGCACCAATGTGAGGTCGCTTTGGACCTCCCTGCTCGTCATGGATGGATGGGCACTGAATGGGAAACTTGGTGCCCACACCATCTCCCACACTGGCACTGACCAGCTGAGGTCAATGCCGATGTGAGGGCTTTCTGGTCCGAGCCCATCCCCAGGAAGCCCTAATTGATTTCCTGGAGGAGCCTCTCCATGAGAGTTGCCACTCTCTCCATGGATGATGCATGGCGCTCGGCTATGAGGCTCATTGCTTCAGTGATGGTCCACCTAGACTCCTCCACCACGGACACCAAGCCAAGCATAGCCTCATGTATCTCCACCAGACGCTCCCGCACACCCGGCCGCACTTCCTGCATTTGTTGCGTCGCGGGAGACTCCAGAGGCATAATCATCAATCATCGACTGAGCATGTGCCTGGTCCCCTGCAGCCTTCCAACTGCTGGCACCATGGGCACTCTCTGTCTCTGCCAGCTCCTCACTGCTGTGCCCCGGGACACTAGCTGATGTTCTAATTCCCACCAAGATGCTGGTATCTGCGCTGGTGTCTGCCTGGCAGAGATGGTGTGATGCTGGTGAGTCCGTGACTTCAGGACTCTCAGGTGTGAGAGGGGGCCTCTGCTGCTCTTCCTCCTGGCCCTGCTCTGCTGATGCTGGAAGGAACAACAAGGACATTGGATCAGTTACTGTGGAGACAATGTCAATGTGCGTCCCTGTCCCCCGGATCATTATGCGCTCATCCTTCCATAAGCAATGGTCAAGCCATGTTGCAAACTTCAATCACTGAACATTCAGCACTGCCATGGCTGCTGGGAGAACAATGGTGACCTCTTTGCTGGGCAAACATACCTGCCTGTGGCACCCCAGCCTCATTGACACCGGTGGACCTGGGTGCATGGTACCTCTCCAGATCAAGGGTGTCCTGCTCGAAGTGGCTGAGAATCATCATCTGGGCCAGCCCTCCATCAGTCCTCACCCGCTCAGCAGCATTCTGTGCATTCTTCTCCTGAAAAGGAGAGAAGAGCATTGATTCGCGCAACTTGTACCTGGACTCTCTTTGCGGACGGCCCACCCCAACCGGGGTCAGACATTGCAGAACTCCAGTGCCTCCTCACCCCACTGCTGCCAGCCGCTCACACAAAGATGCTAGGCCTGTCCCCACCCCACTTCCCCTTGGCCAAATGCTGCCTACATCACATTAGACACCAAATGGTCTAACCTTCCATAGCAAGGAGGCGCAAACATGTGGAGTGCAGAGAGCAACAGATTGATCAGTGCCACGCCACCATGAATCTCCCCTCCCTGACCTTGACATGTCCTGGAGTTCCAGCACTGCACCTAGATGCAGCTCCTCCAGGTTGCTCCCAAAACAGTAATATGGGTTGTCACTGTACCACATGCTCTCAGGGTGACCTCAGCATGGGCAATATCTGCTGGCCCAACCAGCGAAGAACACATGTCATCAATGATTCAATGCAGGCATTACACTCAGACTTGGGGAGGGGGCAACAGGGGGGTAAACCTACCTGCTGGGTTAAGTGACCAATGCCAACATGGTACTCACCCTTCCTGAGCGCAACAGGTCGTTGAAGCGCTTGCGACACTGGATCCAGGTGCATCGCACCGCGTCGTGGGAGCTCACGCCCCACCTCCTCCCAGGCAGGTTTGGTCATGTCGGTGGGGGGCCTCCTCCCATCCTGGGGTACGAGGACCTCCCGCCGTGCTGCCACCTCCTCGAGGAGGGCAACAAGGCAATCGTCAGAAGAAGGAGGGGCACAGTGCCCCCCTCCTGCCTGGCCTGTTCAGCAGCAGTGCTCTGGGGAGCCCTCCCACTAGCCATGTTTCACAGCCTTTGAAAGGCTGCAGCAACTTTTTAAAACAGGTCTCCAGGTCGCCATTGGACCCAGCGATCATTGCAGTCCCACCGCCGCCCACCCACTCCCACTGTCCTCAGGAGCCATGATTCTCTCTGGGTGGGCCTTAATTGGCCCACCCAGGTAAAATGGCGGTGCGGACCCAAACGCGGGCGGCGATAGGGTCCACGTCCACCCGTACCCGCTCCTGCACTGCTCGCCCCATAGGCAGAAAATTCTGCCCTTTATATAAAAGCAGTAAGACTTCTTTACAACTATACTCAAACCCTCTTGCAATAAAGGCCAACACACCATTTGCCTTCTAAATTCCTTGCTGTACCTGCATGTTAGCTTTCACTGACTCATGAACAAGGACATCCAAGTCCCTTTGAAATTCCCAACATTTCCCACACTCTCACCATTTAAGAAGTATTCTGCCTTTCTGTTCTTCCTACCAAATTGGATAACCTCACATTTCTCCACATTATATTCCACCTGCCATTTTTTTTGTTCATTCGTTTAGCATCTCTAAATCCCCTTGAAGCATCTTTGCATCCTCCTCACAGCTCACGCTTCCACCTAGTTTTCTGTCATCTGCAAACTTGGAAATATTACCTTTAATTCCCATATCCAAACCATTGATATAGATTGTGAATAGCTGGGGCCCAAGAACTGGTCCTTGCGGTACTCAACTAGCCACAGCCTGCCAACTTGAAAGTGACCCAGTTATTCCTACTCTCTGCTTTCTGTCTATTAACCAGTTCTCAATCCATGCCAACATATTCTCCCCAATTCCATGTGCTCTAATTTTGTTTACCAATCTCTTGTGTGGCATCTTGTCAAAAGCCTTCTGAAAATCTAAATATACCACATCCACTGGTTCCCCCTTACCCATTCTGCTAGTTACATCCTCAGAAAACTCCAACAGCTTTGTTAAATGTGATTTCCCTTTCATAAATCCATGTTGACTCTGCCCAAACCTACCATTATTTTCTAAGTGTCCTGTTATCAAATTGTTTATTATAGATTCTAGCATTTTCTCTACTAGTGATGTCAGGTAGTTCCTCATTTACTTTCATAAATAGTTGTTACATTTGGTACCTGCAGGAACCATTCCAGAGACTGCAGAATTTTGAAAGATGATCACCAATGTATCTACTATCTCTACAGCCACCTCTTTCAAGACTGGGCTATTGATCTTCAGGTCCAAGAGATTTAGCTACTTTAAGTCCCTTTAATTTCTAATACTTTTTTTTTACTAATATTAATATCTTGCAATTCCTCATATATATATAAGTCCCCTGATTCTCCATTACTTTTGGGATGTTTTTAGTAGCTTCCTTTGTGAAGACAGACATAATGTATTTGTTTAATTTCTCAGCCGTTTCCTCATTCCCCGTTGTAAATTCTCATGACTCTACTTGTAATAGACCCACATCTCAACCTTTTAACTCATGAAGGCACAGTGAACAGGACTTCCAGAGTATCACTACACTTCTTCTTCACTGTGCAATCCTATTGACAGTGGCATTGGCTCCATGGAAGAGACATGTGCTGTTCTGCTTCAGGATGACAGCATGATTACTCCATGGTAGCTTCTGACTTAGTGCTCTTGTTGGTTTTAAATTGCCAACTGATGCCACAGCACATAACTCTGCAACCCACGCCTTCAGATTCAGAGCTGCTTCAGGTTGTCCATGACAACCATCTCAAGTACCCTCCCTGGATAATCAGCAACTTTCCAGCTTGCAGTCTGCAGCACCAGAGGGACCGGTAAAGGAGTAGCAGACTAGGTATATGAGTAGAGGACAGGCATGAAGCGATTGCACGACGGTAGTTTCATTTTAATATTAAAAGAACAAAACTTTGCTAAATCTATAATGTGTAAGTTTAGTAAAGAGGTTTTTTTAAGCATTGATGTTGGCCTTCATATTCTTAGTTCCACCTGTGAAGTAGCAATGTTTAGAAGATCAAAAGGAGGTGGAAGGACTGAATCAGATGGTAGGGACTATTGGTGTGTTGAGGAAGGAAGGGATTGCTTGGGAGAACCTCTCTCAATAATTTTTTGTCTTGCTTTTGGCAGCTGATAGCACTGCTGAACCTTGGTCCTCCTCATTTTCCTCTGCTTCCTTGTGCATCCTTCATCTTCCCTTTCCATTTGTTCTTGATGTGGCAGCTTGAGTTGGTCTCTCTGGCTGGCATCCTTGTGGAGCGTGCAAGAAACTATGAAATATCTGGAGATTCTCAGTTGCTATAGGAATCCTCCATAGAGGAACATACATCAAAAGTTTTGTTTGTGAATGACTATGATTTGTCTCATGAGAGCTCTTGCTCTCTTGTGCCTTTCCATGTAACAGTTTTTCATGTCCGTGCCTGGGTTCCTGACAGGAGTCATGTCTTAAGTGCAGAGTGGATGCCCCCTCATCTCCTAGGATCCTGCATGACACTCACTGGCATGGGTTGAAAATGAGGGGGTGCTGAGGACTGGTGCAATATGAAGGTGTCCTGCCCATTAGCAGGAAACTGGGAAAAGGCCTACTTTATTCATTGCCTGTGGTTACACAACAACTGAACATTCAGGGAGTGGACCCCTTCCTGTTATAAAACATGGCTGGTTTATGATGAGCAGAAAATAGGACAGTGCATGTGCAGTCAATTACATCTGGAAATCCCATGATGTGGGCAAATCTTAGAGTCCTCTACTCCTGATGGGCAACTTTTATAGGGAAGACGATGTATTGCAGTCTGCTTACAAAGAGGGCATCTTTGCTATATGGGCAGTGAACTGACTGATGTTGCTAATGCTGCAGCCTGACAAGAGCCTTTGGCGCAGAAGTTGAAAGCTACCATTACCTTCAGAGCCACTGGCAGTGCCATGATGTTTGGCTCCAATTCCTGTTGCAACAGATAATGTAGGTCATTCCCTGCCTGCCTGCTGAAGCACAGCCTCCTCATTCATAACCCCTCTGTCATGGTCAGTATTGTCAGCCTGTACCCAAAGACCCAAGTGTTTCTCCGGTGGGTTTAACAATGCCCCAGGCACCAATTGCTCCCCAAACATCCTCATACATGTATAGGTTCCCTATTCAATTATTTTAAGGAGCCCAAAGTTCATTTCAGTCTTCCTTCCAAGGACACTTAAGGAGTGCCTGAACCAATATATCAGTTGCTGCATTTCCTGTGAACTGTAGCAAGGAAACATCTTGCTGTAATTGAATTCACTAAAAACTGGTGATTTCTACCTCATGATGTCGATCCAAGAGAAGAATCTTAGATTCTTCACATTAAGCCTGCAGCTGCTGCTCCCCAGCACCCTCCTCCACCCCATCAATAACATCTACCCCCCCATAACTTCACTTGTGGTTAGGCCCCAACTGGTGCGCTACATTGAGGCACATAATTAGTACCCCCAGCCTATCACAATGATCAGGGTGAGACGCAGGCATATGCAAAACAAGGAGCCTGTTACAAAACCCTTTTTTATATCTAAAATGACTTTGTGTATTGAATGGGCCAAAGCCACAGTATAAGTTTTAAAACAACCGAACAACAGCTTTTTAAGTAGCTTAAAAAGCAGTTCTTAAGATGGCCGAACATTTGCATAAACAGACCATGCTATTTGCAAAGCTATCAGATTGGAGTTGGGCTGTCTAGAAGCAGCCCCCAGAGAAAATCAACTTAAATGAGTATGAATGATCCATTTCCTGAAACATTCATATATTCGGGGAAGGGGGGCAGAGGGGGTGGTGTGGATGTGAGGCGGGGCGTTAGACTCAATCACTTAGACAATGAATCCCAGTTGAGAAGGAGACTCATACCCCAACCATATAATCTAATCACCACAAGCCATGGATCAGGAATGAGGGTTCCCCAACTAGCTGTGACTATATTTGGAAACTGTCCACTTTGTGAATGGGGGTCATGTGGTTTAAGAAACTGATTTTCAGGTCAGTGTGCAGAAATACCATGTGTGTAACAGAAAGGACAAGACCTGTGGTCCCTTTCTCTCTTTATCTCTCTCTCTCTCTCTCTCTGTAACCATTCTGAAGTTTACCCGACCTGCTTTCTGACTAGTCAAACACCACTCGCAGTGTCTTTAACATAAACCAAGCAACTGCTGACTCCAGAAGAGACAGTAATTGCCCATCAACATGATAAAATGTTTTGACGCAGAATTTGGAAAGATCACTGAATGCAGTCTGCAACTGTCTGAGTCATCAACCTATGGGAACCATAAATGATTGACACTCTTTTGGAATTCTTAAACTATTTACCTTAGTAACTTACTTCTGTGTGTGTGTGTTTGTGTTTTGTGTGTGTGTGTTGTGTGTGTGGGTGTGTTTGTGTCGTGTGTGTGTGTGTTTGTGTTGTGTGTGTTTGTGTTTTGTGTGTTTTGTGTGTGTGTGTGTGTGTGTTTGTGTTGTGTGTTGTGTGTGTGTTTGTGTTGTGTGTGTGTTTGTGTTGTGTGTGTTTGTGTGTGTTTGTGCTATGTGTGTTTGTGTTTGTGTTGTGTGTGTTTGTGTTGTGTGTGTTTGTGTTATGTGTGTTTATGTTGTGTGTGTTATGTGTTGTTTGTGTTGTGTGTGTGTGTGTGTGTGTTGTGTGTTTGTGTGTGTTTGTGTTATGTGTGTGTGTTTGTGTTGTGTGTGTGTGTTTGTGTTGTGTGTGTGTTTGTGTTGTGTGTTTGTGTGTGTGTTTGTGTTATGTGTGTTTGTGTTGTGTGTGTGTGTTTGTGTGTGTGTTTGTGTGTGTGTTTGTGTTGTGTGCGCGTTTGTGTTATGTGTTGTTTGTGTTGTGTGTTTGTGTGTGTGTTTGTGTGTGTGTTTGTGTTATGTGTGTTTGTGTTGTGTGTTTGTGTATGTGTTTGTGTTATGTGTGTTTGTGTTTGTGTTGTGTGTGTTGTGTGTGTGTGTGTGTGTTTGTGTTATGTGTGTTTGTGTTTGTGTTGTGTGTGTTGTGTGTGTGTGTGTGTGTGTTTGTGTTATGTGTGTTTGTGTTGTGTGTGTTGTGTGTGTGTGTGGCTTGAATTTTTCAGTCGGATTGAGGGGGTGGGCCTGATGTGCCAGTGCATAAAATGATGTGCAATTACGTTGGGCATGCGCCCTGATGTCATCGCACTCTCTCATAATGTTTCGTTCAGTGGGACCACGCCGGAGTTGGCTGCGCGTCCGCTGATATTTAAATGACTTATTAAGGCCGCTAAGGAAGTAATTAAAAGCAAAA
Organism: Carcharodon carcharias; assembly: GCF_017639515.1. Taxonomy (NCBI): domain Eukaryota; kingdom Metazoa; phylum Chordata; class Chondrichthyes; order Lamniformes; family Lamnidae; genus Carcharodon; species Carcharodon carcharias. The sequence continues at coordinate 178,648,862 of NC_054471.1, forward strand.
TACTGCAGATGCTGGAAATCTGAAACAAAAACAAAATTTGCTGGAAAAACTCAGCAGGTCTGACAGCATCTGTGGAGAGAAAGACAGAGTTAACGTTTTGAGTCTGTATGACTCTTCTTTAGAACTAAAGAAAAGTAGAAATGTGGTGACATGTATACTGTTTAAGGGGAGATGGGACAGGCGAAGCTGGATAGAAGGCCAGCGATAGGTGGAGGCAAAGGAGAGACATCGAATTTTTTTATATATCAAAATGTATTTACAAAAAAAATACTTAAAGCCATTTGGTAGTACAGAACTTGAGTATTGCTGAAAAAAGACATGATGTTGAAACTTTTTGTCTTTTACTCATCTGGACAATTCGCAAGAATACCAATTTTAAAGAAAACAACAATTAATACTGCATGAGAAGAGAGTGCTGATTGGTTGGCAAGTGAACTCCGATTGGTGGAGGTGATGTCATAGAGAATGCACCAGGGAACAGTTAACTGCTAAGCTTTTGTTTAAATTCAAACCAGACAGGGCTTGACGCTGATTCATCAAGGCATTGTCATGGAGAATGAGCCAATGAATAGCTGTCCTCCAAACTTTTGTTTGTTTGAAAAAGGTGCAATGCGTGGACTTGCTCCTTCTGTCTGCAAAGGACAGGGCCCTATTTGTCAATATAGGTAGCTTCTAGCATGTGTAAGTGAGCCACACTGTGAGCCCGGCTGACAATCTTAAATTGGTTGTCAGTGTACTTCTTAGAACAATCAGGATTGTTTAGCAAGTGCTGTCCAATCACAGAATCATATCTAATGTTGGATGCTATGGGTGGAATCATCCTAGATTTGCACTAAGTGTGGTAATGATTGGAAAAAAGGCCAGCTTTTCATGTCGTATCATCTGCTTCCCATCTCATTAACTATGCAGCCACAGGAAGCATGTCGTCTCACTGGTGGGTGGCTTCTGAATTGTCCACCTTGCCATTAGCACACTGTTCCTCACACCGGTTCCATATCTAAACTGCAGCAGTGCACACAGTTCTCAATGCTTTCAGCCCAGGACTGTTCCAGTGAAGACTTAGCCCTGAAAACTAGGAAGAATTCAGTGATCTTTCACTAGAATGCCTTTTTGAAACCCACTGTGATGTCCTCCACCCCTGTTTTGGCTGCAGGAGGTCCAGCAATCTCAACATTCCAGCTTGGGAGGCGCTGGCAGATGTGATCAATGCCAATGAAGAGATTGGCCACCCAGTGCATAAAGAGGATGAATGATCTCATCCGTGCTGCCAGGGTAAGGCAACCACTTCATCACTCTAAACTCACACACTCATAAGCCCACCACACATTCACTGGCATCTCACTCAGTGCCAGCTCACTGGGACATCACCACTCCCTCTCCCACAAACACCCTCACATCTCCATCTGGCCTCATCTCCTCTGGAGACTGCCTTCTCAGGCCGCACAATCTTGAGGCCACGTGCACAGATCAAAATGTGCTCCCACACACACCCTGGGGTAACCCCCTTCCTCAGTACAGCTGTCACCCTGCAGCCTCTTCCCTTGCCTGAGGCCATTTCTCCCCATTCCCCAAACAAGCCCTAGTCCTGCAGCCTCACCCATCTTACGGCTGGTATGGTGGGTAGAGACCTGCCCATGAGTCCCCCTGAAAGTGATGTGGTGTTGCCTGTGAAGCCTGGCGTTGATGACCGTGAGAGCTGCCCAAAGCAAGGTAGGCAAACAAACCTCGAGGTCCTGAGCGAAGTGCATCTCGCCAGGTGCATGTCGCTTATGTACAGTTATGAAACATGTTGGCGGGCATTCATGCCATTGTGCCCGAATGGTCCAATGTGGGGGGATGATTCTGACAGGTAGGAATTATAATTATATGCAGGTATATTAAAATTACGTTCTCAAAATCCGGCGGCGGGAATTGTGACCAGCCATTGATGGGCAGAACGGACAATTGCAAACTGGTTTCACGATGTGAAACCAATTTTTGGCCTTCCTGCCATATTGTCTGCTTATGCCCGCTATGACAACTGATGCCAATGGGGACGGAAAACTCCGGCCTATGTTTTTTGTTTAGCAAGCATGTGCTGGTTAGCTATAGCCAGTACCTTGCCTGCTGTCGAAGGGATGTACTATTTGATACGATCTGCCAGTCATTGGGATATATGGCCTAGATACCTGGCATCACACTGGCACTGAAATTCATATACCACATTACTCATTTGTATCATAGCCAGAATGCCTTTGTGGCTTGATGGCACAATCCTGTTAGTGGAGAGTACCACTTGTGTTGCTACTACGTAGTAACAGCATGAAACAGCTAGCTTCACCTGTTGCTCACAGTTCGGAGACACCTTACCCTTCAAGGGTAATCTGAGCTAGACTGGGCACTTTTCAGGACTGAATGTGGTAGCCTTGAGTTTGTGTGATATACAGTGAGCAATGATCTGATCAGCGTAGCCATTATCCTGCAGGATGGATTTGATGCGCCCTATTTCGGTATTAAGCTTGCATGGTGAGCAAATGGCTCGGGTCCTATTTACAAGGTTGCTGATAAGGCCAATCTTACAGCATGTGGAACTGCAGGAATCCCAACATATATATTGATGAGTGAAAGTAGATTTGTGGTAGACGGTAGTAGAGAATCCATTGGCAGGTTTATCAACTAGGATATCGAGGAAAGGGAGCTCATTTGATTGCTCCACTTCAAAGGTGAATTTGAGCACAGGATGGAGCCCATTAAAGTCTTTCAGGAAATTCTTTCATGCAGCCATGAATTTCAAATATAGCAAATGTATCATCTACCTATTAGAAATATGCAAGGGGTAGGAGATTTAGATGAGGTGTCATTCCATTAGAGATGCTTTTTTAATGGAAACCGACATAGATGTTTGCGAGAGCTGGGCCTAGAGGGGATCCCATCTATTTGGGAATACATGGTGTTGTTAAAACTGAACTCAACTGCATGAGTTGCTGAGTTCACGAGTTCAATTAATATTTCCGATATGTAGATGAGATATTTGCTATATTTGAATCCACAGCTGCATGTAAGAATTTCCTTACCCCCGGTTTCGCACTGTCACTATGCAGTAGCAACATGAATGGTATTCTCCACGAACCAGGCTAAAAAGACATTCTGCCTATCATACAAATGAATAATGTGGCGTATGAATTTCAGTGCTGGTATGATGCCAGGTGTGTCGGCTGTATGTCCCTTGACCGGTGGATCGTATCAAACAGCACATCTCTTCGGCTGTTTGTAACAGGCAAAGGAAGAGAACGACAACAACTATTTCTAGCTGGGATGATACGTAGGTGAAGTAGGTCTTCATTAGTAGCGTGAAACCAGCTTGTTGTGAATCGGCAGTGTGTTTTGCTTTTCTTTTGTCGGCTGTGGCTCAATTGGTAGCACTCTTGCCTCTAAGTTAGAAGGTTGCGGGTTTAAGTCTGAGGAGGAACTCAAGCACAAAAATCTAGGCTGGCACTCCAGTGCAATAGTAAGAGAATGCTACACTTTTGGAGGTGTCGTCTTTTGGATGAGGCATTAAACCAAGGTGTCATCCGTGCTCCCAGGTGGATGGCACAATTTTAAAGAATAGCAGGGAGTTAGCCTTCAAAGGTACTTAATTGGGACATTCTGTCAATGTGAAAGGTGCTATGTAATTGCAAGTCTTTCTTTTTAATTTAATGACACAGAAAGCAGTCTTCCAAAGTGGAATAATGGAGATTCTAAGTTTAGATAGATAATTTGATTGCCTGTCTAATCTTCTGGAAGCTAGATAATACCCAATTACCTGCAGGCTGTCCTACCGTGTTTTAATTTAGTTCAGTTTGTTTTAAAGGCTATGCTTCACACAAATTGTGGCACCCCTGTTACCTTCTCCTTTGTTTCACACTGTTTTCTGCTCCTGAATTTTAAATGCAACAGCTTGGATTTTTATGGAACTACTAAATAATTTCTAATTATTACGAAAACAACCTTTAATGAACGCCTTGCTGACATAATTAGCCGGTTTTATCTGTGTTAATTGTGCCACTGTTGTTCCAACCATGAAACAGCTATCGACTGCTGTTTGTCTCCCTCTCCACTCTCATCTATTAGCTAATGAGGATATCATCCAGTTAATTATTAATTTTGCTCTAATATATTTAAACTTTTCTTGCTCATTCCCCGTACAATGTAGATTATTTGACATCTTTTTTAAATCACATTTTTTCTCTTCTTGGTTCTCCCTTTATACATTTTACCAGGGTTACTATGCATGTATGCGAATGCACGGAGTATAGTAAGTAAGATTGGGGAGTTACAGGTACAGATTGCCATGTGGAAATATGATGTTGTGGCAATTACAGAGGCCTGGCTGAAGGATATTCCCGGGTACAAGGTGTTCAGAAGAGATAGGAAAAGAGGAGGGCTGGTGGTATTGGTTAAGGAGAGCATTGCAGTTCTAGAGAAAGAGGATGTCTCAGAGGGTTCAAGGACATAATTGATTTGGCTAGAGCCAAGAGCTAAGGAGCAAAAAGGGTGTAATTACATTGTTCGGTGTAGGCTATAGACCACCAGATAGTGGGAAGGATGTAGAGGAACAAATCCACAGAGAAATTACAGAGAGATGCAGGCATTATAGAGTAGTTACAATGGGGGACTTCAATTACCCGAATATAGGCTGGGACAGTGGTGGTGTAAAGGGTGGAGAGGGGCAAAAGTTCCTCCATTGCGTTCAGAAGAATTTTCCACAGCAATATGTGCCCAATCCAACAAGAAAAGATGCACTGTTGGACCTGGTTCTTGGAAATGTGGCGGGCCAAGTAGATCAAACGCCCAGTGGGGGAACATTTAGGAGACAGTGATCATTGTATTATATGTTTTAGGATGATGATAGAAAAGGATGATAGGCAATGCAGAGTAAAAGTAATTAACTGTACAAGAGCTGACTTCGATGGGGCAACAATGGAACTGGTCCAGATAGACTGGAATGAAAGATTGGCAGGAAAATCTGTATCTGAACAATAGGCTACATTTAAAAAAGAATTGGTTCAGGCACAGTCAAGTTATATTCAATTGAAAGGGAAAGGTAGGGCAAACAAATCCAGAGCTCCCTGGATGAAAAAGGAGATTGAATTTAAGATAAAGAAGAAAAAGTGTGCTAATGACAGGTGTCAGGTAGAAAATACAATTGAGAACCAAGAGGAATACAGAAGGTTCAGAGTGGAGGTGAAAAAGCATATTAGAGAAGCAAAGAGGGATAATGAGAAAAGTCTGGCAGCCAACATAAAGGGGAATGCCAAAGTCTTCTTTAGGTATATAAATAATAAAAGGTAAAAAAATGGTAAAAGAAGGAGTAGGGCTGATTAGGGGCCTAAAAGAGAATTTACACATGGACGAAGGGGCCATGGCTGAGGTACTTAATGAATACTTTGCATCTGTCTTTACCATGGAGGTAGATGCTACTCAGGCCATGGTGACAGACGAGGAAACTCTATCTCTAGAAGGGTTCAAAAGGAGGAAGTGTTGAATAGACTGTCGGTATTTAAAATTGACAAGGCACCGGGACTGGATGAGATGCATCCAAAGATATTGAAGGAAGTGAGAGTAGAAATTGCATGAGTACTGGCCATAATCTTTCATTCTTCCCTAGACTCAGGGGTGGTGCCAAATAACTGGAAAATTGCAAATATTACACCCTTGTTCAAAAAAGCTTGTAAGGATAAGCCCAGCAATTACAGCCAGTTAGTTTAACTTCAGTGTTGGGCAAGATTCTAGAAACAACTATTTGGGATAGAATTAGTAGTCACATGGAAAAATATGGGTTGATAAGGAAGAGCCGGCATGGATTTCTAAAGGAGAAATCATGTTTCACTAACTTGCTGGAGTTTTTTGAAGAGGTAAGAGAAAAGGTCAATGAGAATAATGCTGTTGATGTGGTGTACATGGACTTTCAAAAGGCGTTTGATACAGTGCCATAAAACAGACTTGTGAGAAAAGTTATTGCTCATGGAATAAAAGGGACAGTAGCAAAGTGGATACAAAATTGGCTAAAAAATAGGAATCCGGGAGTAATGGTCAATGGGTATTTTTCGGGTTGGAGGAAGGTTTGTCATGGAGTTCCCCAGAGTTTGTATTGGGACCCTTGTTTTTCCTGATATATATTAATGATCCAGATCTTGGTGTGCAAGGGACAGTTTCAAAATTTAAGGATGATATGAAGCTTGGGAGTATTATGACCTGCAAGGAGGATGGTGTGGAACTTCAAGAGGACATAGACAAGTTGGTGGAGTGGGCAGATAGGTGGCAGATTAAGTTCAATGGGAAGAAGTATGAGGTGGTGCATTTTGGTAGGAAGAACATGGACAGACAATATAAAAAAAGGGGTGAAATTTTGAAGGGGGTGTCGGAATAGAAAGACTTGGGTGTATATGTGCATAGATCATTGAAGGTGGCAGGACAGGTGGAGAGAACAGTTAATAAAGCATTTAGTATCTTGGATTTTATTAATTGCGGCATAGAGTACAGGAGCATGGAGGTTATGCTGAATTTATATAAGACACTGGTTAGACCTTAGTTGGAATGTTGTGTACAGTTCTGGGCACCATATTATGGGAAGTTTGTGAACACATTGGAGAGGGCACAGAAAAGGTTTACAAGAATGGTTCCAGGGATGAGAAACTTCAGCTATGAGGATAGATTGGAGAGGTTGGGACTGTTCTCCTTGGAGAGAAGAAGGCTGAGAGGAGATTTGATAGAGATGTTCAAAATCATGAGGGGGCTGTTCAGAGTAGATAGGGAGAAGCTCTTCCCACTTGTAGAAAGATCACGGACGAGAGGGCACAGATTTAAAGTGATTTGCAAAAGAAGCAAATGTGACGTGAGGAAAATGTTTTTCACACAATGAGTAGTTCGGGACTGGAATGCACTGTCTGGAAGTGTGGTCGAGGCAGGTTCAATCAAGGCATTCAAGTAGGCATTAATTGATTATTTGAATAGAAACAATGTGCAAGGGCATGGGGAAAAGGCAGGAAAATAGCACTAGGTCATAATGCTCATTTGGAGAGCCGATGTAGACATGATGTGCTGAATGGCCTCCATCTGTGCCATTAATATTCTGTGATTCTGTGATTTTATGATTTGATTCTTCTCCAGCTTTTTTCTTTCTGATTCAAAAGCAAAATACTGTGGATGACGGAAATCTGAAATAAAAGCAGAAAATGTTGATAATCTGAATGTTAATTTTGTTTCTTGCTTTACAGATGTTGTCAGATCTGTAGAGTATTTCCAGCATTTTCTGTTTCTATTTGTTCTTTCCAATTGCTGCTGAAAGTGCTAGGTTTATGGGTTTGTGCAGAACCTTTTTACTGCTTCACCCAAATGATATTCTTGATGTGTAAGTTTAAGCAGTGAGTGTCAGAGTTTTGTGAAAGAGCAGACCGTTAGTAACTCTTTCGAGTACAAACCTGTTTCCATCTGTTTATTCAGATGAAGTTACATTGTTTCATAGATGCCATTGTGAGATTTGAACTCTTGATCTTGGGGTTACAAACCCAGTACCATAACCACTTGGCTATTTAGGCCAAGCCTGCAGTGCGTGTCAGGGTGCTGTTTCACACTGAGGGGCCTAATCATGTGCACACTTGCACAGTGCCAGAGTTGCTCGATGAATCACAATCAGAACATTACCAGGTTTTCCCTTTGACGAGCTTGACAATAAGCACAATTGCAACAATATGAATGCTGTCTTGGTTGGGATTCACAAACTCAGTAATGATCAGGAATTGAAACAAGGATCTGCACTGAGTGTTGCACTACATTGTGGATTTCCTCTGAGTCATCAGAAGCCACATGCTGCTGATTTCTATCACCATATATCTTATTTTAGTCGAGAATTTGCAGCAGCTATTCTGCATTGATTGTGCATGTTTAGCCTTATGTGATCAATGGGATAATGTTCTTTGTGTTTCTGTAGGTGTGAACTTAAGATCCAGTTCTACTGCATTCATTAGCAGTAAGCACAGTTAGGCTGTATACATATATTTTCAAAATGCTGCCTAGGCCTCAGTTGTAGTCATATGTCTGAGTACCACATATTAGGAAGGATGTCAAGCTCTGGGTGCAGAGGGGATTTACTAGCATTGTACCAGAGATGAGAGACTTCAGTTATGTGGAAAGACTGAGAAGATGGGATTGTTCTCGTTAGAGCAGAGAAGTTAATTTCAGGCAATGGGCCATTGCACTCACCAGCCTGCCTCCACCTCAACTGCAGATATCAGTGTTGCACCATGTCGTAGTGATCATAACTGTAAGAGAATGGGGACATAGGTGCAAGATGGTGGCACAGGTGTTCAAGCATCACTTAGCAGTCTATGCTAGTGTGTGATCAAATAGCTTTAGTCTAAGCTAGTGTGTGATTAAATAGCTTTGTTCACTTTATTCAGGTATGGTGGATGGTTTTGTTGTTGGGATCTGGTTAGCAGTATGATTGCAAGTGGCAAGTCTGTATTGGTGAAGGGGGAGTATTGATATCTCTGTGTTTTGGGTGGCAAGGATGGAATGGCTTGTCGGAGTACACTGGTGAGTTGATGTCAGATGGAGATGCAGAGGTCTAAAAACTCATGGCTTGTGCAGGTCATCATGCCTGCTAGAACCTGTTGAGAATGAGGCACTCATGGACCTCCCTCACATGTCTCTCCATCGCCCTGGCTCAGGTAGCATTTAATCACTACAAGTTGTGGTTTAATGAACAATTCATTGCATGCAAAACCATTAAAATTACCTTTCAGGCATGAGCCATTGCTGTCCTGCTGCCACCCTGCCTCTGGGAAAATTTGGTGCTTCCCTCCTGACATCTTATGCTTGAAGTTGCACTTCCCGTGTGATTCAATGCCCCTGCCTGCCTCTTTCCCCTCTCTTTCGGCCAGCATTAAGTTCCACTCACACAGTGAAATTGGGAGCCTACTTTTAATTTAATAGTTGCTATCTGTGTTTCTCAGAGCTCAGAAAACCCAGCAGTAAAAGGAAGGCAGGAGTGCTGCCTCAGGAAGGTAAGTTCCTTTTACAGCAATTCTTATGAGTCAGGAGGAACAGGAATAATTGCACCTCAAGAAGGGCTTCAACCTTCTCTCTGCTCGGTTTTCCTTTGCTCCCTTGCACCATCTCCACAAATATCAGGGACTAAAATTCTAGCCATACACAATAAGCCTGCATACATGAGGTACATATCACAATCTTGAATATGTATGCCACCAGAAAGGGCTTGGCAATGACCTGAGGAAAACTTAAGATTAATAGATCTGTTATTGTGTTGCATGGCAAAGTCCAAATCTGAGAAAAAAATCATATCATTATGATTCAGTTGGAGTCATACCTAGCACAAAGGAAGATGGTTGTGGTTGTTGGAGGTCAACCATCTCAGTTCCAGGACATCACTGCAGGAGTTCCTCAGGATAGTGTCCTAGACCCAACCATCTTCAGCTGCTTCATCAATGATCTTCCATCCATCATAAGGTCAGAAGTGGGGATGTTTGCTGATGATTACACACCATTCAGCACCATTTGCGACTCCTCAGATACTGAAGCAGTCCATGTCCAAATGCAATAAGACCTGGACAATATCCAGGCTTGGACTGACAGCTGGAAAGTAACATTTGTGCCACACAAGTGTCAGGCAGAGATTATCCCCAACGAGAGAGAATCTAACAATCGCCCCTTGATAATCAATGGCTTTACCATTACTGAATCCCCCACTATCAACATCCTGAGGATCACCATGGACCAGAAACTGAACTGGAACAGCCATATAAATACTGTGTCTACAAGAGCAGGTCAGAGGCTAGGAATCCTGCAGCGAGTAACTCACCTCCTGACTCCCCAAAGCCTGTCCACAATTTACAAGGCACAAGTTAGGAGTGTGATGGAATACTCTCCATTTGCCTGGGCGAGTGCAGCTCCAACTACATTCAAGAAGCTTGACACCATCCAGGACAAAGCAGTCTGCTTGATTGGCACCCCATCCACAAACATTCACTCCCTCTACCACCAACAAGATGCACTGCAGCAACTCACCAAGGCTCCTTAGACAGCTCCTTCCAAACACACAACCCATAGCATCTAGAAGGACAAGGGCAGCAGATAGATGGGAACACCACCACCTGGAAGTTCCCCTCCAAGCCACTCTCCATCCTGACTTGGAACTATATTGCCGTTCTTTCACTGTTGCTGGGTCAAAATCCTGGAACTCCCTCCCTAACAGTACTGTGGGTGTTCCTATACCACAAGGATTGCTGCGGTTCAAGAAGGCAACTCACCACCACCTTCTCAAGGGCAATTAGGGATGGGCAATAAATGTTGGCCTAGCCAGCGATGTCCTCATCCTGTGAATGAATAAAAAAAAAATTCTACAAACTCTTTAACTAAGGGTAATTGAAATTGTCCTAGAAATTTTTCAGTATTTTGAAAATTGAACAATGGGACAGTGGAAGGTGTTTAACAAATGAAGAAGATAAATTTGACAAAAGAATTGATGGGGATTGGAATAGAGAAATGATTTTACACAGATGAAATGAGTGGAAACATCACCAGTTTTGTGTCAGTGCTGGATTAAGTAATTAATATTCAAGTGTTCTGCATTCAACCTTCTAAACAGAATTGTTAAGAGAAAGTGCAGGCTTTTGGTTATCAAAGAGCTACGTTTCCAGTTAATTTTTTTCAAGTAACTGACTTTTAGTTGGACTATGATAAAATACAAAAAGATAAAACTCAGGTGAAAATTAGAAAAACAAATTAATGTTTTGAGGAACAAAACATTACAGTAACTTTTCAGTTAAAAATATCAGTAAACCCGTTCTTGCACAGTTCCATTTGTGCTATAAAGCTTTGTCCTGAGAAGCCAAAGCTGTGCTGGTAACTAATGAGGTATGGAAAAAGCTCAAAGGTAAAAGAGGGCTTTAGTTCAACTCTTGGCTCTGAATAAGTAGGCAGATGACAGCAGGAGATAATTTGTTAACTCTTCCCACAGGAAGTATTAAAATTAGATTGCTGGCCCTGGCCCTACTATTAAATGAAAGAAATAAGAAATTGCTGTGTCATCAATTTAATTCTCCAAATCTGACAAATGGGGCACTGATCTTCTTCAGTCCACAGGATAGGTCAGTAATGCTACTGCTGTTGCCATGGCTTATTATAATGAGAAGGTCTAGTGAAGGAGAGAATTAATTGCATGAATATATACCATGAATGATTCTTTTGACCAAATAATAAAATAATTAGATGTCAGTGAACAGGAGTGGTGTTAATAGGATTCTGTGCTTTCAAGGTACATTTGATCCAATATCGATTTGTTCCCTGTATATTTTTACTTAAGGCAATGAAAGGACAAAGGGAACATTTTATTTGTAAAGGGTTGTTTCCTCTAACACATTTTTTCTGTTCTTTAAAAGGCTATAAAATGGCAGCAAATGCTCCATACAAGCTGATAAATATTTTGCACTACATAAGGTACCATTCAAATCTTTATTATAGCAAGGACATAAAAATGTAAGCATCTTGAACCAAATTGTGAAAATACTAGTAACTTTATGAATTCCTGTTAAAATTATAAAGAGTTTGAGGAACTTATCAAGTGAAAACACCAGGTAGATTTATTTTCAATCGTTTAATGTTAGCAAAAAAATGTTACCTAGACCAAGTGCAATTAATCCTATCCTAATTCCCCTAACATGCATATGTAACAAGCAATTTCCTGCAAGTTACAATTCAGCAATAGTATTTGCGCATTGAAGATCAGCTCACAAGCTAATTTGGGTGTTAATCTAATTTGGGTTGGCAAAATGTAATCGGTGGTAATCAGGATTTTTTTTCTCTGCCAGTATTGATGCGCATTTCAATCTGAGCTGTACAGAAAAATATAAAGCCACTGACAGGTTGTAGCAGTAGCAATATAGCAACAGAAGTGAGAGAAACTTTAGATCAGGCCAGTCTGACATGCTGCATTAACAAGATGACTGGTACACTTTGTGCATCTATGGGATGTCCGTACTATCAGCAAAGATAAAATCAGATGGAAGTAACAGTTACCTATTGATTTTTTTAAAGGGCACCACTTTTGGTAGCACCACTATCTCAATAATCTAATAAAAATTGGTTTTGAGTAACAGTAAATAACTTAATAGTTTGGAACAATGAAACACTGTGGCACAATAATTGGAGTACCATTACACAAAGTATGTGGAATTGCTTGTTTCTTATACAGATTAGCTTTGAGCTTTACTAGTACAGCTGTAGCTCAATTAATCAGCCTTGTTTTTGAAGATTTGAGCTGGCTGTACAGACTTCACTAATCTGCATCATGACACCTGTTTACCCCATCCAATTTTACCCTCTATTGAAGTTAATGGACCATAAAATCAGGCAATGGCATCTGATCCAAACCCACCTACTTTCCATGAGGGAAGTGTTGGATCTTAGTCACCAGTTTGTTTGATCCTGTTCACACTCTTGTTGTAAGGGGTACAATAGAGTTGAATAACAGACATTTCATAGGTAGAAACTCTGTGGGTAGAAGTTTACAGCCCTGTTTCGCTGGCGCGGGGCTGTAAAATGCGGCAAGACATTCTAAACACCATTGACTTCAGCGAGAACATAAAATCCCACTGCCGTAAAATTCTGCCGTGTGTTTATTTACAAAGGTGTTCAGCAGCAACTGAACATGTGCTAATACTTCATAGATAAAAACAAAAAACTGCGTATGTTGGAAATCCAAAACAAAAACAGAGTTACCTGGAAAAACTCAGCAGGTCTGGCAGCATCGGCGGAGAAGAAAAGAGTTGACGTTTCGAGTCCTCATGACCCTTTGACAGAACTAGATGAATCCCAGGAAGAGTTGAAATATACGCTGGTTTAAGGTGGTGGGGGGTGGGGGGGTTGGGTGGGGAGGGAGAGGTGGAGGGGGGTGGTGTGGTTGTAGGCAAAAGCAGTGATAGAAGCAGGTCATCAAAAGATGTCACAGACGGCAGAACAAAAGAACACATAGGTGTCGAAGTTGGTGATATTATCTAAACGAATGTGCTAATTAAGAATGGATGGTAGGGCACTCAAGGTATAGCTCTAGTGGGGGTGGGGGGAGCATAAAAGATTTAAAAATATTTAAAAATAATGGAAATAGGAGGGAAAAAGAGAAGTCCATATAATTTATTGGAAAAAAACAAAAGGAAGGGGGAAGAAACAGAGGGGGTGGTGGGGGGAGGTGGGGATGGAGGAGGGAGGTCAAGACCTAAAGTTGTTGAATTCAATATTCAGTCCGGAAGGCTGTAAAGTGCCTAGTCGGAAGATGAGGTGTTGTTCCTCCAGTTTGCGTTGGGCTTCACTGGAACAATGCAGCAAGCCAAGGACAGACATGTGGGCAAGAGAGCAGGGTGGAGTGTTAAAATGGCAAGCAACAGGGAGGTTTGGGTCATTCTTGCGGACAGACCGCAGGTGTTCTGCAAAGCGGTCGCCCAGTTTATGTTTGGTCTCTTCAATGTAGAGGAGACCGCATTGGGAGCCACGAATGCAGTAGACTAAGTTGGGGGAAATGCAAGTGAAATGCTGCTTCACTTGAAAGGAGTTTTTGGGCCCTTGGACGGTGAGGAGAGAGGAAGTGAAGGGGCAGGTGTTACATCTTTTGCGTGGGCATGGGGTGGTGCCATAGGTGGGGGTTGGGGAGTAGGGGGTGATGGAGGAGTGGACCAGGGTGTCCCAAAGGGAACGATCCCTACGGAATGCTGACAGAGGGGGTGAAGGGAAGATGTGTTTGGTAGTGGCATCATGCTGGAGTTGGCGGAAATGGCGGAGGATGATCCTTTGAATGCGGAGGCTGGTGGGGTGATAAGTGAGGACAAGGGGGACCCTAACATGTTTTTGGGAGGGAGGAGAAGGTGTGAGGGCGGATGCGCGGGAGATGGGCTGGACACGGTTGAGGGCCCTGTCAACGACCGTGGGTGGAAAACCTCGGTTAAGGAAAAAGGAGGACATGTCAGAGGAACTGTTTTTGAAGGTAGCATCATCGGAACAGATGCTCCCAATGCGGTCTCCTCTACATTGGAGAGACCAAATGTAAACTGGGCGACTGCTTTGCAGAACACCTGCGGTCTGTCCGCAAGAATGACCCAAACCTCCCTGTCGCTTGCCATTTTAACACTCCACCCTGCTCTCTTGCCCACATGTCTGTCCTTGGCTTGCTGCATTGTTCCAGTGAAGCCCAACACAAACTGGAGGAACAACACCTCATCTTCCGACTAGGCACTTTACAGCCTTCTGGACTGAATATTGAATTCAACAACTTTAGGTCTTGACCTCCCTCCTCCATCCCCACCCCACCCCACCCCCCCCCAACCCTCTGTTTCTTCCCCCTTCCTTTTGTTTTTTTCCAATAAATTATATAGATTTCTCTTTTTCCCTCCTATTTCCATTATTTTTAAATATTTTTAAATCTTTTATGCTCCCCCCACCCCCACTAGAGCTATACCTTGAATGCCCTACCATCCATTCTTAATTAGCACATTCATTTAGATAATATCACCAACTTCGACACCCATGTGTTCTTTTGTTCTGCCGTCTGTGACATCTTTTGATGACCTGCTTCTATCACTGCTTTTGCCTACAACCACACCACCCCCCTCCACTTCTCTTCCCCCACCCAACACCCCCACCCCCCACCACCTTAAACCAGCGTATATTTCAACCCTTCCTGGGATTCACCTAGTTCTGTCGAAGGGTCAGGAGGACTAGAAACATCAACTCTTTTCTTCTCCGCCGATGCTGCCAGACCTGCTGAGTTTTTCCAGGTAATTCTGTTTTTGCTAATACTTCAGATCTATCTCCACACTGCTGCTACTAACTGCTGACTACAGACTACTGACTACTCAGGTAGCCCGTGCTACTCTGCTATTGGATACTAAGATCATGTGACCTTCCATTATAACATTCTTCTTAAAGGTATATTATACTTCAGATTACCACATCCCTAACCCTTTTCTCAGAAATACAGTTTATTACAATCTTCTCAAAATAGCAAAATATTTCCACTCATAAGTAATTTACAAGTTCAGTCTTTCTAGGGGTTTCCTTATGCGTGTAGAGCGTCTCAGCTCTACAACTTCAGATGCCTTGTCAGGCACCTCCTTTTCCAGAGTTGTCTGAACATCAGGTGCTTCAGTGGGCTCCTGCAGATCTGTATCCTCAACTCTTGAAGGAACAACAGATGTGTCTGTACTGGGTTGAGTTCTCTCAACAGGAAACGCTGACCCAGTCACGAACACTGGTGGAATCATTTCTTGGTGCATAGTTTCTCTCTTCCTTAGACAATCCCAAATATCTCCGTATGACTTGGCCTTCCACCACCACGTGGTAAGATAGAGGTCCAGTCACTACACTTATTTCATCTGGTAACCTTCTCCAAAGTTCTTCATGTACACCATTTCTCCCAGGGTAAATTTCCTCTTGCGGCTATGCCAGTCGTGTCTAGTTTTCTTCCCTGACTCTTTCCCATCTTTCCCCTAAATTTGGCATTATTAAGCTCAATGTCACACTGAGACAACATTTCATCAATAATTCCGTAGGTGTGACACCTGTTGTTGTGTGGGGGTGGTCCTATTATTGAAAAGAAAGCCTGCTAGCTTGGTTATTAAGGAACCTCTGGTTAATTTCTTCATGCCAGCCTTGAATGTTTGACCTGCCCTTACAGCCAGTCCGTTTGAGGAGGGTTGGTACGGTGAAGTTTTTACATGAGTGATACCATTGAGGCTGATAAACCGTTGAAACTCAGCACTAGTAAATGCTCTGCCATTATCAGAAATGACTACTTCTGGTGGTCCGTAAACAGCAAAACTTTGATGTAACTTCTCAATTGTAGCAGAAGACATTGGTGATTTCAACATATATGCCCATCCATTTTGAATGAGCATCAACAATGAGCAGAAACATTGTTCCCATGGAAGATCCTACGTAGTCAATGTGTAACCACACCATGGTCTTCCTGGCCATTCCCAAGGGTGTAATGGAGCTGTTGAAGATAACTTTTGCAGTTGCTGACATTGTACACAATTCTTTAGTAGACTCTCTATTTCACCATTCATCTCAGACCACCATAGGTAGCTGCATGTTATGGTCTTCATTTGGGATATTCCTGGATATGTGCTGTGTAGTTCAATTAGCAATGGCTCGCTACCCTTTGAAGGTACTATCACTCATGCTCCCCACAATAAGATACTGGCTGATTATTTAATGCCTTCTGTTGAAGTACAGTTTCATTTTGTGAGATATAGGCTCTTGTAACCAACAATGAAGTACTTGTTCTCGTACTTGTGATAGGGCTGAATCCCTAGTTGTCCAATCTCTTATCTGTCAAGCACATACTGGTGATGAATCTAAGAAATGTAACAACAAAATAAGAACTGAGACTTCCACATCCTTTTCTTGTAAAGGCAAGTAAGTAAGTGCATCGGCATTTGCAATTTGACTACCAGGCCTATGTATGAAATTATATTGGTATGCTGCCTGGATTAAAGCCCATCATTGTAATCTTGCCAAGGCTATGGGTGGTATAGCCCTGTCTTCACTGAAGAATCCCAGCAGTGGCTTGTGGCCTGAAGCAATAGTATATGGTGGCTGTGTACATACTGGTGCAATTTCTTAACACCAAAGATGATTGACAGGCTTTCTTTTTCTATCTGTGAATAACCCTTTTCTGCTTTGGTCAGCATTCTTGATATGTAACCAATAGGCCGTTCCGTGCCATAGTCCATCCAATGGGAGAGCACTGCTCCCACTCCGTAGGGGGATGCATCACAAGTCAACACTAATTCTTTCCTCTGGCCATAATGTACTAATAGGTTGGACAAGTGCAACCATTGTTTGATCTTCTTTCTGAGGTGTCTCCCAAGACCAACGTTGGTTCTTTTTGAGTAGTTAATGTGGGGGTGCTAGTTCTGTTGAAAAGTTTGGTAAGAACCATCCATAATAATTGATCATTCCTAGGAATGATTTGAGTTCTGAAGTGTTTTTTGGCACAAATGCCTGTCTTATGGCTCGCACTTTCTCCTCAACTGGGTGGAGGCCCAGAGAATCTACTCGGTGACCCAAATAGATTACCTCCCTCACTTGGAATGGCGCTTTTTAAAAAAAATGCACCCCAGCCTGCAAGAAACATTTTAAGACTTCTTCTAAGTTTGCCATGTGCTCTTTTTCAGTGAACACTGTCACCAAAACATCATCTAAATAGGCTACAACCTGGGGCAGTTCCTGCAGTAAACTTTCCATTGTTCTCTGGAAGATGGCACAAGCTGAGGATACACCAAAAAGCAATCGAGTACACTGGTACACCCTTTGGGGGCAGTAATTGTGACAAATTCCCGGGAGGCATTATCTGACTCTAATTGTCGGCAAGCATGACTCATATCAAACTTGGTGTGAGTGGTTCCACCTGCCAGTTTGGCATACAGGTCTTTGATTTTTGGTATGGGGTGTCTGTCTAGCTTAGCTACTTTATTAACCATTAATTTGTATTCTCCACAAATTCGGACACTCTGGTTGGACTTAGGTGCAGGGACCATTGGTGCTGCCCATTCTCAGAACTGCACAGGTTGTATAACGCCCAGTTTTTCTAGCCTTTCCAATTTGGTGTCGACCTTTTCTCTCAATGCATAAGGTACAGGTCTAGCCTTCATGAATTGGGAGGGGGGGTGGGGGGTTGGTGAAGGGTGGTGGCCTCTGGATGTGCATGAATTTTTGCCTGCAGCCCCTGGAACTTCCCAAGTTTGTCCTTGAAGACCGTGGCATACTTTTGTAGTAGCTCCAGTAATCCACTTGCTCTCAATCGGAAAATTTCAGCCCATTCCAACTTGATCTCTTTTAGGCAATTTTTCCCTCGGAGTCTTGGCCCCTCGCCTGCTACTACCAATAAGGGTAGCTTTACCTATTGGCTCCATGATTAACAGTTGCACTACTTATGCTTTTGACTTGGATGTCTCCATCCGTGTCTGTTTTTAATTGGGCAGTTGTTTCTTCCAAGTTTAATTGATGATACCCATTACCCAGATATTTGAAGGTATGTTCCCCAATTACTGCAGTGGAAGCTCCTGTGTCCACTTCCATTCGAACAGGTTTACTATTCACTTTCACTATTACATAGATTTGTTCTGTTCTTCCAACCTTCAAGTTATACAATGAACAAATATCTGAATCTGTTGTTTCAAGCTCTTCTACATTGTAGATCTCACTGTTGTTTTTCTTTTGTTTAAAAGCCTGCTTGACTTTCCTTACACTGGCTCATTATGTGACTATTTTATGACAATAAAAATATTCTATTTTGTTAAAGTGCATATTGTTAAAGGATTGTTTGTTTCCACCTCTATTGATATAACTCCTTGTTTTCACTGCTGAGTCATTTTTTTTCTCATTTTCCAGATAGCAGGAGCTGTTTCCTGCCTCTCAGTAGAGCATTGCATTTTTGTGCCCTTTTTGGCTGGGGCTTCCCGTCCAATGTGAAGAATGGCACAATTTTTCATGCCCTGTATGGCTTTCAAATCTCTTACTGCACTTTCCATTGCCAGTGCAATCTCTAGCACCTTCTTAAAATCCAAATTTGTTTCCGATAACAATCCCTTCTGAATCGGGCCCTCACTCACATAGCACACTAAATGATCTCTAATCATATCATTTAAGGATGTACTAAACTCACAATGCTCTGTTAATTGCTTCAAGCTTGCCACATAGCTTGCACCTGTTTTCCCCGGGGCTCTAATTCTTGAATTAAACTTGAACCTTTACATCGTTACTGAGGTTGGTAACAGCCCTTCACCAGGTCCACTAATTCATCAAATTTCTCAAGTCTGTGTCACTGGGTATGTCAAACTTTGAGTCAAGCCATAAGTCTTATTCCCACCTGTACTTAAGAGGATCGCCCACCTCTTCCCTTTCCCCAAAATCTCATTTGCTTGGAAAAAGAACGAGACACGTTCAATATAATGGGACCAATCTCCTGTTGCTGGATTGAAAGGATCAATCCTTCTGATTCAACATGCTGTGGGGGAGTTATTTTGGCGATTTGAATGGAACTTCTACTTAAAATTGCTGTGCGAGGTACAGTGCTGATTTCATTTCTTTTGCTTGCTTCTGTTTAACTTGTTTAATCCTCATTGCCAGTTTGTTGGATCCTCGTCACGAGTTTGTTGGATCCTGTTCACACTCTTGTTGTAATGGGTGGCTGATTTGGTACTAATGATAGAGTTGAGCAACAGGCACTTCATAGGTAGATTCCCTGTTTATTTACAAAGGTACTCAGCAGCAACGAAATGTGTGTCAACACTTCAGACACTATTGCTGCCACTAACTACTGGCTACAGGCTACTAACTACAGAGGTAGCTTGCGCTATTTTGCCACTGGAACTAAGATCATGTGAGCTTCCATTATAACATTCTTCTTAAAGGTACATCACACATCAGATTACCACAGGAAATTAAGTTAAAATGGGTTAACATGTTATATTTCAGTCCTACCAGCTCAGATCTGTTTAATTTACTATTATATTTGTTATAACTTACCCCTTGTATAAAACAGAAAAATGACAATTATTGTTAATGTGATTTAAGAAGTGGCTTTAAAAATACCAGGAGTTTAAAATAACCTCTGAACTAAATCAAAGTTGCCATGTGAAAGCCAGTCTTCAGAAAGAGCAACAATAGTTTGCATACATCACTTACCTTTAGCAGTTTGCAAACAGCTGGCTTTCAAGTGACCCCACAAAATCTGGTACAAGTCAGCAGCAAGTAGGTAGACAGTGAGATGGTGATGGTCATTGTTGAGATCTGTCTGAACTATATTTAATTATATTAATCTTCCATTAACTAGAGGATACAGTTTTAAGGTAATTGCCCCAGTGGCAAGACGAGGAGCCATTTTTTCCACGTAGTGCATTGCTAAGTTCTGAAATGTACCGTCTAAAAGGGTGGTAGATGTAAAGTCAATAAAAACTTTCAAAAAGGAATTGGATATATATTTGAAGAGGAAAAAAATGGAGGACTATTGTGAAAGAGCAGCTGAAGGGGACTAATTAGCTCTTTCAAAGAGCTGGTACAGGTTTGACGGGCAAGATTCTAACTTACTCAAAACTCAATCAGTTACAGAGTTAAATTCAGGACAAATGGGTAAATGGCCTCTTCCTATGCAGTATTATTCTATGGTTCTACCTGTATTAACACAAAGGCAAAAGGGAAGGGTGAGGTGGGGGAAAAATGGGGGAATGCATCATTGTGTTGGCACTCCAATGCACTGCACCACTTTAACACCCTCATGGGGGATGACTTAATTCACAATTTCCCTATATTTGCACTTGATTCACCAACAATGCTGCTGAAATATTATAAATGAGTTATAAGATTTAATTTCACAGTTGTCTTAATTTGACCATTTAATGTGGTTTTGTTTAGTGTTTTACTGCATGACCTGCAATGACCTAGAGAAGGAAACAGTGCAATAGTGACCACAGATGGATTATCTGTGGAATTCGTTGAGTTTTATTCATGACCTGCGCCAAGATACAGCTGCAGTAATGCTCAGCGCATTAATATTCATTCAATTAACTGATATAATGATCCTTGGGATTATTGCCGAAATTGCTTGTAACGTATCCAGGTTATAGTATTCAACAGTGAACTATTTCCAACTTACAATAAGATTGGTGTTTGATTGCTCTTAGCTCCAACAAATGTTATCAATGCTACTATTCTGAATGTTCTCCTTTCTCTAACCTGCAAATATTTCATCTGCTTTGTTCACGGTCCTCTTTGTATCCTATGCATTGAATTTTAATTACTCAGACCTATTGCTTCCAGATATCTCAAGGTTTTTTTGAACTCCTTACTTCCCTCAGCCTTTACTTTTTCTTAAAATCACCTCAATTTTTAAATTCAAGCTTGACATTGCCTATTTTCCCCCTTGGGTGTGCAGTTTAATAATAAAAAAAAGAAGCGACTAAACTGGTGAGAAAGATTGGTAGAGATTGTAAACTGACTTTTGCATGTCGTTACTGCCATGCTGAGCACTGTTACATCTTCATGTTGAGGAAAGTGCCATTAAAGGTTTTTCATGGGAAATAGTGCAGAATTTATGGATGGATTTTTATGGCCCCGTCGCAGCAGGTGATGAGCCCATTGACTACGGTGGGACTGTAAAATCCCCCGGCATAAAATTCTGCAGCGTGTGTGGGGGTTGGGGGTGGGGGGGGGAGGGGGGTTTTTTTGCTGGTAGTTGGGGGGGGGGGTGGGGGGGCGGGGGTTGCAAGGTCTGGAAAAGTGAGCCCAAATCTTAATCAGAACTTACATCAGCTATATAAAGGCTGGTCAAAACTTTGAGGTTAACAGTTACAACTAGCTTAAATTTTGTTTGTAAGTAATCCAGCTAGCACACTGTTTGGTAACAATACCATCTATTGATAACTCAGAGTTGCTTAATTAAAATTACTGGATAATTTGACTTTTTCAGCACTATAGCCTTACATCAAGTTTTATTGCTTAATTTGAATTGCTATATAATTTGTATTTTATAAACACTAGTAGACACATTTCATAATAAATATATAAAATGCTGGAAATACTCAACAGGTCAGATGATCTGTAGAGAGTTGACATTTCAGGTCAATAACCTTTCATCAAGATGTTCATGTTATATCTGCTGGCTTGTGGAGCACTATGGTTAATTCAGATTTACATTTTATAGAAATGTCATTACATAATCAGAATAATTTAATACCAATATTTTAGTGTGCCACAATACAATTTTTGTGTCCAATACATTGTAAGTAATCACTTAGTTTGAAAAAATATATATAAATGAATCAATTACAGACATAAGCTGGGTTTGAGGGTGGGAGGGCTTGTTAAATCCTTTGGGTGGCCTGTCCTCTGCCTACCCACTCACCTCTGCCCCCACCACAATTATATCAGCAGCACGGGTGGTGTTGGACAGCACCCCCCTTGCCAGTGGGCCAATTGAGGCCCTTAAGTGGGCAATTAATTCCCACTTAAAGGCCTCACATCTTGCCACTGCTGGGAATTAACTAACAACAGGGAAGGTTCATGCCAGGCAGCCAGCCTGGCAGGTTTTCTTGTGCAGGCTGTTGGCAGGCAGTAGGGTCCCTCCTTAATGAGCCCCCTGGGCTCAATGGAGGACCCCACTGAGGTTTTACCTCCCCCAGATGCACTCCCCATGTTGGCCTCTCACATACCAGCCCTCATCCCCTTGCTGGGACCTGCCAGCATGGCACCCAGCGAGACCCCCAAACACTTACCCCAATCCTGATTCAATGTTCATGCCTCTGTCCTGAGGTGCTGGGGGCGCTGGTGGCCTCTGATTGGCTAGAAGCTCTCTGAGGTAGGACTTCCTGATTTCGAAGTGCGGAAATTCCACTTCCAACCTAACTGGCTGTGGGATAGACAGGATTCCCCTTGGCAGACTCGTCATTGACCGTTCAGTCAGTGGGAGGGTTGGAGGGGTGGGTGGGGAATCTGATGCCTCATATAACTTGGTCCGACTTGTCATATTGATATGAATGTTGATACGAACAGGAGGGGGTTTAATTTAAAACCGCCCTGATTACTCCCCTCACCACCCATCTGTAAACAGAAATGTGTTTCTGATTTTTAATTTCCCCCTTTCTAAGTGGTGGCATATTTTCCCCAACCCCTCAGTTCTGGACTGATCCAACCCTCTATTAATAATCCCACAGTAAACTCGAGATAGGGTAAAATCAGAGGGCTAGTTTTTTTACACAAACTCAAAATTCAGGGAGGGGCTGTTGCTATTGCAACCCTGGTACATTCACACAATAAAAGCGGGTTAAGGGAAAGAAAGCAGTAAAGGGCAATGACCACAGAAAAAAATATAACAATTATTTTTTCATGTGAGTCCAGCGTCCAGTAAGTCACTGTCTAAGGAAGATTCTTTCTGTTGCCTTTGTCTGGCAGAAGTCCTGGTCTTTTTCCTAGAAGCTCAGTTGAAAGCTGAGGCAGGTGAAGATGCAACAAAGTACTCTTGTATTCTGGGAATTAGTTCATTTTGTTGGCAAAATATAGGATTCTTTCTGGAGACCAGGCTTTGAGAGAGACAGAGGTCAGAGGCAGGCTGCTATAGCCAAGAGTTCTGTTATCTCTTCTGAGGTTAAACAGCAACTGAAGATGGAATCTGAAATCTGTATAATTAAAGCAATTCAATCAGCTTAAGTCTTGGTCATGTGACAGGATGGTTTCAGGTCGAGCTATTCAGCTAACGGGGCCCCATTGCACTTTGAGCAGGTACTATGGAACCATTAGCACAACATTGGGGATGAGGAGTCACAAATAGCTCTGTCTTTGTCCAGAGCTGGCTGGTGCAGACGTGTCATCTACTAGTTCTTAATGTTGGCTTGGCTGGAATATTCATGCAATACAAGTCACATTTCTGGAGGTTGATGAGTTCGCCTTTGTCCATTGGAACTGCTCAGAATTTTACAGAACCACCTACATGGGAGTAGCTGCAGCCATTTTATCACCCAGCAATTGTCCATTCTTTAAAAAGAATTTGAACAAGAGAATATGGAAGAGAAACAAATTTCTTTTAGATTTTTTCTTCTTTGTGCCTTCTTGGCATGATAATGTGCAGTGGAGCTACTTTTGTGTTGGCTAAAATTGAACTGTAAAGTGACTCAGGAGAAGGCCCTCTAAATTTCTGCTTGGATCTGTTTCATTTTAACGTGATTAAATCATTTCTTCATCAGCAGCTTTCAACTCATAGGTGCATAAGGCCAAACAAAGATTTATTTTAAAAATTTGTTTACCAGGACTTGTCAATGGTCAAGTTATTTTTGATTAGTTTATCTAAGCTTGCCATGAACTTGTTGGATGCCTAGATGAAGTGAATGCAATAGACATTAGATTTATAGAATAATAGAATGATACAGCACAGTAGGAGTCTATTTAGCCTATCATGCCTGTGCCAGCTCATTGGTGGAGCTGTCCAATTAATCCTATTCCCCTGTTCTTTCCACACAGCACAGCATTTTTTTCATCAAGTATTTATTCAATTCTCCTTTGAATGTTATTATTGGATTTGCTTCCACCATTCCTTTAGGAAGTGCATTTCAGATCATAACTTGCTGTGTAAAGAAAAATCTTTACCTTGCCACTTTTTTTTTCCAATCTCTCTAAACCTATGGGCTGGATTATACCACTGGGGGGAGCCTGCCCCACATCCTCCCCCACCCACCCCCCCCCACCCCCCAACCCCACACCCCTCCCCCTCCCCCACCCGCCCCAGCGTAAATTTCAGGGGGAAGCCCACCTCTACTTGGCCAGCCTGCATTTCTTCAATTTTTTGGGCAATGGCCTTTAAATAGTATAAGGTGGGACTTCCATCTCATAGTCCCAGCTCATAGAGCTGCCGGCCAATTAGAAGCCAGTAGCTCTGCACCACACCAAGATCAGTGACCACCACCAGTATGCAGGAGAGCTGGGATGAAGAGAAACCATGGATGCCCCCAAATCCAGGTAAATCTGGGATTTTGCCAGAACCGGGTTGGCAGACCCCAGCAAGAGGGTTGGGGGGTCATGTTGAACAGACAGGTGGAGACGGTGGTAGTGAGGAGGAAAAACTGTGGGTGGGCACTTCTGACTGACACAGGGGGTCCCGGGAAGGAGGTATCTCCTCCTTTCACTAAGCAGTAGCCTGCAGGGTTAAACCTATAGGGCTACACATTGGGTACAGGCCTCTCCCTCCTTCTTTTTAACTGGAGTGGTGGTGGGATGAGGCCCTTAATTGGTGATTAAGTGTCATGGACAGGCATGGTGACTCCCCCTCTACCTGTAAACTTGTAGTGGAACAGGGGTGGATGGGCCAGCAACAGGCAGCCACTGATGGCATGGTGCCCTAATATATGTGTCCGCTCCCTGTTTCCTGTCTATGGATGGTTTGTAAAATTCTGCCCTTTGTCCTCTAATATTAAACATTTTGCTATTGTAAACAGTTTCTTCTTATTTACTCCATCAAAACCATTCACGATGTTGTCCATCTGCTTAATTTCGATTTTGACAAAGATGGTCGTAGTTAGATTTTAGTTCAACTCCCCTGTTCTTTCTCCTCCCCCAATCATCCACATCCTTTCCCCCATCACTGTTAACACCCTGGCACCACCTTCCACCTCCCCAGTGTCACCTACCAACCTGAGCCATTGTCTTTCCAGGATGTCCAGGTGAACATGCATGTTCCCTACCTTCCTGAGAATCCCAACTCCAGCCACATTCATCTCCCCGACCTCCTCCTCCCCACTCCTATGGTCCAAGTCTGCCTCCGAGTCACTACCAATCACACTCACTGTCTCTTCTACCACATCTGATGCACCCTCACCCTCCCACCCTTCTTGCTCCTTCTGCCCCCTCTCATACTCACTATTCCCCCCCTACCACATTCACACTCAGTTCGCTCGTTAGGAGGCAATCATTGGCTCTACAGATCTCTCCCTTGAAAGCTCACCTGGGCATCCACCCCCTTACACCCTCCTTCACCATTAGTCCCTCCTCCACCCTTACTCCATCCTCCCCCAGGACACTTTCCTCCCCTGGACACCTTCCTCCCCTGGACTCCTTCCCTCCTCCGAACTCCCTCCCCCTCCCAACTTCTTCCCCCCCGAACTCCTTCCCTTACATCTTCATCCCCCTTACACCTCCCTACCCACTTATTGCATTGCCCCCATTACACCCTCCTGCCCCATACTCCATCCTACCCCCACAACTTCACCCCCCAACACCTTCGTCCCTCCCCTCCCAACTTCAGCAGCCCCAGCTTCTAATTCCCCCTCCCTTCTCCCAACCTCAACCCTCCTGGTACACCTTCCTCTCCCAGTCAAACATCTCCCACTCAGAGCTGGACCTTCCTCTCCTACCCTCTGACCATCATCCATGGCCAAGACCGTGATGTTCCAAAGCAGAATCGAGATATCAATGGAGACCTCCCACCTTCTGTGAGCTGATTCGCACTGGAACCATGTCCATCAGAATTCATCCAGCATGTGATGCACATGTTCCTCCAGGGTCCAATAGTTGTAGCGCTCCAGCATCTTCTGCTCCTCTGATGTCCACGATGTGAGCAAGGCCCTAATGGTAAGTCCTGACTTCTGCACATCACATTTGTCCAGATGTGTTCTGGGCTGTGTGTTTTCGTGCAGGCGTAACAGTAAATCTGGTGTGGGGGCACCATTCCATTTGGATCTTGCTTTGCATCCCATTAACGGATGCAAAGTGGGTTCATGCCAGCCTCCAGTGGGATTGGCGTTCTGCCATGGCAAGGACGTTGGATGATCCTGCTGTGCTTTCACACTGTAATGAAACCGATTCTTGGCTTTCTCATCATATTTCCTCTGCCCCCCCCCCCCCCCCCCCACCTGCATTGACACCCGACACCAACAGGGCCAGAAAATTCTGGGTCTGAGTCCCCTTTTTGTTAGCCGCAAGTCTATTTTCATACTCTCTCCTTGCCATCTTATTCCCTATTTCAGATCTCCTCACTACATTTTATATTCAGCTTGGAAATGTACAACTTATTTAGACTTTCCATAGGAGGCCTTGTAGCCCAATGGTAGCATCCCTGCCTTTGAACCAAAAGCTCCAGATTGAAGTCCCTCTCCAGGACTTGGTGGCCAAGGAAGGTGTGTTCATAGTGTGGCTAAACAGGTTGAGCACCAACTTGTAAAATCCTTCCAACATACGCCAGTGGCAGCTGGTGAGAGCGGGAAAGATTCCTGGTCAGCCATGTGATGGAACAAAATTGGAGCCTCTACCATCTCCAGGCTACAACATGGATATAAAAATGTGTGTTGCCATAGCAACTCGGACACCTTGGGGATTGTTGGCTGGATGGCCGGTATAGATCAGATTGGTGCCAGCAGCATGGATCTTGATGCCTATTTCAGCTGGGGTTGATTCAGGACCTGCTTCTTTGCCCTGCCCATGGTGGAGATCACTGCGCTGTGAGTTAGGCCTGCCTTCAGGCAGAGAATTGAAGAAGAAGAATATGCCAAATAAATTACTTGTGGTAGTTCATGGAGGCCTGCTTCCTTACCTTGCCCCGTGCATGATGTGGAGTGATGCTCCTCAAGCTATATAATCCATCTCTTTCTAATGGAGAGAGATGTCCCTGGTCCTTCATGGACCATGGCTAATTACTTATTACCCGGAAAGATTAAAGCCCATATCATTAAAGGATTTTGCAGTTACTGAAATTGTATAACATAAATCCACCAACATGGTACAAAAGATGAAAGGATATAATTATGATGAGAGATTTATAAAGTTAGGGTTTTCACTAGGGTAAGGAAGATAAAGGGGGATGTTAATAGATGTATTCAAAATTACAAAAGCATTTGAGAGAGTAAATGTTAAAGGTTATTCCCACTGGTTGGTGATTCGGTAACAATGAGTAATTACAATGAAAAGCAGAAAGGAGAGATTAGAAGATACTTTTCAAATAGAAGATTATTAGAACATGAGTGCATCATTACAAGTGGCTATTGAAGTTAAGTTTCCATGGCATTAAGAGTGAAGAAGGTGAACACTTGAAGAAGAAAATGTTAAATATTACAAGAAAAGGGCAAAGAAATGGATTAGGATAGATAGCTCTAGTCTGGAGCTGATTCTGCAGGCTGAATTTCTTCTTTACTGAAGTGTCTAGGGTGTCAGTTTGATTACATCAGTATTAGATTTACTGTCTGAATGTAAGAATTTCTAAGCACTTCCATTCTTTCTGCTACAAAGGAAGCAGATTCCCATGGGATTTCTCCACCTTCACTGCCATAACTTTGTGAAAAGAATCACTGGAACCCAGAGAAAATGGTGAAAGCAGCATTTACAATTTTTTTTCTTGGATTCCTGTGACTTTTCCACCAAAGTATTAGAGGGTCAGCAAGAGAAATGCTACAGAAATTCACCCCACTGTAAGCTGAAGAAATTTGAAGTGATTGGCTATATTTATTCTAAGATCTTGCCAGAGAAATGCGTAAAAGAACAAAGAATATTACTGCACAGATACAAACCATTTGGCCAAACTAGTCCCTGCCTTTTTTTATGGTACACATGAACCTCCTCACACCATTATTTTCTCACCCTATCAACGTATCCATCTATCCCTTTCTCCCTTGGGTACTAATCCAGACTCCCCTTAAATGCATTTATTTTATTTGCCTTATCCATTCCATTGCCACTACTCTTCCAGTAATAGAGTTTCTCCTGAATTGGTTAGAGGATTTAATAGTGACAATCTTATATTTATAACCCCTAGTTTTAGACTAGAGGGTGTGCTTGAAATACAAACTCAGAATAGTGATTTAGCAATTTTCATGAAGACTACATTTCTGGGATTTATGAGAGTCTAGTGCTTTTTCAATTGGTGTATTTTATAGATTATTTACACCAAAGAGTCCAACAATGACAAGAATCCCAACTTTCCTATTTATAATAACTTAATTCTGACAGTCACTATAAAACAAATCTCATACCTTAATCCTTTTGGGTTGCATTTATGTTTCATGTTTAATCATTTTGTTCTGGACATGTTTTCACCCAGATTGTATTTCTGGTAAATAGTTGTTTGTTTTCAGATCTGCAATCTTGGAATGGTATTAAATAGGATATAAAACGCGCCATAATAAGACCATAAGACGTAGGAGCAGAGCATTTGGCCCATTGAGTCTGCTCTGCCATACAATGATATCATGTCTGATCTGATAATCCTCAACTCTACTTCCCTACATTTTCCCCATAACCCTTCATTCCCCTTACTGATTAAAAATCTGCCTCTCTTAGCCTTGAATATGCTTAATGACCCAGCCCTACAGCCTTCTGTGGTAAAAAGTTCCACAGATTGACTACCCTTTGAGAGAAGAAATTCCTCCTCATCTCTGTTTTAAATGGGCAATCAATTACTCTGAGATTATGCCTTCCGGTCCTAGACTCTCCAATAAACAAAAACAACCTCTCAGCATTTACCCTGTCATGCCCACTAAGAATCTTATGGCCTGCATCTTTTGGTTGGTGTGCGGGGGCAGGCCCCACTTGTCAACATGTAAAATGATGCACGGTGATGTCGGGCATGTGTCCCGATGTCACTGTGCGCCATTCCGATCTTCAGTACGGCAGACGTGCACCAGAGTCAGCTGCGTGCCCGCCGAACTGTCAAAAGCCAACCAAGGTAATTTAACAGCCACTTGAAATAATTGACAGAGCTGCCCGTCCAACCTGAAGGTTGGCAGGCAGGCCAAGAGCCCAGGCGGCCTTCGCATTTATCATGAAATCTCATCCGCGGGTGGGATGTGCTTTCATGAAGGCTTTATAAATTAAATAAAAAATGTTATTAAAATTCATTGACGCTGTCACATGAGGGGACGTGTCTGAATAATTTTTTTTTTCCTTATTTGAATTCTTCATAGTCAAAGTAATCTCACTGAGACAGCTCTGTGCCTCAGGGAGATTTCAGCGCTTTTGTGTGTACGTGTGCAAAGGAGCGCAGGCCCCGACTCTCCCTTCTCTCCCCGGCCCACACGGCAGCGCTCAGTGTGCATCATGCTGGGCGAGCCTTAATTGGCCTGCCCACATAAAATGGCGACGTGCCACTGATCGCGGGCAATGATTGGCTGCACACCCTCCCACGCCTGCTCCCATCCAGCCCACCCGACAGGGAGACAATTCTCCCCTATATGTCACCTCTGGTTCTTCTAAACTCCAATGAGGACAGGCCCAACCTACTCAACATCTCCTCATAAGAAAATCCTCCATAACCGGGATCAATCTAGTGAACCTTCTCTGGACGGCCTCCAATGTCAGTATGTCTTTCCTTAGATAAGGGGACCAAAACTGTTTATCATATTCTGGGTGTGGTCTAACTAGTGCCTTGTATAGCTTTAGCAAGACTTCTCTATTTTTATACTCCATTCCCTTTGAAATAAAGGCTAACATTCCATTTGCCTTCCCTATTACCTGCTGAACTTGTATGCTAGCTTTTTGGGATTCATGCATGAGGACCCCAAATCCCTCTGTGCCGTAGCTTTCTGCAGTCTTTCTCCATTTAAATAATATTCAGCTCCTCTATTCTTCCTGCCAAAGTGCATAACTTCATATTTTCCCTCGTTATATACCATCTGCCAAGTTTTTACCTACTCACTTAACCTGTCTATATCCCTCTATAGACTCTATGTCATCCTTACCCCTTACCTTTCCACCTTTTTTTATGTTATCCGCAAACTTGGCGATAGTACATTCACTTCCCTCCAAGTCATTAATACATACTTTAATAATTGTGGACCCAGCACTGATCCCTGTGGCACTCCACTAGTTACAGGTTGCCATCCCGAAAATGCTCCCCTTATCCCAACTCTTTGTCTTCTATTAGTTAGCCAATCCTCTATCCATGCTAATATACCACATCAAACACCATGGGCTCTTATCTTATTAAGTAGCCTTTTGTGCGGTACCTTATCAAACGCCTTTTGGAAATCCAAACATATTACATCTACTGGTTCCCCTTTATCTATCCTGCTTGTTACCTCCTCAAAGAATTCTAATAAATTTGTCAGGCATGATTTCCCCTTCATGAAGCCATGCTGGCTCTGCTTGATGGTATTATGCATTTCTAAATGCTCTGGTACTCCATCCTTTATAATAGACTCTAACATTTACCCAATGACAGATGTTAAGCTAACGGGCCTAAAGTTACCGGTTTTTCTGTCTCCCTCCCTTTTTGAATAAGGGTGTTACATTGGCGGTTTTTTCCAGAATTCTTGGATTTTTCCAGAATCTAATGATTCTTGGAAGATTACTCCCAGTGCATTCACTATCTCTTTAGCTACTTCCTTTAATATCCTAGGATGCAACCCATCAGGTCCAGTGGACTTATCGGTCCTTAGCCCCATTAGTTTACCTAGTACATTTTCTTCAGTGATTGTTATTGTATTTGTCTCCTCCCCCACTTTTGCTCCTTGATTATTAAGTATTTTTGAAATGTTATTAGTGTCTTCCACTGTGAAGACTGATGCAAAGTCCTTATTCAACTCCTCTGCTCAGCCTCATTCCCTAATGTTCACTTTAGCCTCTCTCTTCCTTCTTACATATTTAAAGAAGCTCTTACTGTCCATTTTTATATTACTTGCTAGTTTACCCTCAAAGTTTATTTTCTCCCTCTGTATTATTTTTTGGTCATCTTTTTTGGTTTATAAAACTTTCCCAATTCTCTGACTCACCACTAATTTTGCCACATTATATGATTTTTCTTTCAATTTGATACTATCCTTAACTTGCTTGGTTAACCATGGTTGGTTTACCCCCTTCCTATAATCCTTTGTCCTCACTGGGATACATCTTTGTTGTGAGTCATGAACTATTTTCTTAAATGCCTGCCATTGTTCATCAACCATCTTTTCTGCTAAACTGCTTTCCCAGTCCACTCCAGCCAACTCTGTCCTCATTATTTTGTAATTACCTTTACTTAAGTTTAGCACAGTTGTTTCCGATCCAAGTTTCTCACTCTCAAACTGAATGCTAAATCTATCATGTTATGGTCACTGTTTCCTAGGATATCTTTTACCCTGAGATCATTTATTAAACCTGCCTCATTACATATTGCAAGATCTAAAATAGCCTGATCTCTGGTTGGATCCACAACATATTGTTCTAGGAAACTGTCCCGAATACACTCTGAATTCTTGCTTGTGGCTATCTCTGCCAATTTGATTTTCCTAATCTACATGAAGATTACTCAGCCATGATAAATGTACTGCCATTTTTATGTGCCCTCATTATCACCTGATTTATTCCCTGTCCTATAGTATAGCTATTGTTAGGGGGCCTATAGTCTACTCCCACCAGTCTCTTCCCGTTATTATTTCTTGCCTCCACTCATGTGGATTCTACATCTTCCGATCAAAGGTCATTTCTTGTTATCGTACTTATTCCATCTTGTACTGAAAAAGCCACCCCAGCACCCTTTCCTACCTCCCTGTCCTTTCGAAAAGTGACATATCCCTGAATATTTAGTTCTGAGCTTTGAACCCCTTGTAACCATGTCTCCGTAATGGCTATAAGATCATACCCATTAACCTCTATTCATGCTGTTAATGAATTTATCTTGTTCTGAATACTACGTGCATTTAAGTAACATGCCATTAATTTTGCCACTTTACCATTTTTTGACCCTATTTGCTGCTGCTTTTTAATGTTTGTTCACTTTGTCCCTTCCTGATTGGACGGGACCCACCCCCGACAACATCTCACGTTTGTGCGATAATTCGTTCGGCGGGCGTGTGCAGAAGTTCGAAGCGGCCCATCGACAATTAAGAGGACAATTAAGCCCATAAACAGCGTAATTGTCTGTTATTTTACGTGGCCCATACCACCTTACGGTTGTCGGATGTGCGAATTGGCTAGGCGGCCTTTGCATTTTCAACAAACCTCTTCCGCAGGTGGGATGAGGTTTCCGTGATGAAATAAAATGTAAGAACATTGCCATGGAAAGCATTTTCATAAG
The DNA here is from genome assembly GCF_017639515.1 of Carcharodon carcharias. NCBI lineage: Eukaryota > Metazoa > Chordata > Chondrichthyes > Lamniformes > Lamnidae > Carcharodon > Carcharodon carcharias. The sequence goes on from NC_054471.1 coordinate 178,681,416, forward strand.
CCACATTTTCAGGTGACTGATTATGATACTTCTTTGCAGCTTTTGAAACCTTTAATTTTGATACCTTTATTTTTGCTGTTTCAGGCCTTCAGCTCCCTGAGGCAGCTCTCTGCCTTCAGGAAGCTTTCTGTCAGCGCTGGCCCACGCCTGATTTGACATCATTGCCTGCCTTCCTCCCACCTCCACTCTGGCAGTGCTAAGCTTTTCAGTGCACGTTTTGTGCGGCTGGCCGTTAATTGACCTGAAAATTCAGGCCAATATGCATACAAACCTTTTGTAGATCTTACAGGCTGTTAAATGTTATGCAAAAATTATTTTGGTTGATTCTCACAGGTCATAAATTTATAAATACACAGCAAAACTTAATTAGAAATGAGTTATCTTTGGCTCTAGAATGACTGTTATTTAAAAAAAAACTTTCATGACTGCAACAATTGCAACAACTACTGTCTTTTGGCTGATACTTATTTACATTGGCAGGTTGTGAACATTTTCTTCTCAATAATCTTGCAATATGGCATATGTAGATCAACAAAGGGCGTATGGTACCCATATTATTTGAACTTGAAATTTATACACAGCATTTATATGCTAGTTTAAAGCCCTGTAGAGTGTAGTAAAAACATATAATAAAATAAAACATTGTTTGAAAAGAAAGAAACAAAAGATTGGGTCTGGACTAGCTGAAGAGGGCTGCTGAGTCATGCCTCGTGGTTCATACAAAAGGATCAACATGGAAACCTGCATAACCAAGCCATATTAAAGGCGTTAGATAAAGGGAGTCAATCAATTCCTGAGGTGTCTTTGTAGAAGTCTATAGATGGGTTTAAGTAATCACCTTCTCAAGGATACTATAAAACGATTGTGTTGTATCTTATGGTTCCTAGAGGTTTGAAATAATTACAACTTTTAGACTCAAATGCTGGGGCTTCATCAAATGCATTTCCTAAGGACATGGAAATTCCTCTTTGAAAGGATAGGTATAGTATATAGGTCTTTTTGAAGATTTTTGTTTCTTAAGGCAATTCTAAATATGTTGCACTTACTTAGCTCCCAATTGTCTATAGACTGATCCATAATCCAAATCCATATTTTTCTTTATCGGTGTGTCTTCTTGATGATGGTGAATGTTCTGTGTCCTAAAGTACTGTATCTTGGGGTCTCTCTAGATAATTCCTCCAGTAGTAGAAATAAGTTAGTGGCTGGATGATATGTGTAGGTGGGAACCCTTCATTTTCATTCAGCACCATTTTGCTTGGGGCAACTGCATGGGTGGTCTAGATGCTTGTCTGTCTCAGGTGGGAATGTATTTGTGAATAAGCTCATCTGAGCGCTGTGATTTACGTGGCGTCTTGATGAAATCTTGAGGCACCAATGGACTGTTGGTGCACTTTGCACACTCTGCCCAGTGCTCCTTAAATGGGAGACAGTCATGAAAAGTTCAAAGGTATTTGATTCCTTTCCCTGTCCCACAAAATCTTCCAACCCCAAACAAAATGGTGCTGAACAAGAATGGGGGGTGGGGGGACATGGCAGGAAGTGATTTCTGAGTGCTCCCAGCCTGTTTGCACTGCACAGAGCCACTCAAAGATGGGCCCATAATACATCATAATGTTAAACAAAACTAATTTATTTGGCATCTTACCAAAATATTATGGAAATGCAATTAAAGAGATGAGCATTGCAATAGAATTAAATGTTTACAGTGAAAAGTATATGTCTTCATATGTCTCCAGTTTGCCCATGCCCCATTCCCCATAGTTGCCTTCCTTATGTCTTGAGAATATTTCTGGCTCAGCGAATCACTAGGAGGGGAATGGTGGGGCATGGCAGTTGGCGAGAACATTTTTGTGAGGAGCACTCAGAATACAAAACTTACCCCTACTTGAGCTGCCAGCAGTGGTCAGCTCAGTGGCTGATGCCATTGGGTGGAGTATATATGGTGCATACACTGATAATTAGTACTTCTAAATTGTCTCAGATTCATATGTACTTCTGAGGATCCTAATGTGCACTTTACAGATAGATTTGGGGAGTTAAGTGGAGTGTGTGATTTTCAGCGTGATACAGTTCCATTAACACTAGGGAGCAGCTGCCACCAAGACTAGCCCTGCAAGTCATGTCAAAGAAGCAGACCTGACATGCGGAATAAGTTTTTATTACACACCAAGTTGTTATGATCTGGGATGCAGATTCGATAGCAACATTTAAAAGGGAATTGGTAAACACTTAAAGGGAAAAAAAAAAACCCTGCAGGGCTATGGGGAAAGAGCAGGGGAGTGGGACTAATTGGATTGCTCTGGCAAAGATTCAGCAATGCATAATAAACTGAATGGCCTCCTCCTGTGCTGTACCAGCCTATGATTCTATGCTGCCATATCCCAGCTATTTCTAAAATAAACCAAATGTTAATTGAAAACTCTTTAACTACCAATTATAGCCACTGTGTTGCCACTTTCTTCCTGTCTGTGACCCATGTTTTTAAAAAGTTTTATTAACATGTGTTGGCTGGGATGAAAAATATGCCATTAGGTGGCTCAACTGAGCTGCAGATAGTAGCATTATGACCCAGTTAAATGTGCTAATTCATTTAAATGATCTGAAAATTATGAGTCATAAGGATTTGCGCATCGAGATTTCATTCATTTAATTAGGCGTCAACGCACTTCAACCCCGAGTTGTGAAACAGGAGCTGTAATTACTTGGATATCAGTAAAAAAAGCACTGACCATAAGCCTCGTTTCCACCACCCAGTCTGGCAAGAGTTGGTCTGAGGTCATGGGTTAAACCGGGACAGTCAACCTGCTGATTTAAGTATTCGCGTGCAGGAATCAAGCCAGGATTGTGATTCCTATAAAAGGCTAGGGAGACCATAATTAACACATCAAATGATGAACTCTTTAAAAATTTAGTGTGGAATTGAGAGGAGGCCTGAGCTGTGGGAACCCTGACAGCTTCTCCAAAATGGGAGCTGACTGGCTCCCCTAGACAAGCTGTTCTTTTACCACTCCTTGTGGGGCTGGAGGAGGAAGAGCGCTTCTCCTAGGCCCATCACAGATGGGGAAAGGTCGCTGTCTAAGACCTTTCTGCCGCAGTGCACCGAGGGGCTGGGAATTGTTGAGAGCCCCTTGGGCTGTACTGCATACAATGAATGTATGCATTGAATAGTAAATGTATTGAAGCACTTCAGAGTGCAACATGATGTATGTTGATAACTCCAACACCATTGTCTGATTGTCTGTAATGACCATATTGAAATGACTGTAATATTCATTGATTGTATTGATGCACCTTGTGATCCTTGTCAAAGTTGAATCTGATTGTACTTTTTGTGATGGTGATTTTGAAATGTTTTGTAATGTTCTTCCAGATATTTTATGAATAAAGTATATTTTTCAAAAAAAAAATAACAGAAGCCCTTAACCTTCCCCTCCCCAATCCCTAGCCTCCTCCCAGCCGCAAACTGCAGGCCTACCCACAGCCCTCAATTCCAGGCTAGCCCCCACCCCCACCCCAACCCCCGAGTTCTGATCACTATCCACCATCCACCAATACCAAATCTCCCACCCTCCCCCCCCAACCAATTACAGCCCCCACTACCACCATTCCCCTCTGATCAACATCCTTCCACACCAAAGCCCCCCAAATGCCAGAAAAAAAAAAAATTATTTCATTGTGGGCCCACTCAGGGTACTTTCACATTGTTACTTTAGCCCATATGCCACGAACATATCATAACCCTGACATTCATTGCCGAACTCCATTATTCCTTCTCTAAGCAACAATAGATTTCATTATTGGTCAATATTTCTAAACGAACTTGGATACCAAAATATAGGCACAACTGGTAGTTATATTTTACTGGTATGCTCCCTGATATGATTGCAACTGTGCAAAAAAACATTGGGGGTTAAGTATGAAATCCATGAGGTCTTACCCATTGATTGTAATGCCAGCAGCACACCAACTTCATGCTGCTACTTATCTCCATGGCTGTTACATCCAGCTCATTATGCTGTTAATTGGCATCAGCAGGGGGACAACATTCTGAGTAGCTAGCACCGCATAAGACTAGCCTTCCTTGCCTAAAGTCAGCCTGGACCTCTTAATGGAGAGGTGCATCGTGACTGAAACAGATTCCGGCATTCAGAGTTGAAGAGAATCTTACCTGGGAAACATTGAAAAATGGCACAACATGAGAGAGCATGGGCACCGAGGTCTGGGTACTAAACTGGAGGTCGTGGCAGAGGATGTGGAAAGGAGGAGAGATGTCCTGTATCCACAGGGGCCCAGGAGACTGTCTGGTCACATGGCCAGAAGTCAGTGGGAGCGGATAGCGGAGATCAAAGCCAGGAATGAGTGAGTCCCTGAGGACTTGAATGCAGTGTTGCAAGAAGTTTTATGACCTCATACAAATGGTCAGTGAATGCATTTTCAAGTACTATATCCTATCAACTGCTTCACTGACCTCAGACACAGCACAATTCACTAAACTGTCACCACTGACCTACCAATAATCTATATTGATCAAGACTGATACCTAACATGTGTATGCTCCAGCACATCTTCACATACTTAACACAGTTGCAAGCTTCACATCCGCATCTCAAAGCTTGCACACACTGCCAGCTATTCAATCAAAATAGTCACAGCACACAAGAACTGACATAACACTCAGTGGCACACTTCCCACTCTCTTGCAGAACAAGGTGGCACACAGCCAGAGGTAGCAGGACCGAAACGGAAGAGTGACTAATATACTTGCATGTCCTTACCTACACAGAGGAGACGGTGTTGGAAGTTATTGAGATGGCCATTGTTGATATTGTGACCAGCAGGAGGGCTGAAGCCATCAAAGATGATAGTATCCCCATATCTAATCCTCCTTCTCACACACCACCTCCCTGTAATGCCACAAACTCTTCTGATTTAGAAGCTGTAAATGGTGTACCATGCACCCCTTAAGTTCTCCACCTCACCTTACAATTGCACATCTCTCTTTTTAGGTATCTATGAAGACAACCCAGCCAGGTAGCGGAGGAAGAGCAAGAAGACTGTGTTGATGAAGATGCACTGTCACTCGATTTCACACTTGTAACTGCAATATTATACTATATGTATAATTTAGAGGACAGCACAGCAGCAGGATCTGCAAGTAGTGAGCACAAGTGCATTGTAACCAGGGAAGGGTTAACGCTAATGTTGGTGCCAGCTTACCATAGTGTGAGGTCACACACATGTTCTGCTACAGAGGACTCAGGTTAGGACTTCGATGGGATAGGCCACACAATACGATGATTGATAGGTTCAATGAAATACTTGGTGCATTGGCTGGCCTGTCAATAAACTTGCAGTCAATGTCAAGGAACATGGAGAAACCCAGCGCCAACAGGGTAGAGAGCTCTGAGTGAAATTTTGAGCCTATCCTTTCTGGCACAGAACTGGTGGCCAACTGTGTGTTATACGTTTGTGGACCCAACAATGATACAGCATTTGATGCTAATGCTTCAGCTTCTTTGCAGTCCTTGTGGAGAAGTCCCATCTTCACATTGAGTATACTGTGCTAAATGGGACAGAAACAGAACTGATCTGGCAACTCAAGACTAGACATCCATGAGGAACTGTGGGCCATTAACAGCAGAAGAATTGTATACATCCACAATCTGTAACCTCATGACCAAGCATATCCCCCACTCTCCCATTAACATCAAGCTGGGGGATCAATCCTGGTTCAGTGAAGGCTGCAGGAGGGCATGCTAGGAGCAGCATCAGGCATACCCTAAGCGATCTCACAGCCAACAGATCAAATCTAAGATCTGCAGTTCAGCCACATCCAGTCATGAATGGTAGGTGAATAATTAAACAACTAACTGGAGGAGGAGGCTCCACAAATATTCCCATTCTCAATGATGGGGGAGTCCAGCACATCAATGTAAAAGTTAAGGCTGAAGCATTTGCAAACAATTTCAGTCAGAAGTGTTGAGTGGATGATCCATCTCAGCCTCCTCCTAAGGTCTCCAGCATCAATGATGTTAATCTTCAGCCAATTCAATTTACCCCACGTGATATCAAGAAACAACTGAAGGCACTGGATACCACAAAGGCTATGGTCTCTGACAACATTTCAGCAATAGTACTGAAGGCTTGTGCTCCAGAACTAGCCACGCCCCTATCCAAGGTGTCCCAGAATAGCTACAATACTGGCATCTAGCCGGCTACCTGGAAAATTGTCCTGTACTCAAAAAGCAGGACAAATCCAACCTGGCTAATTATCGCCCCTTCGGTCTACTCTTGATCTTCAGCAAAGTGATGGACCGGGTTGTTGACAGTGCTATCAAGTGGCACTTACTCATCAATAACCTGCTCACTGACAGTCAGTATGGGGTCAGCTCCTGACCTCATTACAGACTTGATCCAAACATGGGCAAAAGAGCTGACGTGAGGTGAGAATGTTATGACCGGTCCCTGGGCGAGGTCCCCCAATTTGTTAAAATCCTGAATGGGACCACAATTTTGTTATGCTCTCAGCTGAGGAGGAAGGAGCTGGGTCCCCTTTTTTATTCAATCCCCTTGGTTGGTCGCAACAAGGTGAATTTAAAAGGGATTCCTTCTCCCGTGGATTCCTTTTCCGGTCCAAATGTATTTATTTTTTAGGAGGAGCCAATTTGACTAGCTTTCTTGAGTCAAAGAAAGAGTAAGTTTATTAGTTGCTCAAAACCTAGAAAAATAATAAAAATGCAACACACATACTCGCAGATCAGAAATGAGAAGTTAAGAGTCCAAATAAAAGCTAAACGTTGTATACAAATCAGTCTTTTGCTTGTCCACAAAGCATAGATGGTGAAACTTTGCAGCCGCTAGGTTGGGTGTTTCCAGTAGAGCTGACTTTGGCAGTTTTGCAGTTGGTTTGGAGACACTTGGTTCTGCAGAGTAGCTAAGGAGGCTGTCCTATTTCATTTTTGATTGTGGCTGCTGCTGAACCTTGCCTCCAGCAATAGAGAGAGAGAAAGACTTCGTCTGCGACTGCAGGGGTGACTAGTCGGTCATCTTGCTGTCTCACACATACAGCACACTAGCATACCAGCACTGCTCTGTAGCCAGCTTTTTAACCCATTTTCCCCTGTGTATTCTTGTAAGGGGAAAAAAAGCATGCCTTGTGCCCAGAACCTGTTTTCTTTCATCTCTTCCCATTTTACACATTCTGAGACATAAACCAACAGGAGATGAGTTTTAGATGACTGCTGAGATATGGTAATCAGTCTTTTGTCTCTGCAGCCAAGGGAGATTTAATTTCAGTCTTTTGCATCTTTCCTATCTCCCTTGCAAGTGCCTCTGTTGAAAGAAGGCCAAGACACTTTTTCAAGTGTGACATTCCAAGTTCTCCCAGGCTCTGTCAATGTAAACCACATATGAATTTTCCAGAAAGTGGTCACTTTACATTATTAGCCATCTTGTGTTCAGTGTCCTTGCTTGTATTTCTTTAAAAGCAGACAAATCTTCCTTAAAAGGTTCAATATGCCCATAAGTAGTTTATGGCTGTAATTGGCTTTTCATACAAGAGTGACCGCCCTTGACATCAAGGCAGCGTTTGATTGACGGTATCAAGGAGCCCTAGCAAAATTGGTTGGAGTCATACCTAGCACAAAGGAAGATGGTTGTGGTTGTTGGAGGTCAGTCATCTCAGTCCCATGACACCCCTGCAGGAGTTCCTCAGGGTAGTGTCCTCGGTCCAACCATCTTCAGTTGCTTCACCAGTGGCCTTCCTTCCATCATAAGGTCAGAAATCATGTTCACTCATGATTGCACAATGTTCAGCACCATTCTCAACTCTTCAGATACTGAAGCAGTCCATGTCCATATACAAGAAGACCTGGACAATATCCAGGCTTCAGCTGACAAGTGGCAAATAACATTATGCCACACAAGTGTCAGGCAGTGACCATCTCCAACAAGAGAGAATCCAACCATCGCCCCTTGATGTTCAATAACATTACCATCACTGAATACCCCAGTATCAACATCCTGGGGGGTTACCATTGACCAGAAACTGAACTGGACTAGCCATATAAATACTGTGGCAACAAGAGCAGGTCAGAGGCCAGGAATCGTATGACAAGTAACTCACCTAACTCCCCAAAGCCTGTCCACCATCTACAAGGCACAAATCAAGAGAGTGATGGAATACTCAGTACGTGCTTGAATGAGTGCAGCTCCCACAACACTCAAGAAGCTTGACACCGTCCAAGACAAAGCAGCCAACTTGATTGGCACCACATCCACAAACATTCACTCCCTCCACCACCAACGTACATTAGCAGCAGTGTGTACCATCTACAAGATGCACTGCAGGAATTCACCAAGTCTCCTTCGACAGCATCTTACAAGCCCACAACCACTGGCATCTAGAAGGACAAGGGCAGCAGATAGATGGGAACACCACCACCTGGAAGTTTCCCTCCAAGTCATTCACCACCCTGACTTGGACATATATCGCTGTTCCTTCATTGTCGCTGGGTCAAAATCCTGGAACTCCCTTCTTATCAGCACCGTGGTTGTACCTACACCACATGGACTGCAGTGATTCAAGAATGCAGCCCATCACAACCTTCTCAAGAGCAACGTGGGATGGGCAATAAATACAGCGAAGCCCACAACCCATGAATGCATAATAAACAAAAAGTAGATCACCTAGACCCATCAAAAGCACCTTCCAAATCCATGACCTCTACCATCTAGAGGGACACGAGCAGTAGACACATGGGAGTGCCACCACCTACATGTTCTCCTCCGAGCCCTACACCATCCTGGCTTGGAATTATTTTGCAATTCCTGCACTGTTGCTGGGTTAAAGTCTAACAGCACTCTGGGTGTACCTACAATACGTGGACTGCAGCGGTTCAAGAATGCAGCTCATCACAACCTTCTCAAGAGCAACGTGGGATGGGCAATAAATACAGCGAAGCCCACAACCCATGAATGCATAATAAACAAAAAGTAGATCACCTAGACCCATCAAAAGCACCTTCCAAATCCATGACCTCTACCATCTAGAGGGACACGAGCAGTAGGCACATGGGAGTGCCACCACCTACATGTTCTCCTCCGAGCCCTACACCATCCTGGCTTGGAATTATTTTGCAATTCCTGCACTGTTGCTGGGTTAAAGTCTAACAGCACTCTGGGTGTACCTTCAATACGTGGACTGCAGCGGTTCAAGAAGACAGCTCACCAACACCTTCTCAAGGCCGCTAGGGATGGGCAATAAATTCTAGCATGATCTGCAATGCCCACATCCTGTGAAAGAATTGAAAAAAAACCCAACAGTCATCCAATATCTGAATACTGCAATGGAAGCTCAGTTAGCTGTGTTGTTGCCATCATGTCTGTGGCTAACAGTGAGCAAAGGTCCTTGCAGTGTGCCACAGCAGTCCGGTAATCAGTCATCCAACAGACTACTAAAATTGCTGAGACACTGTCCTGGAACAGTGCCATTTGTTCTATGGAGCATGAACCTATTCTCTTCTCTCAGGAAGAGAGCATTTATCCTTCACCCTTGTACCTCCTCCAGTGCCTTTCTGTTGTCAACCAGCCAGACTAACCACCGGAATAGCACTGTATCGGAGCATTAGACCAAGCAAAGGCACACAGAAGACAGACACTAAAGGAATGCATAAGGATAAACAGTTAACATTTATATGTAATATAAAATAATTAAATGTCAGTTTGGAATATTTATCTTGCGGCACTTTTCATGTTGCATTGTAGCTAAGTGGATGCTGTGATGATAAGCGACAGAGCGAAGGTAAGGGACTGTTGGTGAATGGGGAATTGGGGCTGCAGTTTCCGGTATTTTGCTATTGCACCAAAATGAGACATTCGTGGACAGCCTGATGAGTAAGTGGCTATCTAAGCTGCTTCCTCTCTTCATTTTCTTCTTCTTCCTCCTGCTGCTCCTCAGCTGCTTGATGCTAGATGTTGCCTGACCTGCTGAGCATTTCCAGCACTTTTTGTTTTTATTTCAGATTTACAGCACCTGCAATCTTTAGCTTGCATAAGGGTTTGTGGGTCAATTAACAAAGTGAACTTCCCACTGCACAAGTATCTGAGGAACTTAGTACCACTATGTATGACTGCTAATGTCTCTTTCTCAACTGGTGAGTAACCTTATTCCAACTTCATTAAAGTACGTGAAATATATGGTACCGGCTTCTCCACACCATCTTCTGTTATGTGAGATAACACCACAGCTAACCCTTGTGGTGAAACATTGCTCGCTAAAAGCATTTGTATTTTGGGATCAAAATGGGTCAAAACAGCACCATTCAAATACTTTCTGACACCCCACAGACCTTTCCCAACTTATTCCATCTTTGGGCTTTGACACTGCTTAAGTGGAGTAAGTGTATTAATTAAGTCAGGGATGAAATAGAATAACATACAACAATCCCTATGAATGTTTTAGCTTTCCTTTGATTTCAAAATCCCCTCAACTTTCTCCTGCATTAGAAGGATAGCTTCACCATCTATTTGGTAACCCAGGTACGTTACATTAGACACCATGAAACAACACTTGTGCTTATTAGCTTTGATGCCATCCTCTTGAGGTCGATCTAGAATATTGTTCAATCTTACAATGCACACTTTCTCTGTCTTACTGTTAATTAGAATGTCATCCAAGAGGCAGCACACTCCTTTCATCTGACTTCGTGCCTGATCCATGGTGCTCTGGGACACTGCAGGAACAGTGGACTCCAAGTGATAAACTTTCGTGCTTGTATAACCCTTTTCTGTTGGTCCTCCCTTGCTGGCTCAGGAAAAGAACTCCCCTGCAATTTGCAATCATCTCTTTCAGCTATTTCCATAGCTGTTTGCAGGCCTGCTTCCATGTCAAATTATTACCTTTGCTCAAATGTTTGGCCTGGATTTTATTGTCCTTTAGGCCTCCTACAAAAGTGTCTCTAAGATTGATTTCCAAGTTCATGTCATACCCACAGTGATGAGAGAATGTAATCTGCAACAGCCTCACTCGGCAACTGCTTCCTTTCATGGAATGCAACTCATGCAATCCCATTCTTAGTCGTGCCAAAATACAATTCCAGAATCTCATTAATTACAGAATATTCCATAGTACTGGGGTCTCTCAATGGTTGGACACCACCTCAAAAGCATCTGGTGAGAAAAATATTTACTTTACCCTCACCTATTTTATTCGCTTTCTGCCAATTGTGTTATCTTTTGTTTGTAATTACACCAGTCCTCTTTGTTCTTTGTTAGGGTTGAATTCTCCCATTGTCCCCAAAAATGTTTTCAATGCCATTTTTTCAATTACATACCATGCTGACTCACTGTGTACCTGAACAAGATGTGCACATAGAACAATCTTTCAAATTGCTCAAACCTCCTCAAAATCAACTATTGAAGTTCCAAAAATGTGTCACAAGGTTCTTCAGTACTTAATTTCACAAATTAAATTGAAAAAAAAATGCTACCTCAACCTCGTCAGCTTTTGGTTACATACTGAGTAAGATTAACCCGTGCTCCAGAGACCCATTATCAAACCTACTTTATTTACAACTCCCCAACAGGGAGGGCAGTAGAGAGATCAATATATCACTCAGATCTTGCAAAGGGTCCCTGCTACTGATTGTGTGTTGAATTGTGTGAGGCTAAGAGAGGGTGTTAGATGACAAATTGAGCTCCAAATGGCACAAATCACTAAAGGTTGTGCCACAGGTGAGCAAGACCGTAAAAAAAAAACAAGCACAAGGCTTTATTTCTAGAGGGATGGAATTAAAAGTAGTGAAGTTATACTGAACCTGTGTTGAACTTTGGTTAGACCCCATTTAGAATAGCTGGGTGCAATTTCTGGTTTCAGAGAAAGTTTACAAGGATGATACCAGAAATATGTGGGTATACATATCAGGAATGGATTGGCAGGCTGGGTCTCTTTTCTCTGGAAAAAAGGTTGAGGGGTGAACTAATGGAGGTGTTTAAAATTCTGAAATGTTTTGAAAGTGAAGATACAGGGAGAAGGCCTTCCTTGTGGGGAAGAGCATAACGAAAGGTTATCAATATAAGATAGCCACTTAGAAACCCAAAAAGAATTCAGAAGAAACTTCTTTATACAAAGAGTGGTAACAGGTGAAACTCACTTATCACAGGGTGTGGTTGAAATGTGTAGAATAGATGCATTCAAGGGGAGCTAGACAAACATTTGAGTGAGAGGGGAATAGAGGGTCATGATGGTAGATTTAGATGAGGAAAGATGGGAGGTAGCTCGAGTGGAGCATAAACACTGGCATAGACTGGTTGGGCTGAATGGCCTGTTTCTGTCCCATATTTCCGATGTACTCCTAGATAAAATAATGTAGGGGAAAAACGCACAAATAAATCCACCTGTCTAGATCAAGGGTGTGATATGGCCTGGAGCTAAATGCTCAGGCAGAATCCAAAATGAGTATTGGTGAGCAGGTATTGATGAGTAGATGTCACTTGATGGCAGTATTGATAACTCATTCTATCAGTTCACTGATGATTTGAAGGAGATGGATAGGTAATAAATTAATTAGATTTTTCCTGGTTTTTTTTGCAGATAGAATGAAATCTGGGCAGCCTACCACATTTTAGCATAGATGCCAGTGGAGCTGCTTGACTTGGGAATGGCTAGCTTGGGAATGTAGACTTCCATATTTTAGTTAGGATGCTGTCAAGGCCCATAGCCTTTGCTGTGTAAGCGCATTCAGCTACTTCCTTATGTCTCATGGTGTTTTATTGGAATGTGTATCTTCAGCATTTTGCCAGTTTATTGGGCAGGTACCAAGCAGGAAGATCAACCTGGCCTGAAGCTGATGAGAAATCTACAGTTTTTGCACCTACTGTTTGGGCTGCTTAGACAAAGGATCTTGTTTGAACCATTTGCGTTCTTACACTGCATTCCAATCCTTCATAGAATTCCCTTTATCTTTACATTCAGTTCACCAGCCTCACAATTGTGATAGCTAAAAGGAAATGCTGAGAATATGGCTTCTAAATTATGTTATTTTCTTTAGAAAGGCATTCAAAAGGATTCATTTTGCAATAAAAAGCACTGCACAGCACAGCTTCTATTTAAGTCAGAAAGACTTTTGAAGTGACTGCTACTGCATTCTTGCACAGATTGTAATTACGTTGACAGTTTGGGAGGTACTTGCATTTGACAAATCTCAGGGGGAAATGATTCAGCCGGATCCTGCAAAAGTGTTCCAAAAAAATGAAGATGATTAAAATAAAATCTTGTGATTATACGCAAAGAAAATCAGTAAAACTATGTGTTCCAAATATAGAGGTTTATCAGACAGAATGCAAATCAAATTGAAAAAGATTTAAGCTGAAGAATCTACAGAGTGGTTCTGGGGTTCATCATTGGCCATGGTGGAGGCTGTCCCTCAATTCGAGGATACACCTATTCAGGGTCATGACTTTCTGCCATGGGTTTTCATGTGAGTGAACAGGCCAATTCTCAACTCGCATATCTTTGGGAGCAGGATGTCCTATGAGGTAGTGGGATCTGGAGTTGATAAAATAACTGTGATTGCTGGAAACTGGAAATCAAAACAATGTTTTGGGTTTGACTCTTAATAACTTTAAAAAGAGGAATCAGATATATATCTACAAAGGAAAGATTTGTGGGGTTATGGGAAAAGAGGGGCTAATTGGATCTTCCTCTTCCATTTTATGTCTGAAAGCAGGTCCTTTGGCAAGGAGGCAGGGCACCTCTTGGGCACAGACTGCAAACTAATGAACATTTTAGTGGACTGTAGAACAGTTGGACGACTGGGCATGTTGTACAATCTCCTTGCTAAAACTGGCCATGGAGTAGTCACTGGTGGAGGCGCTCACAGCCCCTTGCAACGTTAGCATCCCGGTTTGGACCAGTCTCCCCCATGGTTCAAGCTAACAGTGCAGCCTTGCAGTGTGGGTTAGGAGAATACCTGCGCCCGAGCTGAGAGCACAAAATGCAGTCCAACATGCTGCTGCCAATTGGTCAGGTGGAGTGGGGTGAAGCTGGGCGGGGTTTCAGGCAGCCATGCAGCGCACTAAACTCTGGCCATCCAAGTGGTGGCCAGCAATATCCGGGATGCATTACAGCCTTTAGACTGAACCAAGCGAGGTTCTTAGAACACACATGCTAACCCATGCATCCCTTTCTTTCATGCTGCAGGAGGAATACATCAAGATCATGGAGCCTGGCGAACTAGCTGCATGCTTTGTGGCGTATAGAGTGTGGAGGCGACGGAGGTGAGAGCGATGGAGGCACCTGGCTGGGCAGAGGGAGGAGCAGCACCCTCTGGAAGAAGGGGCTGCTGGGACCTCCGCGTACGCCGCTGAAGAGCCACAGCGAGCTGTTGCTGGTCAGCACCTAGCTAGACCCAGGGTCTATAGACAACGCCTTTCATTCCTGCAGTTGACCGAGACCCAGTGTCGCTGAAGACTGCGCATGTCTAGGGAACTGGTCAGTCACACCTGCCAACTACTGCAGGGTTTGGTGCCATGAGGACATGGAGGGCATCCGCTGTCAATGGCTGTGAGAGTGACCGCAGTGCTCAATTTCTATGCTAGTGGCTCCTTTCAGGGTTCCACGGGTAACCTCTGTGGATATCACAAGCCTCTGCCCACAAGTGCATCCTAGAGGTCATGGGTGCCATCTTCATGAGGGCACACAACTTTGTGCATTTCGCCCGGGACCAGGACAGCCAGGATGCAAGAGCAATTGGATTTGCACAGATCTCGGTTATCCCAATGGTTCAGGGTGCCATTGACTGCATTCACGTGACGCTCAGATCTCCATCGCAACAACTGGCCACCTATGTCAACTGCAAGCCTTCCGTTTGCTGAATGTGCAATTGGTGTGCGACCACCACAAGTGCATCCTGCAGGTCTGTGCACAGCTTTCAGGGAGTGTCCATGACTCCTCCATTCTCAGTTGGTCATAGATCTCTGAAGTCTTCCAGGGTCCACAGAAGCTGCAGGGATGGCTCCTCGGGTACAAGGGCTACCACAGAGGCCGTGGCTGATGACACCCGTGAGGTGGCCTCAGACCATTGCAGAGCGACGCTATAATGATGCTCATGATTCAGCTCACAACTTGGTGGAGCAGACAGTCAGGATGCTGAAAATGAGGTTATGGTGCCTGGACCGGTCTGGTGGAGCCCTGCAATACAGTCCATAGAGGGTGTCTCGCATTGTCATCGTCTGCTGCGCCCTTTACAACCTGGCGCTCCAATAGGGAAAAGAGCTGGCTGAGGAGAAGATGCAAGAGCTGGAGGTCTCCTCTGATGAGGAGGGTGTCAATGGTGATGAAGGTTAGGAGGTCCTTGAAGGCAACGATGATGGTGATGAGGTCCTCACACTGGCCAGATGAGGCAGGCGCATTTGGGAAGCCCTCATAGCTGCTAGATTTGTGAAGAATGATGATGACATGCAGTGAGGTGACCCCATAGATCCTCACATTGCATCTGTGAATGATTGAATTCAATCTGGCTTATGGCAACATGCATATTGTCTGTGAGAATGCTCCTGTCATGGAGATGCAGTGGAGGACCTAATAATCACTTGATTGCAGGAGGATGATGACAACATGCTGTGAGGACACTCCATAGATCTTCACATAGCCTCTGAGAATGTTTGACTCCTATCTGACCAAGGTCATATTATAGAGACGCAGCCATGAAACTTTAAAAGCACCTGATCCTTTTTCTGCCTTCAGCACCTGACCCTTTCAGGAGCACAGCATCACTGGTCACAGATGCTGAAGAGATGGGGCTCAGTCCCACATTTAAGGTGCTGATAGCACACAGAGAAAATGACAGAACTCTGTGACATTCTGACAGCAATGACAAGCACCATCAAAGTGCAGGCATCATTAATATTTCCAGGGAGTGTGAGGCTGGACCATCACTTTGGTCTGAAGGCTGCACAGAACACAGGGAAGGAGCCCTGGACTGAGACACCTGCCTTTATCTTGTGCAGAAAGGATTCACATCTGAGTGACACAAACACTACTCATCAGAACAAGGAGCCATAGGCAGGGAGACATTCTTGGGAGTTTATTTACAATAGTGAACATTGTGTACAAGTGATTAACACCCGTGCCCAGGCTGTGCAACTACATCTTCTTCACTTTCCTAACTCTACCTTTGTGCTCGTGGACATCCACAGTGGAGTTGGAGGCAGCCTGCTGACTGCTATGCCCTGTCTGTGATGACCTTGGTGGCTGTCCTCTGAAGGACTGAGACCTGGAGGGCCCCGGCTGCTTTTGGGGTCCTTCTGTGTGGCAGTGGCACCCTCTTCGGCCCGTGGAGCTCGAGCTGCTGAGATCACAGGAAGAGGGAATTCGGATCAGCTGGACTCTCCCAGAGTCACTTGGGTGGATGGCTCTGGGGTGTACATCTGCTAATCCTCCTCCCAGTGTGCAGCTAAAGACCCCTGGCTGACTCCTTGAGGAGAAAGGGTAGCTGGAGTGAGATCAGGCTGCCTGCACCCCTCTCGCATACACACTGTGGGGGGCCAACTATTGTGTTGGCAATGGAGTTGAGCCCGCGCAGCAGTGCAGGAGTGACATCCTGGACCAAGGTCGCCATCCTGCCAATGTTGACCTCTGTGTGTTATAATGCTGGTGCTATCATCTCAGCCTGCAGGTGGACAGACTCCTCCAGTGCCTTGCAATCTGAGGAGTGCAGAGGGCATCCCTTCCTGATGTTCCCGAGCTTGCCTTTGCAGCTCCAGCAACTGTGACATGAACGAGTCCAGGGGCTCGATATCTGACTCGGGCTCAGCAAATGTCTGGCCTCCAGCAGTCCTATGAATGCTGGACAACTGGGAAGTCCCTGCCTCTGCCTGCTGTGGATCAGCAAGTGCGATGTGCTCACCAGACTGTGATCCCGAGGCTACTCTAAAGCTCGGTCCCACTGAGGTGTGTGTCTCTGCGCTGGTGGAGGGTGTGGGTGAGGCTGTGATGGGACTTCAGGGAGGGTTTCAGCGGATTCGTCTTCTGAGCTTCCCTCGGAGCTTGATTGGAGGCCCTGGGTCATGGACTTTCTTGGCTGTTTTGCAGATGTGCCTGCGAAAGCAAGGAGAGATAATTAGTGCATGGCAGTGGCCTGTAAAAGAGGACACATCACTCACAGCATGGTTGTCTGATGGATGTTGCACTGCTGGATCCTCACTTAGTACAGCAGCACCGACCTCACCATCAGCACAGGACTGGTCCAGATTCTCGTCAGCCAGTCGGATGGGCTCTGTTCTCAAAGTCCATAAGCGACCACTCCCCCTTGTTGTGTGCCAGCTTCTCCTGCATGAATAGAAATGGAGAGGGTGTATTCAGGATGTCTGTCAGGCCAGAAGGTAAGTATGCTTGGCACATGTGGGTGGTGAGTGGTCCCATGGAAGGGATGAGGACAATGAAGGTGTGTGTGAGAGAATGAATGGTGATATCCCTCGAGCTGGAAGTGAGCGAGGGCCCTGTGGATGAGTGATGTATTTATGAATGTGTGAGTTGAGAGTGATGAGAAGAGTGACTTACCCCGGCGGAACAAAGGAGATCATTCATCCTCTTGCAGCACTGGGTGGCTGTCCTCTTTTGCAGGGCATTGGTGCTGACCACCGCTGCCACCGCCTTCCAAGCTGGATCGGTAATGTTGCTGCCCCTTCTGCAACCAGAGCAGGCGGCAGAGGACATCACAGCGAGCCTCCAATGTGTCCAAGAGGCACTCGGGAGATGCGTCATTGAACCTAGGGGCTGCAATCTTCTTGCCTTTCGGGGCCATGTGTTCTGTGCAGCAGCATGGGCTGGGAGCACAGAGAGGTGTGCGCGCGGCTGCATATTAACTATGGCATGATGAAGCGGTGAGGTGATGGTGTGCTGGGTGAATGAGAGCCCGCCCACCATGGAAATGGCGTGTTATTGATTAATTAATGTGGCGGGTTGGGGCGATATGGCGTGAGAAGCTGCCATTGCTGCCGACGGGTAAAATGTCAGTTTACCCGCCCACTACTGCACTTAGTGCAAATCTGGGACAATTCCACCCATGGAGTCATTTACAGCACAGATGGAGACCATGTGTCCTATTGAGTCTATGCCAGCTGCCCTTGGAGCAATCCAGTTAGTCCTACTCCCCTGCTCAATGCCCGTAGGCATGCAAATTTATTTATTTCAATTGCACATCCAATTTCCTTTTAAAATCATTGTTTGTTTCCACTTCCCCCATCCTCCTGGTCAGCAAAGTCCAGGTTATTACCAGTCTCTTAGCAAAAACGTTCTTCCTCACATTCCCCCTGCACCTCTTGCCCAAAACCTTAAATCTCTTTCCCCTAGTCCTTGTACATTTGGCTAATGAAGAGTTTTTTCCTGTCCACTTGACCTAAATCTGTCATGAACTTGAACACCTCTATCAAATCTCCCCTCAATCTCCTTTGTTCCAAGGCAAAAAACATCTCCATAATACTTTAATCGCTGACAGGAGAAACACCTGACCTACCTACCTAATCCCATTTACCAGCACTTGGCCCATAGTCTTGAATGTTATGATGTATGACATGCCAAGTGCTCATCCAGGTACTTTTTAAAGGATGTGAGGCAACCCGACTCCACCACCCTCCCAGGCACTGCATTCCAGACCGTCACCACCCTCTGGGTAAAAACGTTTTTCCTCACATCCCCCCTAAACCTCCTGCCCCTTGAACTTATGCCCCCTTGTGACTGACCCTTCAACTAAAGGGAATAGCTGCTCCATATCCACCCTGTCCATGCCCCTCATAATCTTGTACACCTCGATTGCCCCTCAGCCTTCTCTGCTCCAACAAAAACAACCCAAGTCTATCCAACCTCTCTTCATAACTTAAATGTTTCATCCCAGGCAACATCCTGGTGAATCTCCTCTGCACCCCCTCCAGTGCAATCACATCCTTCCTATAATGTGGTGACCAGATCTGCACACAGTACTCCAGCTGTGGCCTCACCAAGGTTCTATACAACTCCAACATGACCTCCCTACTTTTGTAATCTATGCCTCAATTGATAAAGGCAAGTGTCCCGTTTGCATTTTTCACTACCCCACTAACATGCCCCTCCGCCTTCAGAGATCTACGGACACACACGCCAAGGTCCCTTTGTTCCTCAGAACTTCCTAGTGTCATGCCGTTCATTGAATACTTCCTTGTCAAATTACTCCTTCCAAAGTGTATCACCTCACACTTTTCAGGGTTAAATTCCATCTGCCACTTATTTGCCTATTTGACCATCCTGTCTACATCTTCCTGTAGCCCAAGACACTTAACCTCACTGTTAACCACCTGGCCAATCTTTGCATCATCTGCAAGCTTACAAATCCTACACCCCGCATAGTCATCTATGTCGTTTATATAAATGACGAATAATAGGGGACCCAGCACAGATCCCTGTGGTATGCCATTGGACACTGGCTTCCAGTCACTAAAGCATTCTTCTGTCATCACCCTCTGTCTCCTACAACTAAGCCAATTTTGAATCCACCTTATCAAATTATCCTGTCTCCCATGCGCATTTGCCTTCTTTATAAGTCTCCCATGTGGGACCTTGTCAAAGGCTTTGCTGAAATCCATATAAACTACATCAACTGCACTACCCTCATCTACACATCGGTCATGTCCTCAAAAAATTCAATCCTGTTTGTTAGACATGACCCCCCTCTGACAAAGCCATGCTGACTATCCCTGATCAAACTTGCCTCTCCAAGTGAAGATAGATTCTCTCCTTCAGAATTTTCTCCAATAGTTTCCCTACCACACATTAGGCTGATTTTTCCCAGCCCCGTGACAGTTGCTTTAGAGGTAGGGGGTGAGGAAAATGCAAATTACTTGCATTAAACCAACCTTGCAACATGTTCCCACCTTGGGACACTGCTCCTGGAGATGGGATCCCTGCAGTGATGGCTACCTGCTAGAAAGCAGAGGGTAGCCAATTAGGACACTTAAAAGGGCAATTACCCCCTATTGTGGAAATGGGATTGCAATTTTTCTGATGGTGCCTGCTGCCCCCATGCCCACCACCCTACCCACTGTGTCAGGAGCCCAGAGGTTGAGCAGAAGCTGCTGCCCAAGGCCTGCCATTGCAACCAATTCATGGAAACTGACATCTCTGCTAATCTAGCTCTTGCTGCAACAGGCAGCTGTTGCACTCTTACTAAAGCACCTTTAGTCCACTGATGCTCCTACTGTTGGCCTCTCAGCGGTGCTTACATTGCAAGGGTGGCTAGAGGAATGAACTTTGAGTTTGCCTGGCACAAAATAAATGGGAACTTATTGAAATGAATTAGGATGTTAAAAAGCAATATTAAGTAGAATGGGACAATGATCCTTCCTCTCTCCACAGACTCCATCTGGCCTGTTTTTCTGTTTTCATTTCAGGTTCTCAGCATCTGTACTGCTTTGCTCATCATGTTAAATTAAAATCATTTTCTGCTGAAAGCGAAATACTATAGTAACATATAGTGAATAAAGCAAGGTATTTATTACTGTAGTACAGAAAATCTTTTTGAAAATCACAGGATATTATTTCTGATTGGAACTGAGCTGCCTGCCTTTGAAAGAAACACCTGCAATACATCTAGAAATTGGCTCTTACACTTACCGATGTAATAGGTTCAGCATTGGACCCCAGCACAGATCTTGAGGTATAACAAGATTGGGAAACAGATTCCATTTTCTAATAGCAACGGGATGTACAGGAATTCAGTTCTATTATTTTCATAGAGAATACATCAAAAGCTTTGTGCATGATCAGTCAGGAGCTAGAAACATCAAATACCTTTTTAAGAACCAAGAAAATCAGATCAGGTTTCTTGGAATTAATAAGAGAGGAGATGTCATCCGTGAGTTTAGACAGAGCTAAATGTAGCTGAGTAGAATATTTGATAACAAGACTGATGACTTTCCAGGTTCTTGTGAAATGATGGGCATTTTTGAATTGCTGAGAGTAAACTGATCCTGTCTATGCTTCAGACAGGCGCAACTGGTAAAAGGAAATAGGCCCTGTCCGCAGCAGTAAATGTATTCTCAGGGAACTCAGCCTCCCAGGAGATTTAAATTGACTGGTTACTTGCTTAGTGGAAACATTTGAATAAGTTTGCATCACCCTTCTGTAAACAGCTATTACTTGAAAATTCAGAAGGTGCTTTCTCGATAAGCGGCAAAAATATAGATGAAATAAAATCCACAAGTAAGATTTGGAATTGAGAGAAAGGTCTGTTGGTAAGGCAGCCTGACCATAATCATTCTCAACAAGTGTCCATAAGATAAATCATTAACCTCTCTGTAATGTTCTGCCCGTATTAGATGATGAGAAGCTGTGAAGCTAATAATTAAAGCTTGGTCAGCTGTGAGGGTGAAGGATGGGGTAGAGGGATAATAATATCCAAGCCCTATTGAAGTTATTCAACCTCCTCAATCCCACATACCTCAAAAAGGAAGCATCCATTGAAAAGCCCCCTGACCTTAACTGAGGCCTTGGGACAAGTCAAGAAGGCAAGAGACAATGATTTTAGGGTGACAAATTGGCATAATTTATTGAATAAATGATTGAACAAGAATACTTGAACAACAATAGCTGTGCTGTGGTACTCATTCAGGCCTCCACTTTCAGAAATTAGCATTTCAACCGGGGATGGGCTATGAGGCGAGGTTGATGAACATGAGGGAGGCAACGGGGAGGGAAGGCTGTGGAATGGCAGTAAGGGGGAAGGGCGAACATTAGGGAGGCAATGGGGAGGGAAGGCTGTGGACTGGCAGGGCCAAAGGGCCTCCACTCATTGATATGAGCAACTGATTGGTCATTATTATACCACATCGGAGATTGGAGCACAGAGCTAGGTTGGGTCACTTATCTCACTGAAACTTTAACAGCCCACACAGGGTTCAAGATGTTACATATCTGCGTTGCCATCTTGGTCAACTTGATATGTGTGCTGGTGACTCAGGAGCAAGGAGGCATCAGCCACCATGCAAGTAGAGCAGGAATAACTATGAACCCTTACAGTTTCCAAATATGTCATCTTCTGAGCTTCACTTTCTTGCCCCTTGAATCAGTAATGGGGGGTGAGGTGGGGGGGGTGGGGGGGGGGTGGGGTGGGGGTGGTGGGGGTGGCAGCGGTGATTGGTGGCATGGTGGTATTGTCACTGGACTGGTATTCCAGAGACCCAGGGTAATGCTCTGGGGACCCAGGTTCGAATCCCACCACAGCAGATGGTGACTTCAATGAATTGAATTGAATTAAAAGTCTGATGACGACAAAATCATTGTCGATTGTTGTAAAAACCCATATGGTTCACTAATGCCCTTTAGGGAAGGAAATTTGCCATTCCTACCTGTGTGGTATCTCTCAGTCGCAACACATCGATGCATAAAGGAGTCACCGATGCCCTTTACAGGAAGGCCCATCATTATGTTAGGTTACTCTGGATGAAGATATCCAGGTGCAAGATTCACCAGCCTCGCCGCCATCTCAGGCTTCTCAAGAGTGCAGGGTGCAATAGACTGCACCCATGTGGCTATACGGACTCCATGGCAGCAGGCCCTAATGTTTATAAACCACAAGGGCTATCATTCCATCAATGTACAACTGGTGCGTGATCACCGACAGTACATATTGCACGTTTGTGGACAGCACCTTGGGAGTTGCCATGACTCCTACATCCTGAGTCTCCTAGGTGCCTGAGATTTTCGAGGGGCCATTACGTCTGCAGGGATGGCTGTTTGGGGATAAGGGCTGCCCAGTGAAGCGCTGGCTGATGACACCGGTGCATCTCCCTCAGAGTTGTTCCGAGGAGAGGTATAACGCTGCTCACACCTCCACACACTCCCTTATAGAACAGACCATAGAGCTTCTGAAGATGCACTTCGGATGCTTGGACCACTCACTACAATACACTCCGGATAGGATTTCCCACATTATCGCAGTGTGTTATGTTCTTCACAATCTGGAAATGCAAAGCAATGAACCCCTGCCTGAGGATGAACTGGAAGAGGATAACGAGCTCATCGGAGGATGAAGATGCAGAGGCCCAGGAACCTCAGGAGGCTGCTGAGGGTCAGTATGAGCGCGATCACGCCATGGAGGAAGGGAGACGTGGGAAATGTGCCCATAATACTTTAATCGCTGACAGGTTCTGGGAAGAGAAAAGTTAAGTGAGGGAATATGGCCACATCTCTTCTAGCCCTGAATGCCATTTTCTTTCAACTCAGGGGATGTCGACCCACTCTTGGTGAGAGAGTGAGTGTTGATATGTGTCCCCCGCTAATGGTTGCATGAGATCCCTGATGAGGGTAGTTGTTTGAGTGCATGATGCCATGATGAGAGTTTGATGTTGGAGAGTGTTGAAGGATGACTTACCCTAGTGGATATGAGATCATTCATCCTCTTGCTGCACTGGGTGGCATTTCGGGCATGGTTGCCAGCTGCGCTGACCCGCTCTGCGACGGCCTCCCAGGATGGAGAGGTGAGGCTGCTATGCTTCCTGCAGCCATCCCTGGGATAGAGCACATGCCTTTGCGCCCGCACTCCTCTGATTAAGGCCTGGAGGCTCTGGTGCGTAAAGCGGTGTGCTGCCTTCTTCTTGAGCCTCTTGGCTTTCCTCTTGTGGCTGCCAGCCGTCTCTAGTGGGATGGAGAGAGTGAGATTGTGTGTTGGACTGGCCTTTAAAAATGGCGCCAGGACCTTTGAACCCGCCAGATGCGGGTGGCTGCACGAATTAACTCCCGACCTGCCAGATGATTCGGACTGATATGCACCTTTGCATAATTAATGAGGCTCCAAGCGCAGAATCAGGCGTGAGTTCCCGCCATTCCGGACAGCGGGTGGGCTCTGTCGAAAACGCCCATCATCACACTTAATCTCATTTACAGAAAATTCCATTTTATGTTTTTTGATGATTCAACAGGACCAAAGCATCCTGTGATTATTTAATTATCAATTCTTAAATGTTGCAAATGAATATGTTCCCTAGTCAGGAGGTGGGTAATCATTTCTAGCTATTGTGTGGAAGTGTTTCCTGTTGAACGAAAAAAATATGATGAGGGCTGGTTTCCTTGTTGTTGCTGCCTGTTGTGCTGGAGTGGAACAATGATCTGTCTCTGACACATCGGTGGGGCAACCATCCTCGCTGAAACTCTGCATGTTACGTAACGTGCATTATCTTTTGGTCAGGCTTTTCAGTAGGCCGAAAGTGCTTTTGACCAAAACTCATAGCGCAACCATTATTTTAATGTAAACATTAATGGAAACTGAATGCAAAATAGCTCAGATCATTCATACGAAATGGCCAAACCAAGTGAGGCGTGTTCCTGCGTAGAAAGTCAGGAGGAAAGATTCATTAAGCAGCACCATGCAGACTTATGCCCATTCTCCGAAGGCAGACAGCGCTGTTGGCTACCACCTGCACAACCCACATGGGTTTCTTCATTGATATAATTCAAGGAACTCTCAAGCACCATGCAGGAAGCAGCCAATGGCACTATTTGAACCTGGGGAATTTCTATAGTCTGTGTAGCTCAGCTTGAAGCAAAACTAATTCTCCTCCCAACATTGTTTAAATGGAAGCAGCTTATTTGAAACCTATATGAAAGCACACGTTACTTTTGTATTTGTTCCAGCTGAATTGTTCAGTGCTTATTTGAGGCATTTTGTTTGTTTTTCAAGCTGTTTGCCATGGGGTTTTGCAAGCATGATTTATTATCTGGACTGGGAAATTGCTCTTTTTAATTTTGTTATGTGTTATTTGGAGAAGGGAGATGAAAGGAGGGATGCAAGGCAGGATCAATTGCAGCAAAGGGTTTTATCCACACTTCTCCATACAGCTGTGTTTATAGAACAAGGGACCCTTTATGAAAACAGCCTTCACCGCCTCTGTTTCAGCAGTGAAGCAGTTGCTTAAATGCAGGCAGTTTCTGCCATGAGGAATATTTATGCCTCGGGGCCTGTCCTGAGTTACCACAGGTGACAGCGACAATTTCAGTCATTCCACCTTGCATGGCTGCATCGAACACGCCACCCATGTATCACTTTGCAGAACAAACAACTTCATTATTCCCTCCTCACATCCTTGAAAATTGGAAGAATAAGAGGATACTAGATTTTAAAAAACAGTGGGATTCCCCAGAGTCCAGGCATTATTGGTGGCACCCAGCTGATCATTCAGGCTCCTGCACGCAGTTCAATGGCTTTCATGAACAGGAAGGGTTCGACTGCATCAATGTGCAAGTCGGTCAATAACCAGCTATGATTGATCATGTAGATCAATGCCTTAACTAGCAGTCATGACAACTCCATCCTTTGTATTTGAGGGAGAAGGTGGGCAGCTAAAAGACCAAGTTTACCACATTCGGCCCTGCTTTATGATGCCACAGACGCATTCACATACAGCAGTGGAGCAGAAGTCCAATGGGGACTCATACAGCCACTAGAATAGATGGCCAATGCATAGCTCTGCACGCAAAGTTTCTCTATTCACTTCCTGGTGTTTGTACTTGTCTCTCATGTTTGGAAGCGACTGGTGTCTAAACAAGTGCTGAAACCACCCACCAAATAGTATCTCAGCACCA
The DNA here is from genome assembly GCF_017639515.1 of Carcharodon carcharias. Classification (NCBI taxonomy): domain Eukaryota; kingdom Metazoa; phylum Chordata; class Chondrichthyes; order Lamniformes; family Lamnidae; genus Carcharodon; species Carcharodon carcharias. The sequence continues at coordinate 178,707,025 of NC_054471.1, forward strand.
GCCACCACCCTCTGTAGACTGCTGAAACTTTATCAGTTTTAGGAAAGCTCCCAAAACATATGGAACTGAACCAGCAACCAGAATAAAATAATCCCACAACCACAGGTAACAAGTTGATGATCTCTTTAAACAGCACTGGAGTGGGGCCTTTCGTGCCATTTAACATTGTGATCAGCTGTAGGAGGTTAGGAGAGGGTGTAGGCTGGAGCATGGAGCTTGAAAATGGCAGAATTTGCACCAAATCAGCTTTGCAAATTGATTGATATGATGATCTGCCAGCTCTACATGCTGCTGGCAGTTCTTAGGTGTGCATGCACAAAACCCTTTAGAAGTATGTCATTCGGCACATTTCCTGTCAGAAGGTACATAAATTGCAGAGGCTAGTTTGAAATTTTAGGAAGTCTCGTAATCCCTAGGCTAGGATATTGAGGTTGGCAAACAGGGGGCGGGGCCCGCTCGCTGACTTGTAAAATGACGGGGGATGGCGTCAGGCGGAACTCCCGATGTCACCCTGCATCATTTCAATTTTCAGGTCGAATCAGCTGTGCGCCTGCCGACCTGTCAACAGCCAACTGAGGACATTCAAAAACTAATTCAACTAATTAATGGACCTGCCAGTCCAACGTTAAGGTTGGCGGGCAGGCTGGGAGCCCTGGCAGGCTTCAGAAAAAGCATGAAACCTCATTCACGAGCGGGATGTGGTTTCATGAAGGTTTTTAAAAATTTGATAAAAGTTTGAATAAAAGTGATGGACATGTCGCAACTCATGTGACAGTGTCACATGAGGGGACATGTCAGGGAAATTGTAATCTTGTGCATTGACCATTTTTGAACTTGCCGCCTATCTCCCCGAGGCAGCACTTAGCCTCAGGGAGATGAATGCGCTTTTATGCGAGCATGCGTGAAAGAGCGCACTCCTGGCTGAGGGAATCCCCCCCACCCGCCTGCACAGGGACCGCATAGCGCTTCCTGGCGGACGTCACACTGGGCGGGCCTTAATTGGGCCGCCCAAGTATAATGGCCGCCCCCCTCAATTGGGGGTGCCGATTGGAGGTGCGCCTGCACGCGTCCACTCCTGCACTTCTCCCCGAGGGGGGATAATTCTTCCCTAAAGAACAGGTGCCGGAGAGCCCAATTTCTCCCTCCTTGGTCTATGCATGATTCATGACTTCTTTAACACTCCTACCTACGAGCAATAGTTCCAAGTCAGAGTGGTGTTTGGTTTGGAGGGGTACTTGCAGGTGGTGGTGTTGTCATGAGGCTATGCCCCTTTATATAACTTTTCAACTTTCAACTGATTGGAAATTTTGCAATTTGAAATGAAACAGAAGAAACTACTTAAAAAATGCAAGGCCACCTTCCAAGGTGAAGGTGGAAGAAACAAAATCAGACCTACAGACCCATTGAAATGCGCTACTGTCTAAGGAAGAGACAATAAAATGCAAAGTGCTGCCACAGACAGATCCACCCAAAACCCCTTGGAAATGGGTGAAGTATCACAGGCCAAGCTGCAGCCATTGCCGAGACTTGGGAAGTGACACGGGGAGTGTCAAGAAAGTTTTCAGCTGAGGAAACAGGCTGAAAACCCATACTCTCTGCCTCTATCTCTTTCATAAAAGTGTGCGTCACCCGGTGTGAGAAGTCAATTATCAGAAAGCTACCAGCAAACAAAGATCTCATAATACTTGCAACATCTCCTACATCTGATTGCAGCCAAGAAACCAACTAATCCAAATTGGCCACAATGTTTAAAATCTACTCCTCAGGGAAAATCAAAGGATACTTAACCATATATTCTTTTACTTTTTTTTATTGGATTCTAACTTCCCTTATTTCTGATACTTGAGTACATGATGTTGCGTTTTTATGATTTTTTTTTCTTGGGTTTAGTGGTTAATAAATTTGCTCAAGTAAATCTTGTTTGATTGGCACTTTATTGCTCACTGCATTAATAGTTAAACACATTTGGATTCGGAAAAGGCGTACACTCATGAAAAAGAAACTTAAACCTTTGTTGTGACCAACCAAGGACGTTGAATAAAGGGGTGCCAGTTCACTCCTCCTCAAACGGTGGAGGTTGTGGGTTTGGAAGGTGTTGTTGACTGAGAATTGGTGAGTTGCTGCAATGCATCTTGTAGATGGTACACACTGCTGCCACTGCGTCTGTGGTGGAGGGAGTGAATGTTCAAGGTGGTGGATGGGGTGCCAATCAAGTGAGCTGCTTTGTCCTGAATGGTATCGAGATTCCTGAGTGTTGCTGGAGCTGCACTCATCCAGGCGGGTGGAGAGCATCCCATCAAACTCCTCACTTTACCATGTAGATGGTGGACAGATGGAGAGTCAGGAGGTGAGTTAATTGCCATGGAATTCCCAGCCTCTGAACTTATAGTCACGGTATTTATGTGGCTGGTGTAGTTCAGTTTCTGATCAATGGTAACTCCGAGGATGTTGATAGGAGGGATTCAGTGATGGTAATGCTTTTGAATGTCAAGGGGAGATATTCAGATTCTCCCTTGTTGGAGACTGTTATTGCCTGGCACTTTTGTGGCACGAATGTTAATTGCCACTTATCAGCCCAAGCCTTGCTGCATATGGACACAGGCTGCTTCAATATCTGAGGTGTCATGAATGGTGCTGAAAATTGTACAATCTTCAGCAAGCATCTCAACTTGTGACCTTATGATGGAAGGAAGGTCATTGATGAAGCAGCTGAAGCTGTTTGGACCTGGGACACTACCCTGAGGAACTCCTGCAGTGATGTCCTCGGACTGACAAGATTGGCCACCAATAGCCAAAAATATCTCGCTTTGTGCTAGGTATGACTCCAACCAGTGAAGAGTTTTCTCCCTGATTCCCATTGACTTCAGCTTTGCTAGTGCTCCTTCATGCCACACTTGGTGAAATGCTGCCTCAATGCCAGTCATTGTCATTACTTGTATTCAACTCTTTAGTCCATGTTTGGACCAAGGCTGTCATGAGGTCAGGAGCTGAATGACCCTGGCAGAACTGAAACTGAGCATCATTGTGCAGTTTATTGTTGAAGTACTATTGACGACACCCCACATCAATTTGACGCTGATCAAGAAATAGACTTATGGGGTAGTAATTGGCCTGATTAGATTTGTCCAGCTTTTTGTGGACATGTCATATCTAGTAAATTTTCTACGTTGTTCGGTAGATGCCAGTGTTGCAACTTTATTGAAATACCTTGGCTAGTTCTGGAGCACAAACCTTTAGAATTATTGCCAGAATGTTGTCAGGGCCCATCAGTATCATCAGACCAGAGCTTGTATAACAAAATTGAAATCAAATCTACAATAAAGTCTTGAAACTGGGGTTTGTGATGTGTTGTTTAATATCATAACATTGATTTTCAAGAGGTGCACATGACCCATATTAACAGCGCCGCAGCCCCACTGCAAATACCAATTGAATATAAAAAACCCGTGAACTGAGGGTTTGTGTACCAGGCACATGCAAGGCTCTTTAATATCCATTACCAAAGAAATATTCATGGATTCATGGTCCTATAATGTCTCAATACCCAAACACAGTTGCTGGAACTCACTGGCCATATAAAATGGAACTGCATGGATGGCCCATCTAGCCACGCTGGCTCCTGCACCTTAAAAGGAAATCTTCTCGTAGCTGCATCAAGTAGCTGTATGTTGATGCCTTGATTTCATTACTTATTTCATGGATTGCAGTACTCCAGCTGCATACACCTTCATAAAGCTCCACCCCATCTGCTATCTGTTATGGTGAGCTGACACAGCTCTGTGTCTACTGTTTCTAGAGGAGGAAGAACAGCATCAAATGAGGCATGCATCCTGGAACACACTGACTATCCAAGACGGGTGCAACATTAGTTATCTTAAACTACGTTGTTCTTCAAAGGCCCATCGCCATGGCATAGGTGGAGAAGAAGAGGATATGCTTCAACCAGTAGCAGAAGGGAACCCTAATCATCAGCCACCTTACATGAGTGCAAGCATTCACCATGCAAATGCACTGTTTTGTTCATTGTTACTTGCCAAATTTCATAGCTATTACATCTATGGAATGAAATGCTAAAATAAAGCCCTTGCATTTGAAAATTAGTGAGTAACACTCTCCCTCTCAGATCCTTCCACCAGTAGTGAAGTGGCTTTAATATACGCTCTAAGCCAACATTATAAAATTAGGCAAAATGTGAGTACGCTTATTTTGGTAATCTCCTGAGCCCAGAAATTTCTTCATCATCAGTTCCTGGGCTATGGTCATGTTATGAGACAGCATTCACTCTTTCTGTTCCCTCTATCCAGGCTGCTGGCACTGCTCTTTGGAAGAAGTCCCTCTCTGTTCCAAAAATACTGTTTCTCTCTTATACTTGCTGCAACTGAATCTCCAAATCTGCACCCTGGAAGACAACTATTCACCGTTGCGGTTTTGCTGCTGCAATTTCTACTGCATTACAACTTCAGGGCAGTCAGCAGCCCTTTACGAGGTGCTGGCACCAGGTCATCTGATAATGCTGTAAAATGTGACCCAAAGAAAATCTGTTAACACGGTTGCGATTAGCTGTTATGCCAGAACTGGACAGTAGAGAGTAGTGCATATCAATGGAATGGTGATGTTGAACTCAGTGAAATGTAATGTAACAAAGAGGAGCTACAACCATCATCACCAGAGATGATGTCTTGAAAATAGCCAAGGAATTCAGGGTTTATCTGATAGACAACTCGTTGGCAGACAGACAACAATATGACAAAATGCCTATTTTTCCTATTACCCTTAAGGCATATATTGAATATTATATTAAATTGCACTTGCTTTATGTTGTTCAAACTTACCCATGCATTTTGTAAAGGAAAAGTCCATAGCACCACTACAAACATCAAAGCACAGCAAATAACCTGCATGAAAGAAAATTATTGCTGTATTATATGACTAGTGGGATGATAGAAGGCAAACTAACTGAAGCTAGCAATTCCTATATTCCTATGGTCCTAGATACTGGATGGCACGCCAGTGAGCAATACAGACCAGCAAAGGCCTATGTTTGATCCCCAGTCTATGCTGAGTTAGATGGTTTAGCTGATACAATGGTGATGACATTTCTGTGCGAGGGAGGAATAAGGGGGGTGAAATTGGCCTATGTCAGCAGCATATAATGGGCTCGTAGTAAATCGGCAAGTGATTTCTCACTGTGTCTGATCTTTTTTTCACTGAATGTTCAATATGAAGTCCACAGAATAATGGTTCAAACTCTTTATGGAGTCTCACTTCCTACTGTCACTGTCACTGTCGCTTTTACTTGGCTTGAAATTAGAAATCTTGACAACATTTTCTATGTCAATGGAAAACAAGCTAGTGTGGTAAAACATCTGCTGCTGATTCACTACGAGTCTGTTTTGCACTTTTAGCATCGATAAATTTCACCCGAAATCTGCTAACGTATCCACTCCTAAAACCTACCCATTGATATCTGTTGGGAACTGCGCGTATGTGGATTTTGGGTGAGGACAACATTGCGTTCAGATGTAAAATGTTTCCTAGCTTAATTCGAATTAGATTATTAGCTTTGATTTCTCCTGAAATGGTCTTTGGCTTGCATTAAAATAGTTAACAAGGATAATGATTCCAATTTACCATGAGAACTTATTAAAACCACTTTATCACATTATCTCCATATGGCAAACTAATATCTTCTGCAAAATAAGTTATCACACAGAAAACCTTGAAACCTGTATTTCTCTGATGCTCCCAACGTTATAATTAGAAAAAAGATGTGCATTTATATAGCACCTTCATGACCACAGCATGTTTCAAAGCACTTCACAGCCAAAGAAGTGCTTTTAAAGTGTGGTCATGTTGTAATGTAGGAAACGCAGCAGCCAATTTGTGCACATCCAGCTCCCACAAACAGCAATGTGATAATGACTACTTAGTCAGCCGTTCGCACATCTCATTGGTTCAGTTGTATAATGTTGTATGTGCCTGCATGCATGCCACTGTAATGTAAAGGTGCTTGGCAGAGCAAGGGTTAATGTGGGACTGGAAATTAGCACTGCCCACAGTATTACTCATAGATTCACATGGTAATAGACTAAGAGAACAGTCTAGAAAGAACACTCTGGAGCCAGCCTGCATGTAAGTAACAGCTTCTTGCATGATAGTAAACTGGGATCTGAAAATAGTTAAAGGTTAACAATAAAGGGTTCATGTTTAAATATACAAGTCTCAAGATTTCACTGTTGAGACACTACCACGTACCATACTACAACATGGTTGGGGGCGGGGGGAGGGGATATCAGCGCTATCAGCATAGTCCAGCATGGTTAGCAGTGGTGGTCGCTTCTACAAGATATCACACCAGTGATAGTACCATAATCCAACATGGTGATCCACAATGATATGAAAAGTGGCAGCTAAATGCATGAATCCAGAACAGCATGCCAAGGTATAAAAAACTAAAAGCAACTGATCCGCCTAACTAGAGAGAAGTGCATCTAAGAAGGAAACTTGAAGAAAAATTTGAAGAAGCTTCACTATAGACTTGGAAGTGAGGAATCCACCAGAGTGAGTGGAAGTACAGTACAGAAAATTGCAAGAACCCGAGTGACACAATTCATGAGATAATGAGCAAAAATACAAAAAAGTAGCTGTACCTACATTTTAGAATAGGTGGTGGTCCCAAGGGCTCGGCATCCAGAGGCCAGCTGAAAAGAGGGCTGCAAGTGATAAAAAGGATTTCAAAAAATCTACTGGCAGAGCTCAATCGAAAAGTTACAGAGCACAGTAGTAAGAAAATAAAGAAAAAGCCTGCAGAGTTTAAAAGAAAGGGAGCCCTTTTCAGTTGGGTTCCCATCTTCTTGCACAGAGTAAAATGCTGAAATCTTAGTTTTAAAAGCACTCTAAACTGAAAGGGAATAGCTTCAAACATATTCACTTTAAAATAAGGAGAGCAGATTATGGCTTCCAAGACAATGCAATAAAACTTTACTAAAAGTTGGAACACTCTGTACCTGCATTGATACATCAAAATTCAACACCAGCAAAGCTCTTCTTTCAAAGTTGAGTCAAAAATCTCCCCAGCAACAAGTCTCTAAAAAAAGAGTTAAGCCATCTGTATCCTAGCAACTACAGCCTGAGTAAAAAAAATGGTTACTGCATAGATAGTCTTAAAGTGGTAACAATATTTAAAGTGGTAATGACAAGAAAAAAAGGCCATAAACAGCAAATTAGAAGAGACAATGATCCATCTCGGCCTCCTCTGGAGGCCCCCAGCATCACAGATGCCAGTCTACAGCCAATTTGATTCATTCCATGTGATATCAAGAAACAGCTAGAGGCACCGGATACTGCAAAGGCTATAGGCCCTGACAGTATTCTGCCAATAGTACTGAAGATGTGCTCTACAACTTGCTGTGCCCCTAGACAAGCTATTCCAGTCCAGCTACAACACTGGCATCTACCCGGCAATGTGCAAAATTGCCCAGGTATGTCCTGTACACAAAAAGCAGGGCAAATCCAAAACAGCCAATTCCCATCCCGTCAGTCTACTCTCGATCATCAGTAAATGATGAATGAGGTCATTCACAGTGCTATCATGTGGCACTTGCTTCGCAATAATCTGCTCACTGATGCTCCATTTGGGGTCCTCTAGGGCCACTCAGCTCCTGGCCTCATTACAGTGTTATGGTCCCAGGTGGTGTTACTACTGGACAAGTTAGATCCCAAGGTAGAACCTGGCTTGGTAGATCCTAGCTTTTAGTTTTTGCTTAGAAATGTGGAGGACAGCTACTGAACAGAGTCACAGGAATCAGCTGATGAACTTTTAACAAAATAATAAAACATTTATTAAACAAGAAAAGAGCTTTATTACAATACTCCTTCATCCAGAACTGTACCTTTACAGATTTGTAAGGATAACACAAGTTACAAAAGCTGTCTTATGCTCTAATGTTCACAGTAAGTACACAGTCCATGTAAACCAATAGGCGAGCTGTGGTTAGGCATACCACACTCTGAAACCAAGTGACAGATGGCACCCCAAACAGTTGCTATTGATCAGGCATCAACTCCCCCCAGACTCTTGTCACATCATGAACTGCCCAGTCTCCCTGAACGCCATCTTTCACATGAGGGTTTCCAATCTCCACTCTCAAATAACTCGCTTTGCAATCTTCTCCCAAATGACTTTCTCTCAGACGCCTCCCATGAATGTCCACTGTCAGGGTTTCAAACTGTCCTTCTAACGTTCCTCCCTCCTGAATTGCCACGTGCATTCAAGCTTCCTTCCATGCAGTCCCTCTCAGACTCAGCCAAGTCAACAAAACACCACTGCTTCACGTGTCCACAGTAAATAGTTACAGATCTCCGGCTGTCTCCTTAGGCTTGTGAGAAGCTAGAAGATCCATTTTGCTTTGAGTCTGCGTCGTGCATCTTTCTCCCTTTAAGATTGGAGCCTTCCTTTCATTTCCACTCAACAGGATCTTTTCCAGACTCCTGTTCTTCTTTTGACTAGAAGATCTTATTGGGACCCCTCCTGTCTCTCTCACTCCGTGGCTTTGGGATCTTTTGGTTCTTTTGGGAAATCTGCTCTCTCTCCAGTTCCCTCTGCTCTGCCTGGTTTCTTCTGGCTGGCTTCAACTTTAGTTTTAGGCTCTGTCGCTCTCCTATGCTGCTTCTGCATTGACCAACTGAACTCAAACTTTCCTTAGTTTATTTGTGTCTGTGTGGGGCCGCTCTCTCTGGACCCCTGTTGCTAGGCAACAGCACAGGTTTTTCTACCTTGTGTTTGTTTTAACTCACCTTCAAGAGTTGCACACTCATTGAAATGCAGGTATCTTTTCAGGTGAAACTAAAACTCAAGTTCTTCCTTTCTTAACACACACATACAGAAACACAAATCAAACTTAAACTTAAAGCTAAGACTCATTCTTAACATCCAGAAATAAAAATATAACTTAAACTATCTCTAGTTTCTAACAATAGCCTTGGTTCAAACATGGCCAAAAGAGCTGAACTTCAGAGGTAAGGTTAGAGTGACTGCCCTTGACATCAATGCAGCATTTAACCGAGTGTGGCATCAAGGAGCCCTAGCAAAACTGGAGTCAATGGAAATCAGGGGGAAAACACTCCGCTGGTTGGAGTCATGCCTAGCACAAAGGAAGATGGTTGTGATTGTTGGAGGTCAATCATTTCAGCTCCAGGGCATCACTGCAGCAGTGAACCTGGCTCGTGTCCTAGGTCCTACCATATTCAGCTGCTTCATCAATGACTTTCCTTCCATCATAAGGTCAGAACTGGGGATGTTCGCTGATGATTGCACAATGTTCAGCACCATTCGCAACTCCTCAGATACTGAAGCATTCTATGTCCAAATGCAGCAAGACCAGGACAATATCCAAGCTTGAGCTGACAAGTGGCAAGTAACATTCGTGCCTCATAGGTGCCAGGCAATGATCATGTCCAACAAGAGAGAATCTAACCATCGTCTTTTGACATTCAATGGAATTACCATCGCTGAATCCCCCACTACCAACATCCTGGGGGTTACCATTGACTAGAAACGGAACTGGACTAGCCATATAAATCTGTGGCTATAAGAGCAGGTTAGAGACTAAGAATCCTGTGATAAGTAATTCACCTCCTGACTCCCCAAAGCTTGTGCACCATCTACAAGGCACAAGTCAGGAGTGTGATGGAATACTTTCCACTTGACTGGATGAGTTAATCTCAAACAACACTCAAGCTTAACACTATCCAGGACAAAGCAGCCCGCTTGATTGGCACCGCATCCACAAACACTCACCACTGACGCACAGTGACAGCAGTGTGTACTATCTACAAGATGCACTGCAGGAATTCACCAAGGCAGCTTCGACAGCACCTTCCAAACCCATGGCCAGTACCATCTAGAAGGACAAGGGAAGCAGATAGATGCTTACACCACCACCTGGATGTTCCCCTCCAAGCCACTCCCCATCCTAACTTGGAAATATATTGCTGTTCCTTCACTGTTGCTGGGTCAAAAATCCTGGAATCCCCTTCCTAACTGCACTGTGGTGTACCTACAGCACATGGACTGCAGCGGTTCAAAGGGGCAAATGACCACCACCTTTTCAAGGTCAACTAGGAATGGGCAATAAATGCTGGCCCAGCCAGCAAAGCCCACATCCTGTGAATGAATAAAATAAAAAGACCCTCCAGAGAGGGAAACTCCCAATGAAGAGCTAAGGGCACCAAAATTCCCAGAGAGAGGGCAGCAAAGTACCCCAGAGGTTGGGTGGGGGGGGAATCAAAGTTCCCCAGAGTGAGGGCAACAAACGACCCCAGAAGGAAGGCAAAAAAGAACCCAGGAGGAGGGCAACAAAAGACTCCAGAGCAAGGGTAACAGACAACCCCAAAGAGAGGGAGCCAAAAGACTTCTGAGCAATGGAGACAGATGACAATGTAGAGTGAGCAGATGGCTAGGAATGAAGGAAAGCTATCTGAGGTAACTCAAAAAAAGCAAAACATGTAAAAAGTAAATGAAGCTGTTGTACAGGAAAATGTTCCCATCAGAGCTGACCTGGAAGATTTGATGTGCATGATTCAAGCTGAGTATATACCTTTGAAAACTGGAATCTGTAAACAGTTAAAGGTTAACATTAAATGGTTCATGTTTAAATATATAGGTCTCAAGATCTCATAATTGAGACATCTAAAGAACTCATATTACAATAGGTACCATCAGATTCACTGTCCTAAATGCTTTTGGATAAAGGAACCTCTGCATACATGAACTATTTTCCAGAGTGAGAGCAAATCAATTTGGCCTGCTGTTATGGGTCTGAGGGTCCTAGCAGATTCGCACTATGTGTTGCTTATGCAGCTTGACCTATGTCACTTGAATGTCATCCTTTTTTATACAAACATCTCAAATGAGGGAAACCTATTGGTACCAGTAATGATGCTGGGGGCTAAAACAAGATTGATTAATTGGCACAAAGGTTCATGAGAACTTAAATGCCAGTAGAAAATAAAAATGAACAAAAACAGTTAAAAAAAAAAGGGTTGAAATGCAAATAATCAACTGTGCTGGAAATAATTGCAGGGCTATGAGGAAAGAGCTGGGAAGTGACACTTGATGGATAGTTCTTTCAAAAAGCTAGCAAAGGCACCATGGGCCAAATGGCCTCTCTCTGAGCTGTATCTTTCTATGATTCTATGATCACTGCATACATTATTGATTTCTTAGACCCCATCATCGTTTACTGCAATTAACTTGGTTAGTGTGAATAGTTTACTTGACTACACGTTGGGGTATGGAAAAGTCTTGTTGGAATGCCTACTCACATACTTTAATTTTGCACGGCATTATTGTAAATTAAATTGAAATTAATATGTATGCTATACGTAATTATGAAACTGCTGGTTGTTATATTTAATGTAGTGAATTGCCGCTCCATATTTTCTACAAGTTTTAATCTTGACAACATTTTAAAAATGGATTTATTCATGGGATCTGGTTGTCACTGGCAAGGACAACATTTATTGCCCATCCCTCATTGGTCTTCAGAAAGTGGTAGACCTTGAAATGTTGCAGTCTGTGTGGCACAGGTACTCCCTCAGTATGGTCTGATAGATTTTGACAATGCAGGAACAGTGGTGTATTTCTAGGTCAGGATGGTCTGTGACTTGGAGGGGAACTTGGAGCTGGTGGTGTTCCCATGAGGGTACAACTTCAGCAGCATTTTCTATGTCATGCCACAACTGCAGCAGAACATTGTCAGAAACCTGGAACAAATGACCACTTATATCGTTCATCTGGGGTTATTGTCTACCTTCCATCAAAATTATGAGGGGAGATCAGTTAAGATGCCCCCTCACCCACACACTTGATCCGTCCCTGCAAATTCATGGTGCTGTTGCTTCCCTTTGTCACAATGAAGGAATGAAAGTCTGCAAGATAGATTAAAAGCGAATTCATTTTAATTAGTGTTTGAATTAATTTGGTGTGGATGTTCATCATTCTTTTCTGATGCTTTACTTGTGAACTTCTGAATTCTATTCCAATGTGCTTGGGCTAGATGGAGGAGGAGAAATGTAGAGTCATTACACAGTCAACCAGAACGGGACAAAAGAAATTTATCTCTGTGCTGTCTGTGAGTTCTTGCTAATCCCAGAGGCCCAGATCTTCCAGTCTCCGGATAGTTGCAGGCCAGACGTACCTCCCAAGGTAATCTATAGGACCCCTCAGAAGTTCCAATGCAAAAATTCCATGGGAATTGCCCTGGAAGTTTGAACTTCTGATGGGGAATTCTCCTGCTGCCTTGGACACTCCAACTTTGAGATACAGCCAGAGACTTAAGACAGTTCTGACGTACTTACCTGGATGGTTAACCAGGAAATGTTAGACAGGTTAAAACCTAGTCTAACACTTGGGTAGCTACAGAACTGTCTCCCCAGTCATTCACACTGACCCCCCCCCCCGCCACCCCAGATCTCCCCTCTGCCTCACCCCCAACTCCTCCCTGACCCACCTACCTACCCCCATGACTCCCCCACTGACACAGCAACTCCATCCCTGACCCCCTGGCCTGACCACATTAGCCCCCACCACCTGAGCACCCCTCCGATGCCCCAATGCCCCAATGACCCGACCCAACCTGACCCGACCTCATTACCCGACCCCTCCCCCCCGACTGCCCTCCAACCCCACCTGACCTGACCCCACCACCCTACCCACCTACCACCCTAACCAGCTGCCATCCTTCCCCCTTACTTACCTTACTCACCCTACCCAATTACCCACTAACCTTGCTCACCCTACCCCCTTACCCACCCTATGCTCCCTTACCCACTTACCTCTCTCTATAGCTTTTCAAAGAAGCTTTGAGACATTTAAACTCTTTACTTACCAGAATACGGCAACTTGTGCCTTAAAAAGGAGGCACGGTTTCTGTGTTGATTCTATCTGCTGCTCCCTCCGAGGTGTCATGCGCTGACTGAGTTCTGCAGGATCCTCCATTAGAAAATTGCCCTGAAAAATCGGAGGAAGGTAGGTGTGTATTTTTTGTCTGATCGATGTCGGAAATAGGGGTCCTGCCCCTGAACGGACAATTTGAGCCCAATGCCTGATACGTTTACTTATATAACAAACATCACTGCACTTCAGAAGTTACACGTTATGTGGCATTTGAAGGTGATGAGTCACTCTACAAATATAACTTTTTCAGTTTGAACCTGTGATTTAACATTAATGTATGTGCTTTGCTGTCAGCAGTTTCCATGGCTGGAGTTGCAAAGCAGGGCTATATGGCACAGTGGAACTCAAGAACCAGTTGTACTCCATACTGCTGGCTGCCATTTCCTTGGAGTGATCACTGACCTGCTTGCATGAGCACCGAATCCTGCAGGCACCTATCAATTTGCTTACCATTTCCTTGCCTATAAAACGATGCCCATGCAAGTTGAAGTGATGCAAAGTCCTTGCAGCCCTGAGGCTCAAGACAAATTTGGTTTTAGGTATCTCTTTCAAATTGAATTGTTGTCTATGGGTGCCCTCCTGCTGCTCACTGGGCCTAGGTTGGTGGAGGATGGGAGGCGATCCTTTGGGGACTTCAAATATGCTGGAGTGGTCGGCCATGAACATTTCCGTGAGCGTTAAAGTAAACTGAAAATCTTCTTGGCTTTTTTTTTTAAGCGCACTATCAATGCAGGCCTTGATCTGGCCAGAAGAAGGAGCTCAGCAGCTGCTTGACAACAGGATTGGAGGTTTCCTGCCTGTGGCACAGAGCCACTGCTGGAAATTCAGCAATAATTAAGGCTCGTCTACCAGAAATCCCAAACTGTACATATTTACAACATATGAACAGCTGAAGCACCAACCATAAATGATCAATCTGTAGAGAGAACCTTTTAATATTAAAACATGCTTAACAAATGGAAGATAAGCAGAAAGAATTAAATGGGATAAGCAGTACAAAGTGCATCTTGGTCCAAGGGACAGACCGTAAAACTAGCCACAAAAAGATTGTCAAAGCAAAATGACTGCACAACAGAGCTAAAATAAATTTGAATTTTTAAAGGAAAGAAATGTGTTAGCAAACATGTGAAATCTTGGAATAGTCTCTCCCATTCTTAGAAACATCTGACAATATCAAATATTATAGTGCAAAAAATTTATTCCATTGATATCAGAAATTTAGTTAAAATCACAAATTAAAGGTAGAAAATATCTGGCATGAAATAGCAGAGCTAAAGACAATTACTTAAATCAATGTATATTTGATGAATTAAGCAAGCTGCTAAAAAAACAAAGGGATTAAAATGAATGAAAACACAGTGACTGCTGTGATGGGCTAGTTATTGGGTAAATAAACAGGAAGATCACATTTCCTAATCTCCACTCCTGGGTTCAGAGCTTGGGGGGAAACCACTCAGGACATCTGCAGATTCTGCTACTCCATGCAGTTAGAAATGCTTGAGGGAAAATAATGAGCTAGATTTTTCAGTGGGTGTCGGGACCCTGACGACAGGCCCAGCTGGGGTCCTGAAGGCTACCCATGTCTTAAGCGTGAACTCCAGCACAACCTCCTACTTGGCCCCCTCCATACTTGCCCCCATCCCATTAAGGATGGCAGGTGAGCTCCAGAGGCTGCAGGCCCAATCAGAGGGCCTGCAGCAATGTGAGGCTGGCAGCCCCACCAGGACAGGTCGGCACTGCCCAGGCAGGAGAGTGCAGGGGTACCTCAGAAATGGAGGTGTGCTCGCTGCTGGCACTGAAGTTATAAATTAAAAATCTCAAAGCCGCTGCAGCCATCAGGTTGATGGGGAAACACCTCTCCGGGCCTATTCATGGATAGAGTTGCAGCCTTTCAGCCCCACATCCCATTGTTAGGGCATGGAGCTTAAGGTGCTCCCTCCCCCACCCCCCCTGTCCTATCCTGCCGCTGGAAAGCCATCCGGATTAAGCTGGCAGCCTTTGTGCACAGATGTGCCAGTTGGGGTGCCACTCTGGCACAATACCAGTAAAATACCAGTGCCATCACAAAATGGCTTCCGAGCAGGGCCTTAATCGAACGAATTGACTGCAAGCCTCTGTGGACTGAGCAGCTGACCCAGTTCTCAGTTCATCCTGGGCAAGCCTCCTGGAGGCGGGAATGTTCCAGTATGCATGACCCCCCACCCCACCCCACCTCTATTTCCCTGGCCCTGCTGCCTCCAAGCTTGGCTCCTCAGGGTCAGAAAGATCTAACCCAATATTTTTCAACTACTCAGGTAGAAAAATAACAAAATAAATATTTCATCAATTCAGGGAACTTGGTGTACAATTTGTGTTCTTTAATCTGAGGGACACGGGGAGGCAGCAGGATCTCCATCCTGCACCTTTCTGCCATTTCACACGTCCACGTCAGTCCCCGAATCTGCCTCTGTGAGTGGTGGGGGGGAGAGATGGCGGTGCTGGGCATCCCATTCCACCCAATAAAACAATTAAATGGTTTGGGTACAGAGAAGCTACTTATAAAGTTCCCAGGTGATTTGCTGGACCTTCTGCTCAATTTTACAAATTTTAGCAGATCTTATTAAAATGCTTGGAAAAATGAATGTCACAACGGCAACTGTCCTGGAAATTCTGAGACATGGCACTGACTGCTGCATGAAGACATTATCTGGGGGCCAAGTATTAGACCATGTTCTCAAATAGACAGAGCTCAATGCCTAATGCAAAAACTGAAGTGGTTTCTCCTGAAGCTCTGGACCTTAAACAGGTGGAACGCCATTTGATGTGTGCGTCTACACTGTGATCTGAAGGATCCAAATTTGCATATTTTGTTGAATCTTGCTGCTTACCATACCTGTAAGTTCCTGGTATCCTCTGTCTGCCGAGCAAGGATTCAAACTCATGCTTGTTAGTTGTTGACTAAGTTGTTGACTAACTTGACTCCTCATGAGAGAAGTCAGTGAGGTTGCTTTAGAGTTGAGTTGGTTCCAACATGGCAGCTGGCAATAGAACATTGGAAGCAAGTTAGCCTTCTGTGGCAGACTTGACATTCTGACAAGCGACCCAAGCAGATCTGTAATGCTCCAAGCTATGGTTGATACTTGACCAGCAAGTCCAATTCATTAGTGTAGTTCAGTCACTCTCAGTTTACAGTATTTCCTCCTGTGTTGCAGATAACACTGAAAACCAATGCTTCAATAGCTAGAAAGCCCCAAGACAGACAAATAGCAGGAATCAATCCTGCACGTTCCTGGTGATGCCAGACGTTTGGACGGGTCAATTTGTGCCCAAACTCTCCAGGCCATTTTTGTTTATTTATTTAGTTTTGACATTCATCAACATAGCAGTAGAATCCCTGTGTGCCAGATCCCTGGATGATTAAAGAAAGCAGATACTTTGTAGAATAATAAACATAAAGTTGGTGCAGCATGCTCTGTTTATCTCAGGCTGTTAAATAATTATCAGTTGGACTAATAATTTATTCATTGAAATTGATTAACAGCAGACCAGTTACAAACTAGCAGACTAATGATGTGCAAAGTGCTGTCCTTAATTCTTTTAATCTCACAACTCCAGAATAAACTTGGAAGTCAAGTAAAAATAATAAAAAAAAGCATATTGTGTTAAGAGAGATTGTACCTCTAAGAGGAAATGCAGGAAATTATATTCATTAATGAGTAACACATTCAACAAATGGTTTTGAAAGTCCTCTTTCTGATCAGAAGAATCTCTGCTTTGTACAATGTATAGCTAACCCTTTTATTGCAAAACTTTAAAATGGTCTCTGTATTGGCTTTCTGGGAGAGATTTCTGTTACTGCCTGTGAACTGAAGTAGAGATGCTTAGTGCATGGCAGCAGAGTCAAAAGAGGAGAGAGAGCACTCACAGTTGTGTTGAGAGAAGGGTGATGGGGTGCAGGATCCACATGTGGGTGTTTGCTGCTAATCTTACCATCGCCGCAGACATGGCCCACATGCTCAGCAGTCAGCGTGATGGAGAATGAGTGTCCACCTGGCTGGATAATGTGATGGTCAGTGCATGTTGTGCTGGTTCTAAGTATTATTAGACAAGGAGGTTTGAGGCCAACCATACTTGTCACCTGATGCACACAGCACACCCCACTGCGACTGGGTATCGGGTGGTGCATTGGGTCTTGCACATATAACTTTCAGATTTCTGATCTTAGCACATTTGATCACGTACATGCTTATAGTGCTTATATGTCTGTACTGACCCAATTTTACAATTTAGGTTCCTCCTCCCCATGGTTTTAATTACATGGAATGACATATGGAACTTACAGCATTCAACCAGAGCTTTCAACCCAACTAGTTCATGTAGTCTCTTTTATCTTCTACATAAGCCTTGTCCCACCTCTCTTCATGTACCTCTACAGAGTCTGTTGTTTATGAAAACATACGCAGTGAAGTAGACCTTGACCTTGTATGATTATGTAAAAAAGGTGGTAGCAAGAAGGCACTTCATTTTATATCTATCCTGATTTTTATTTTCATTGACATGAAAATTGGGACAGATGTAAATTGGGCTGTCCACCTGTCATCACTTGCTTTACATAATAGTACAAAATCAAGATCAACCTGATGGAGTCAGATCTGGTTGCAGATTGACCACAAATTCAAAAGTTGGGCCAACAAGCTGCTCTCAAAGGGTACTGCTCGGTCTCAAAAGGAGGAAGTGACGGGCTGCAGTTAGTTGAAGGTAGAGCTGTCGTTGAGGATATTTCTGCAGCTTTCAGGTGTGATGCTTTGGAGACCCTATTGCAGGTGTTGGACCTCCTTTGGAGTGGAAGTCCATCCTCCTTTGAAAGCAGAATCCCAAGCTGGCTGCCAGTAGGTTAGTGCGATCTGCTTGGATCACGAATAGAAGGCTGGACAGAAATATGACGGCTGGAGATTGCTTCCATTCACATGACTTAGCTTCATTTGCAATGAGCCAGTTCACGATGGTGCTTAGAACTCATGTGTGGTTTATAGCCTTAGTTGAAGAATTATGATGGGCTCTAAGTAATGCCTTGTCTTTTGTTTTTATTTGCTGAATTTATTTGTACACTATGTTGTTCTGATCTGCAATAGAGCACCAGCAAGGAGATTCAGTATTTACTTTCAAATGGGAATTGGATATAATCTGAAAAAGGAAACAAAGTTGTAAGGCTATGGGGGAAATGCACGGGAGAGGGGCTAACAGCTCTTTCATAGGGCCGAATGGCCTCTTTCTGAGCTGTATGATTGAATGAAATTGAGATTTCCTTCAGTGATGAGGTTGTACATTTGAGGAGTACATTTTGTATTACTCAGGCACAACTCCAAATGCTCAAAGGCTTTATTACCCTACGTACCAGAGAAGGTCACGTTTGCATCCATATAAAATGCAGGTTTGCCAACGGGAACTGATTTGCGGCGAGCACAAGTACAAAGGTTAGGAATTTTCCTGAACTGTAGCATCCACCGGCTGATAGTGTTACAAACTAAGGACCTGCTAGCAAAGGAGCTGCAGAGGGCCTCTGCAGTCTGTAAATTACAGAGCTCCGGTTGTTATGGTTACTGTGAACTTGAAATGCTGCTCAGTCATGAATCCATCATTAGCTGATGTTGTAAATGTTAGCAAAAAGAGGAGAGAGAGAAAAAAGGCATATTATGACAACGTTATCTTTCTCATTTTCTTATTTCTGAGGAAAATTAGGTTTCTGACTTTAGGACTAATTTTAAGAGTCAATGCTTTACGTAGCTACCATACTACCCAGTGAGTAAAAACAGGCAATAGAAATATTGATTTTGTCTATCTAAATAAGAAAAAATGATTCTCAGGTCCATCATTTACAGAATTATGCTTCTGCCATGTTCTGTTGAGGTAATGCTGCCTTACTCAGGGTTTGGATGAGCAAAGACTGGAAATGAAGATTATTGCCTTTTACAGATTCTTCCAAAGTTCCCATCCATCAATGTCAAAATGCTTGGCCTCCTCCACAAGTCTCTTCATGGCCTCATCTTTCTTATTTCTGAAACCTCATTCAGCCCAATGTGAAGAATCGCCCCAGGTTTGCACAAGGTACTGTAGCTGGCCGGAAAAAGGACGTTTTACCCGCCAGGTGCAATGGCGGCTTTTTGCGCAGCATTGTCTTATTCCCGGTGCATCCTGCCTCATTAATAATGCATTTGGGGGAAACACGCTGGATCACTGGTGGATGGGCTTGGAATTGGCCACCATGCTGTGACCTCAGCGCTTCCTCGCTCCCGACACCATATTCAAAGCGCACCAGAGCGCAGCCTACTTCAGGTGTGCAGACCAGGACTGCTCTGGCGACAGATGACCCTGAAAGCAAAGAAAGCGGTAGTCCCCAAATTTAGCGATGCACCTCTGGGGCACCAGCTGGATGCAGTGGAAGGTCGGTGTGATGTCCTCTACCCCCACTCTGGCTGCAGGATGTCCACCAGAGTCCCCCAATCCGGCTGGGAAGGTGATGGCAGTGGCTGCCAGTGCCACCGGAGTACAGAGGAGGTCAGCCATCCAGGACAGGAAGAGGATGAATGCTCTCATCTATTCTGCCAGGGTAAGTCAACCACTTTGCCACTCTTAACTCACATACTCACAAACCCATTACACATCACTGGGACCTCACACCTCAAGGGACAACACCACTAACTCTCACACACACCCTCACATCTCCATCAGGCTCATATCCTCTGGAGCTCATGTCCTCATTCCATCCTTGGCTCCGCTCATCACACAAGCATTCCATGCAGTGCTATGTGTCCTGCTCACGCTCTCTCCATCTATTTTCATGCAGAAGAAGCTGGCTCACATCAGCAGGGAGAGGTCCCAGATCTGGGGTGGAGTGGCCACATTAGGCCCCTCACTCACTTTGAGGAGTGTATCATCGCGCTGACTGGTAAGGACGTGGAACGTGCCTGCAGTGACAGTGAGGTCGGCAGCGAGCACCCACCTAAGTATCCAGGATTCCATCTTCCCTCTCTCAATGCAATTATGAGTGTTTGCAATGCAATGCAAACCGCTTTTGACTCTGCTGCCATGCACTAATTATCTCTACTTTGGTTCACAGGGAGCTCTGCCAAGCAACTGACACCCTCAGCCAGCCAGTCCCTCAGCTCCATCCACGTCCTCACCTCCAGCCAAGAGGACACTTCCACCTTTGAAGAGCTGGAAATAAGCTGCCTGAAAGACCCATCACAGCGCTCACCCACACCCTGCACTAGTGCAAAGACACACACCTTGGTGGGACCTAGATCTAGAGCAGGCTCGGGTTCAAAATCTGGTGATCACTGCTTGGACACGTGTCTGCAGCAGGCACAGGCAGGTTCAGCTGAGCTCCTCGGTGGTCAGAGGACTGCTGGGGAAGAGGCATCTGTGAGGCCTTCCGACTCATCGTGGAGAGTCAGCAGAAGGCGGGGAAACATCAAGCAAATCTGTTGGAATCCCTCAACAGAGTGGCACATAAGTCAGATGAGTTTGTCCGCCTACTGTCTGATCAAGTAGTGTCCACATCTGTGCATAAGGAGGTCTCCATGGAAAGGATGGCGGACGCCATGTAGACTCTGATCCAGCAGAACACAGAGATGTGTGCAGGCCTGCACTCCATCATGGGAGCCATGGGTGAGCGCCTGCAGTGGTAATGTGAAAGGGAAATGGGGCACCTTGATGTCCCTCCAGGTGCTCCTGCCCCTCAAGGTGTCAGGCCAGGGCCCTCAGGTGCCTAAAGGGAGAAGGAGCAGCAGCTGGACAACCCTAGGTAATCCACTCAGCAATCTCAGAGGCCTTCCTCTCCCTCCGAGCCCCCTTGACCTGTAACCGCCTCAACCTTGTCCTCTGTCACCACAAAGGGAGCAGCTCGCTCACAGGCGGACAGCCAAATCGAGCTGGGGCTCTCAAGGCCTTGGCTCTCCAGAGGATGCATGCCAAAGTCATCATCAGGGTCAACCGTTGGACAGGCTGTCTCCACCCCTGCTGCAGATGTCAGGGCAGCACCTAGACGAAGTGGTAGGCCTAGAAAAGTTAGGAAATTCTGAACACGTCGTTGCATGGGTGAACACATATTGTCACTTTATAACCTGAAAATACATTCACTTTCACTGAATAACATGTAATGTTGTCTTCCAGCTTCATTCCTTGCATCTCCTCCACCGCCCCCACTAGCTGCACGCAGCCGGACCACGAGTGATTCTGGAGGGAGAAGTGTGTGTGTGTCAGGGCCTCTCAGAGCCTCGTGCAGGCACTCTCCCATGCACACAGAGCCTTCCTCCATCACACTCATCTCAATGCCCTGAGCATTTTCAATGCTGCCTGCTGGGGTTCACTTTCAGTTGTCCATCTGATCTGACCTGTATCTCTGCCCACCCACAATGATCTCACTCCCATGCAGCAACTGTGCCATTCTAACACAAGGCTTTGCTCAATTCGATTTGAAAAATATGGTCGTAGTCAAGTTTCTCGTAAACTTTCCCATCCTTCCCTCTCCCCTAGTCACCCATGTCCTTTTCCCCCATTACTGTGAACCCCTCGGCATCACCTTCGATCTCCCCACTGTCATCCACCAACCAGAACCCTTGTCTTTCCAGGATGTCCAGGTGAGCGTGCACATTCCCTGCCTTCCCAAGAATCTCACTCCCTTCCACATTGATCTCCTTGGCCTCCTCCTTCCCACCCCCATGGTCTGTTTCTGCCTCTGTGTCCCCACCAGCCACCCTCGCTGTCCCTTCTGCTGCTAGCATTGCTCCATTACCCTCCCACCCTTCCAGCTCCCTCTGACACTCTCACACTCACCATTTCCACCTATCATGCCCACCCTCAGTTCGCTCCCTTGGAGTCAGTCATTGTCTCCACAGAACCGTCCCTTGCATGTTCACCTGGACAATCCCCCACTTACTCCCTCCTCCACCCTTACTCCCTCCTCCCTCCTTGATCCCTCCTGCACCCTTACTCCTTCTTCCCCCCAGACTCCTTCCACCCCACGGACTCCATCCCCCCAACCCTTTCTCAATCTCACCCTCCCCAACACCTTTGGCCGCCCCGCCCAACTTCACCACCCCCGACACCTTCATACCCCCCTCCCGACCTCACCTACCCTGGTACACCTTCCTCTCCCACTCACAGCTGGATCTTCCTCTCCACCCCATCCGCACTGATCATCCACAGCAGACTATGGCCAAGGCCTTGATGTTCTGAAGTGGACCCGAGACATAACTAAGATCTCCCACCTTCCATGAGCTGCTTCGCGGTGAAGCCATGTCCATGAGAATCCACCCGCATGCAATGCAGATGTTCCTCCAGGGTTCGCTAGCTGTAAGGCTCCAGCATCTCCTGCTCCTCGGATGTCCGTGATCTGAGCAAGGCCCTAATGGTAAGTCCCGACTTCTACACGTCACACTTGTCCAGGCATGTTCTGGGCCTGTGTGTTTTCCTGCCGGCCTCATGGAAAATCTGGCATGGGGGGGGTGCGGTGGTGGGGATGATTCCGTTCGGACCTTACTTTGTTTCCCATTTGGGTGATGCAAAGCATGTTTGGGCTGGCCTCCAGTGGGATGGGCATTCCGCCATGGCGGACATGATCGGATGATCCCATTGTGTTTTCAAGCTAGCATGAAACCTGTTTTTGGCTTTCTCGCCACATTGTCACCACCCCGCCTGCCATGACACCCGACACCAATGGGGCTGGAAAATTCCCACCAATGTTCATGCTTACACCCTTCCAGCTCTACCAACCTCTACACTCTCCTTTCCCTCCTCCTCACTTTTGCAGTCAGGGGACCTTCAGCCATCATTGACCCACAGCCTGAAATGTTTAATATGTGTATTACTATATCTCTTCTTCAAAAGCCTCCTCAAATTCAACCTCTTTGCTCTTGCTTTCATCATGACTAATTCTTCCTCACAACTGTTTAACATCTGGTTATTTTCACCTCTTTTGAAGTATTGTATGAAAGTCACACTCAGTTACCAGTGGAGCTGATTCCAGTTCTCAGAAAATTTCAAGGCTGAGATTGATAGTTTTCTGTTAGGCAAGGGGATTTGAGAGTTTGCTACATTTCAAAAGTGACTTCATTGGCTGTAAAACATCTTGGGACTTCCTGAAGTCACGAAAGGTCCTATTTTATTGGCTGCGGGGCAGGAAGGCCAATCACGAGCCTTCCCGCCAAGGACTTAATTGTGACAGAGGTGGGGTCCTCACCTGCCAACATTGTCCCTAATTGAATGCCGTCCTACCACCAAACCCACCACAGGGGGAGGCCATTAAATTCCGGCAATAGTGTGAGTTTGAACAGGGAGCAGAGCATGGGTTTAGGTGTGAGGGGTTGACTAAGTCCCCACCTGCCATGCTCCTGCCTGATTAAAAGCCACCCTGTCACCAAACCTGCAAAATGCAACTCTTTCTTTACTCTGTGGAACCAAAGTGGGCCACAGATGGAGTTAAGGTACAGAACAGCAGTGCTCAAACTGAATGGCAGTTAAAACTCCCACTTTATGGCCAGAATTTAATACCCTCTCCTCAGGCAAGTTTGGTGACATGGGGCGTTGGATAGCCTTCCCACCCCACTGCCAATTGAAGGCCTTAACTAGGGCCTCATCCCACCACTGCTTGTATTCAACCAACATCAGATGGAGGAATCACCCTGAGGGAAGTTCAGAAAGCAAACCCTATTGGGGTTCCTTGCAGGCTTCCAGGAGAAGTCCCTTTTTCACAGGCAGTCAATGCCTGATTGTGGGACCTGGCATCAGGGCTGGGGGGGAAATAACCACCCCTCTGCCCTTGCTGCCAAACCCTTCACTCCCTTTGTCATGACCCCTACCCTGTGATCTCCCTTCTGTCACCACTCACCTGTGGCCTGGGTCTCTCGGTGATCCTAGTCCTCTGGTAAGTGCAGTACCAGCAGAAGCCACTGACTCCCCAGTGGCACTGATGAGCTATGAAGAGTTATTGGTCTCTGATTAGCCAGTTGCTCTCAGTGATGGAGCTTCCACCCCTGAGTACTTGATCCTGGGGAAGGCCTGCCACTTCCCAGGTAAGTGCTTAATTGGCACTTAATGTGGTGGGTCATCCCAAAAAGAGGTGGCTCGAGGTTCTCACCAGCTCTCCAGTTAGTGGGCGAGAATCCCTGTTGCCCACATTAAATTCCACTCTATGAGTTTTATGCAGGGCAGACTCGGTAAGAAAGTCAGGTTTTCATTCCCTGAAGACAATGGTACACCAATTAGCAAAAATGTGATTTGCAGACAGCCAGGCCCTAATGGTTAGCAGAGCAGGTGATCTACAGATACTAAAGGATAGAATAAATGAAGTGGTGAAAGCTACAGACTGAAAACTAATGTAAAAAAGAGGAAAGTTATGGAAGTTGGAAGAAATAATGGTGGGAAAGCAAAGGTCAAAGTTAATGGTCAACAGCTGGAACACAATTTAAGTACTTGGGAATCTTATCAGAAAATAAATCAGAGTTAGAATAGCAATGGTTAAAAAAAAAATTTCCAACATAAAGAATTGTTCAGTGTAAAAATGAGCAGATATCTTTAGAAAAGAATTATCAAAACTTGTGATTTGGAGTCCCTTTTTGTATGGGGCTGAAACATGGACCTTGAGAAAAGTGGACATCCAAAGTCTAAGTTGTGAAATGTGGTTGTGGAGAAGGATGGAGCAAGTCAGTAGGAGGGAACACTGAGCAATGGAGGCAGTCTCAGGATGGTGCAGGGGGAAAGACCATTGATAAATATCATCAAGAAAAGGCAACGAGGTTGGATTGGCCATGACCTAAGAAACGAGAACTTGCTGAGGTGATTGAAGGAAGATTGGAAGTGTAGACCAAAAGGGAGAAAGAATGATGATGTTAGACAGCTGGGAATTGAAAATGTGAGGCTCCTACGAGCCATTGAGGAAAAAACGTATGACCACAATGTGTGAATAAATGAGCAGAGGATCTGTCCTGAGGCAGTTCATTTTATTTTAAACCAATTAAGATTTTACAACAATCACTTTTACTGATACTAACTTCTTATTTATTTCTATGTTTAAAAAAAATCAAATTTTCAAACTGCTATGATAGGATTTGAGGTTATATTCTCTGGATTATCAATCCAATAATATAACCATTAGACTACCATGCCCTACTAACCTAGAACAGCTTTCCCTATATTAGAGCTTGTCAGTAAAAGCTAGATAGATGCTTACTCTTACTCTATATAGCTGAACTATTGTTAATCTTTGCAGTTGAAATGAAGTTTAAGAGAAATTTTATATCATAACAATGTTTTTAAACATTGCAGTGCTTCTACTTAAGTGAAATAATTCAAACACTTTATTTTAAATATTGTTGAATTTCCCAGCTGTGAAATAGTGTAGTTCATTGAAATTAAACGGATTAATATAAATGATAAATCTAGCTTGGCAAAATGAAAATTTTTATGTGATTGATGAAAGGATGATTAATTTATCAAACTAATGGTTAGTGATCCAAGTTTTCAAATGCTAGTCTTAGAGTAATTTTACAGGGCCTATTAGTTGTTTCCATCTGTCAGAGGGTATTCTTATTAGGATTTAACAGCCTGCTTTATATCAGATTTATTACAATGAGTCAAGTGACAGCTATATTAGAAAGTTAAGTTTGAACATTAAGTTAATATGCCACAAAGGAAAAAAAAAAGACTTGCATTTATACAACGCCTTTCCTGACCACGGAATGTCTAAGAGCTCTTTACAGCCAATGAAGTACTTTTGAAGGGTAGTCACTGTTCTCAAGTAGAAAATTCAGCAGTCAATTTGTGCACAGCAAGCTCCCACAAAAAGCAAAGTGATAATGACCAGATAATCTATTTTTGTTATGTTGATTGAAGAATAAGTATTGGCCAGAACACTGATGATAACACCCTTGTCCTTCTTTGAAATAATGTCATGGGCCAGGATATTGCTGTTGGCGTGCGGATGCGAGCCCGACACGCTGATGTGTAAAATGATGCGAGATGATGTCGGGCGTGCGTCCTGACATCATCACGCGTCATTTCGATATTTTGTGCAGCGGGTGCACACCGGAGGCAGCTGCGCGCCCGCCAAACTGTCAACGGCCTATTAGGGCCATCAAGAAAGTGATTTACCTTATTAGCACTACTGCCTGTCCTGAAAACTTGGATCACTGACCCTTAAGGTTGGCGGGCAGGCGAAGAGCCCAAGCAGCCTTCACTGTCACATGAGGGGACATGTTTAAATAATTTTTAATTTTCCTTATAAAAAAGTTTCATTATCAACTTCATCTCCCTGAGGCAGCTCCGTGCCTCAGGGAGATTGCTGTGCTCCATCGTAGGCATGTGCGAAAGATCGCAGGCCCCGACTCTCCCTCCTCCTCCCGCCCACACAGATAGCGTTGAGCGCTACTGGCCGCATGTTCGCTAGGTGGGCCTTAATTGGCCCGCCCGTGTAAAATGGCGGCGTGGAGCCGATTGTGGGCGGCGATCATCTCCGTGTCCGCCTGTGCCTGCTCCTGAACAGCCTGCCTGCCATAGGAAAGATTCTACCCATGAGATCTTTTATGTCCACCTGAGGGGCAGATGAGGCCCCGTTCAGTGTGACATCCAAAGTATGTTAGTTGTAATATGTTAGTTGTTGGATTCTTTGAGTGATAACAAAAAGGGAATGCATTGATGGATTTGATGCTTTGTGCAGTGCACTAGATAACCTGGTTAATACAGCGTGAAAGTTTGTAAGCAAAATGTCATTAAAGGTGCCTTTTAAATATTCGGATTTCAACGACATTGACTGCTCAGATTGTTCATATACTTGACCTAATCTTGTTGCATTTTTTAAAATATAAATTCATAATTTTGCTAAATTAGATTTAACTTAATGATAATTTGTCGTTTCGCAATAATCGGTCCATAACATTGCAAGTGTCCATCCATGTCTTAGTTTATCAGCTGTAGAAATCCCCTTCCATCCATTTTCTACCTCTAGGCTCGACTATTCCAACACTTTTTTTATTCTTCCCCAGGACATGGACGTCGCTTGTTAGGCCAACATTTTTATTGCCCATTGCTAATTGCCATTGAGGAGACGGTGGTGAGCTGCCTTCGTGAAACAATGCAGTCGATGTGGTGTAGGTACACCCACAGTGCTGTTACGGGGTAGTTCCAGGATCTTGACCCAGCGACAGTGAAGGAATGGGGATATATTTCCAAGTCAGAATGGTGAGTGGCTTGGAGGGGAACTTGCAGGTGGCGGTGTTCCCATCTATCTGCTGCCCTTGTCCTTCTAGGTGGTAGAGGTCACGAGTTTGGAAGGTGCTGTCGAAGGAGCCTTGGTGAGTTGCTGCAGTGCATCTTGTAAGTGGTACACACTGCTGCCACTGTGTGTCGGTGGTGGTGTGAGTGGATGTTGGAGGTGGCGAAAAGAGTGCCAATCAGGCACTTTGTCCTGGATGGTGTTGAGCTTCTTGAGTGTTTTTAGAGCTGCCCTCATCCAGGCAAGAGGAGAGTATTCCATTACACTCCTGACTTGTGCTGTGTAGATAGTGGACAGGCTTTGGGGAGTCAGGAGGTGAGCTATTAACTGCAGCAATGCCTTGATTTTAAAATTCCTTTTTTTCAAATCCTTCCATGGCCTTACTCTTTCCCATGCCCTACAAACCTCCAAGACCTCTACGCTCCTCCAAATGCATCTCTGATTTTAATTACTCTGGAATTCCCTTCCTGAACCTCTCCTCGTCTCTACCTTCCTGAAGTGACCAAGTTTTAGGTCACTTACCCCAATATCTCCTTCTGTGGCTTGGTGTTAAAGTTTGTTGGACAACCCCAACCTGTGGTGGCTTGGGACACGTGGCAACACTGACCACTGCCTGTGCGGGGGAATGAGGGGAGAAGGGTGAGTGGGCCCAGTGCTAACTTTGCGCATGGACGCGAGTGAGCGCTTCATAATCCCGAGGCACAGAGCTGCCCCAGGGAGATGAAGAGATATGTTAAAAAGTTAAAAATCCTACATAAATACAAGTTATTGTTGTCGATAGAAAAAAGGTCTGACTTTAATTCTTTGTATAAATGTTCATTATTGCTCTTTCTGTTGCACTTTAGATCAAATAGGAAGACTACTTACATCTTACAAGCCTTTTGATTCACCTGAAAAGATTGAGGAAGACACGTGATGTGTTGATGCCACATTTTGCGGCATTTAATTATACTGGGAAAATTCACTGGCTCAGAGTTACTGGAACATGCCCTGGGATCCAGAGTGAATCTTTCCTTGCCCAAAACTAAATAAGTGATCGGAAGACCTATAGATCGTAGCATAGAATGCTTATTTTGTCAAAACAGCTATGGGAATGTACCACATAGCACCATGTGATATACCTCTCTTCAGAAAACAGATTCAAGATACGCACAAGTATCAGATCAAGGCACAAGTGGGTTACTGAGCTAAAAAGGCAAAGTAGAACAGCGAATTGCACACTTCAGTAGTCAGCTTGAGAGATAAAATAATAAACAGAACACTGACTTTCTCTCCAAACATAGGGACCAAAATTCTAGTGGGCCTGCTTCATGTGTGCATGTGAGGTAGAGCAAATCCCATGGCAAACTAAATAGAAGGGCATAACTCGATCCCACATTATGGGCAGAATTTTGCCCTGGGCGGGGGTGCTTGGCGGGTGCTTGGCAGGGGCAGTCAGGAAGCTGACTGCTGCCTGCGATCGGCCCCGGACCGCAATTTGACACTGGCGGGTCGATTGAAACACGAGTGGCAGCGCTGACCACCGCCTGTTCCGGGGGGGTGGGGTGGGGGGAAGGTGGGGGTGGGGGTTGGGGGGAGGAGGGTGAGTGGGCCCAGCGCAAACTTTGCACATGATCGCGAGTGAGTGCTTCATAATCCCCCTGAGGCACAGAGCTGCCCCAGGGAGATGAAGAGATATGAAAAACATAATTCAATAAGTAAAAATGGAATGAAACATGTCCTTGCAGCAGGGACATGTTATTAATGAAAAATTAAAGTTTTTATTTAATTTTTACTTGCTTTTGGAAACCTCATCCCACCCGTGGATGAGGTTTCCAAAAGAATCAAACAGTTGGATGGGCAGCGAAAATTTTAATTTACTTGATTATTTAATGGGCCTTAACAGGCCTTTTAATTGTCAGTGGATGCACTGCCAACTCCGGCATGTGCCGGCCAATCAAACTATCGCACGACTGCGCAATGATGTCAGCATGCTCGGCCGACGTCAATGTGTGTAATTTCATGCTCAAGTGGGTCAGGCACATGCCCGCCCGCCGAGCAAAAATTTTGCCCATGAGTCGGAGCTATTAACATATTTGGGAAAAGCAGTCCATGTGCGTTGGGGTTGCCTGGCTTGACATGCCTGCTGGAAGGTGGAGTGACACTCAGCTCCAAAGGTCCTTTGCGGGCCAAAGATAAAGTTGCACTGAAGGGTCTTCAGCTTCAATGGAGGCATAACGTTATGAACCGCAGAGCAGTTTAATGACATTATTTTTGGCATGGTCTGGAGCTTGCTTAGGTCTCAGGTGATATCACACCAATTGTCAGCTGGCAGGTGTTCTGCTGAGGCTTTTCAAGATGTAAAGGGCCAAAGTCCTCAGGGAGCTCTCCCAAACCTGGTCTCTTGACATAACATTCATGAACGGAAAATATGCTCATGGCTCTGTCAACTGGAAAAATGATTTGACTAAAAGCAGAGGGCAGGATCAAAGGGCAATCTGGTAGACCATAAGAACATAAGAAATTATGGCAGGAGTAGGCCATTTGGCCCCTTGAGCCTGCTCTGTCATTCAATAAAATCCTGGTTGATCTGATCATGACCTTAATTCCATTTTCTTACCTTCCTCCCCAGAACCTTTGACCCCTCTGCAGAGCAAAAATTTATTGAACTCAGCCTTGAACATATTCAATGACACAGCCAACATTGCTCTCTGGGGTAGTGAATTACAAAGATTAACGACCCTCTGAGAGTAGAAATTCCTCCTCAACTCAGTCATAAATGGGAGATCTCTTATCTTGAAATTGTGCCCCCCAGTCCTAGATTCCCCCATAAGGAGAAACATTCTTTCAGCATCTATTCTGTCAAGCCCCTTCTGAAATATATGTGTTTCAATAAGATTCCCTCTCATTCTCCTAAACATCAATGAGTATAGGCCCAATCTGCTTATCCTTTCCTCATTAGACAACCCTTCATCCTAGGAATCAACCTTGTGAACCTCCTCTGAATGGCATTCTATGCAAGTATATCCTTCCCTAAACAAGGAGACCAAAACTATATGCAGTACTCCAGGTATGGTCTCACCAAATGCTCAGTAGAGTTGTAACAAAACTTTTCTACTTTTATCCTTCATCACCTTGCAATAAAGGCCAACATTCCATTTGCCTTCCTAATTACTTGCTATACCTTCATGCTAACTTTTTCATGATTTTCCATCTGTACATGCACTGTTTCTCCACTTAATTAATATTCTGCTTTTCTATTCTTCCTGCTAGTGGACACCCTCACATTTTTCCACATGATACTCCACTCATTTAACTTATCTATATCCGTTTGCAGACTCTTTGTGTCCTCTTCGCAACTTGCTTTCCTACGTATACTTGTACAATCAGTAAATTTAGCCACAATACAGTCTGTCCCTTCATCCAAGTCATTAATATAAATTATAAATAGTTGAAGCCCCAGCGCTAACCCCACTACTTACAGTTCACCAACCTGAAAATGGCCCATTTATCCTGACTCTGTTTCCTGTTAGTTTGCGAATTCTCTATCCACGCTAATATATTATCCCCAACACCATGAGCTCTTATATTATGAAGTAACTTTTTATGTGACACCCTATCAAATGTCTTTTGGAAATCCAAATGCACTACATCTACTGGTTCCCCTTTATCTACCCTGCTTGTTACATCCTTAAAGAACTCCAATAAGTTTGTAAAACATGATTTACCTTTATTAACTGGAAAAACTCAGCAGGTCTGGCAGCATCGGCGGTGAAGAAAAGAGTTGACGTTTCAAGTCCTCATGACCCTTTGACAGAACTCGAATGAGGACTCGAAATGTCAACTCTTTTCTTCTCCGCCGATGCTGCCAGACCTGCTGAGTTTTTCCAGGTAATTCTGTTTTTGTTTTGGATTTCCAGCATCGGCAGTTTTTTGTTTTTATCTCTATGATTTACCTTTCATAAGACTATGTTGACTCTGCTTGATTGTATTACGATTTTCTAAATGTCCTGCTACTACTTCCTTCATAATGGATTGCAGCATTTTCTGGTTTCTGTCCCCCTTCTTTCTTGAGTTGAGGTGTTACTTTTACGGTTTTCCAATTATCTGAGACCTTTCCAGAATCTAGGGAATTTTAGGAGGTTACAACCACTGAATCCACTATCTCAGCTGACACTTCTTTAAAGACCCTAGGATGCAGGCCAACTGCTGTTAGTCCCATGAGTTTTTCCAAGTACTTCTATTCTGGTAATAGTGATTGTTTTAAGTTCCTTCCTCACTTCTGCCCTTTGATTTCCTACCATTCTTGGGCTGCTTTTCATGTCTTTTACTGTGAATACAGATACAAAATACTTGCTTAGAGTTTCTGCCATTCCCTGTTTCCCAAAATTAATTTTCCAGTCTCATCCTAAGAGGGACCAACATTTACTTTAATTATTGCCTTAATTATAATGTTTATTTTTATGTTCCTTGCAAGCTTACTCTCATTTTCTAATTTCTCCTTTTTTTATTATTAGGTGATTCCTCACAGATCAACCCAACCTTTGACATATGCATATAACTCCTGCCGTGCATTTTGAAATCTGGAGCCAATTGGCACGTTAGACCTCCTATTTTGCTTTCATTGAGTCAATGGAAATAAAAATTAGGATGCAAAAGACACAGTTATCACCTATTTCAAATTGACTCACCAAGTCAAATTGTGATATTTTACAAGGACAGGGAATTGTATTATGTATGTTAGAAGGTACTGTTGTACATTTAAATTTTAATCACCATTGAGAATAAAGTGAGTTGCTGAAAGGTAAGATATACTCAGTTTTATGTAGCAGTTGAAAGTAAATTTAGTTAGTTAAAAAACAAAGAGCCATTAAAAATCACTGACTGCAGATAAAGTAATGAAATTGCATATTAACTGTGAAGCTGCCCTATAAAATTAAAAGAATGAACAGGATGAACTGTCCCAAAAAGTAGAAGAGAAAGTAGGCCATAAAAGAACGTTTATTGGGAATCCAGAAGAGGGGATGCCAAGAAGCAGACCGAATGGGAAACTGTGATTGTAATTGCTGGAGAGTCTTGGCTCAGGAAAATCGAGAGTCATGCATGTCACAAGGAGCATACCCAAAGGAGGACGAGTTGTTCATCTGGGGTTGGGGAAGACCACACTGAGGGGAGCTTAGAACATCTACTAAAGCGTGATCATCCATGGAGGAGTAAACAGCTTAGAGAGAAATCATAAAGAGCCTTATTTGGTATGCGAGGACCGTCTTAACGCTTAGTTGTAGGTGAGGCAAAATAACTTTCCCTGGGGTATCACTGGGGTTTGGCAAAATATAGGGGAATACCAAGAAAGGTTTTAGATAGATAGCTGGTAAAATAATGATACAATTTTCATAACGAACTAGGAATGTTTTCATGCCCTTAAAGGAGTGGCTCAGCAGAGACAGCCACATTTAAACAATGCAGGAACAACAAGCCTTACTAAGGGTCATTGAGGCAGCTATTGAGAAATATACAGGTGGGGTGGAAGAGGTAACTGAATCCAAAATGAGATTGGTTAAAAAGTGGAAGGTAGTCACCAGCTGGTTATATACACAGAGGGGTGACTAGTGTGAAATGGGGATGGGATTTGAATGCAGTCCCCAAACACAGCAGGTGAAAGCCTGATTGCTGGGACTCAAACCTTAGCTGTATAATACCAGTGAGCTGTTGGGGTGCCAATCAAAGTAGCTCATTGTTTGGAGCCTTTCAAAGTTTGGCTTTCCCTGTTGCTGAGTCTCAGCCAGTGGGATAAGCAAAGCTGGTGTTTCTGAGGGCATGGCGCAGGTGGGCAGCAGAGGTGCTCCCATATTGCTAACAACCACTTGCTGCAGTAATAGGTGACCTTTCACTGACCGTGGATGGGGGCAGATCACCACCAGAGGGCACTGTTGTACATGATCTTGCCATAACTGCTGGGATCACAACACAAGGGATCTCAGACCCTTGAAATCTTGGTAAAGTTTTGATTTTAAATGTTTGTGGTATTAGTCAACAAATTCCCTCCAAGCTCACTTGTGAAAAAAAATTCTGCATCAAATCTCTGAAACATTGGGCTGAAACTAGTCTCAGATGACAGCAGTACATCGGTGATAACAAAACACGTGCTTGCTTTATACCTTGCTGATGGTCTTTGCCATGGGTAAGCGTTGGATCCAGCACCCTGGTTGGTTGGGGCTAAAGGATCTGATTTGCATGCTTGTTTTGGGATGACCGAGTTGGTACCAAGACAGAGAAGATCTGTAGACCGTTCTTAGAAGAAACCCATTCTGTTTATTCACAAAAGGAGCTCAGCAGCTAAACTTGTGTGTTTACAACTCAAAACTCTGTCTTCACTCTTCAGACTAACTCAAGGCTTGCCTACAGAGGTAGCCTGCGCAACTCTGCTTTTGGATATTAAGATCATGTGATCTTACATTACAACATTTATCTTAAAGGTATATTACACATCAGATTACTACAGTAAGTCAAGAACAATGGAAGTCAGCATAAAAGAAAATTGGGCAGCATGTAAAACATGCTGCCAATTTTCTGCTGACTGATATCAATTTCATCTTTCAATTAGGCAACTTACAGCCTTCTAGACTCAACATTGAGTTCACTAATTTCAGCTATCGCTGCCCCATTTTGTTTCCTTTTCCTTTTTTTCAATTTTTCCCCAATTTTTGCTGGTAGTCAGCAGCACACCTGGTCTCTGCACATCTTTTATTGCTTTTCTTGCCTCATCAACTTTTCCTTTGCCCCTGTTAGACTAACTTTTCTGTCATTCAATCTCTCTGCTCTTCCAACCTATTGCAGACCTTCCTTTTATCCTTGTCCCATCCACCCCTTGCTCAAAACCAATTGCATCCCTAACTTATCCCAGTTCTGATGAAAGGTCACACTCTTGAAACATTGGGCCTTAACTTCATCATTACTTATGGCGCTGGGGTAGCATTGGCTGGAAGTTGCGTGTCAAGACCCCACGGAAGTCCCGACACGAGCGCTAAAAGCATGCCGCATTCGAACTTCCAACTCAAGGTTTTTAACTGCACAGCTGAGTATGTTACGCTGAGGGGCTTCTATTTAAATTGGTGTCAGAGCACTAACTTCACCTAGATGCCCTGATGATAGGCAGGTATTTCCGTGGATTTCTCTACATGTTTTCATTCCTGTCCTGACTGCAGTGAAGAGAGGCAGCAGACATTTCAGAGAGATTCTTTAGGTGGGTCAATTTTTAAATATATATATTTAAGAGATGTTGAAAGTACATGTAATGTGCGGAAAGTGTAAGAAGGATAGAAATGTTATTGTTTTTACAACTTTGTCATGCAATTCTGCTGTTCATTCCATTAAAAGGTGTTTTCATTTAACATTGCATGTTTGACTCATAGATGTGCCTGTAATAAGTTTTAGCTAAAGTTATTTTGTAAAATATATGCTTACCGTGCATTTTAATGCAGTGTGATATATTCCAGCTTTAAGAGTCCCTCTAATGCAATGTTGATCCTTAGAAGCCACTTAAATAGTAAATTTGATATATGTGAAAGGGAGTTCTGCATTTACTGTTACAAATATGAAGTTTGTAATGCTTTTGAAAAGTTTAATGCTTAAAAGGACCTATGCAAGCTTTCTGTAAGCTGATGTGAACCACCTCTCCGACAGGTATTCCAGAATCCAGTGCAGATTGCAATCTTGATCTGGAGTCATGTTCAACCCCTGGCACATCACAGCTTCTGCTCTGCTTATTGGAGCCACGTGTTGAGGGCTCGACGTAGGCACAGGGACCCTGAGAGGAGAGTCAGGCTGAGCAAGCAGATCAATTACCCACTTGCAACAATGTCATATGATATGAAGTCAGAGGAGCTGAGTGTCAGGAAACTACGTTTAAGCAAGGAAGCGATGGGATGCCTCTATGAAATATTGAAGGAAGACCTGAAGCCAAACTTGAAATGCCGCACTGCCTTAACAGTGGAGATGAAACTCTCGACAATATTTAATTTCTTTTCATCTGGGTCTTTTCAACGTGGAATTAGTGATGTGCAACATATTGCAGGATGCTGTGAGGGCCTGCATTCACTGGCTAACTGAGGCAATTTTTCGTAGGGCTTCAGAGTTTATTATTTTTGACATATCCCCTGTGAAGATGCAGGGGAAACCCCTCGCATTCCACAAGATTGCTGCTTTCCCAGAAGTTATTGGGCTGTCGATGGAACACATATTCCATTGAAGGCACCAATAGGCGAGGCTGTTTTGTTCATCAACAGGAAGGATTGCCATTCTTTAAATGTGATGATAGCATGTGAAGGCCAAATAAGGATCCTCAATGTGAATGCAAACAACTGGGGAAATGCCCATGACTCATTTGTCCTGGCGAACTCAATGTTGCACCAGACCATGACAACATCACCAGGAAATACAGTATTGCTACTGGGTGATAGAGGGTATTCACTGAGAATGTGGCTTATGATACCATTTCAGAGGACCAGCAATGAAGCACAGGAGTGATACAACCATGCACATGTAGCAATGCATCAGGCGGTAGAGAAGGTAATTGGACTTCTAAAGTCACGTTTTTGATACCTGGACAGGTCAGGGGGCATGTTACAGTACGCATCTGTGATAGTCTTAAAGGTTGTTATGCATTGCACAACTTTGTCCTACAGCAAGGACTGAACCTTCACCCTGAAGATGACTTGGTGCCAGAAATGGAGGAG
Organism: Carcharodon carcharias; assembly: GCF_017639515.1. NCBI lineage: Eukaryota > Metazoa > Chordata > Chondrichthyes > Lamniformes > Lamnidae > Carcharodon > Carcharodon carcharias. The sequence goes on from NC_054471.1 coordinate 178,742,945, forward strand.
CTGGAGGAGGGCAATGCGGAGTCTGATGCAGACATGCCTCCTTGAGTACGTGAGGAGGCCCAGGCTCAAGCTGCTGCCAGGACAGCTCGAGATTGCCTGGTCACCACTGGATATTGAGCTTTGAAGATTCACGATGTGTCAATCCCTTCCTCTCTCCCTCCCTCCCTCCCTCCCTTCTAAAATAAGACAAGAGAACTGCTTGGTAAAGTTTTAAAAAAAGTTTCATTTTACTTCTAAAAATGTGAAAATGTTGAGGTAGTTATCATTCAAAATGTCACAGCGCAGTGGCTTAAATTAAAGGTTACTGTGTTACCAAAAATTTAAGATTCTGCATTTCTTATGTTATTCTTGCTAATATTTTTTTTTATTATTTGTTCATGGGAGGGGGATGTCCTTAATTGCCCTTAAGAGCTGAGTGGCTTGCTAGGCCACTTCAGAGTCAACCACATTGCTGTGGGTGTGGAGTCACGTGTAGGCCAGACCAGGTAAGGACAGCAGATTTCATTCCCTAAAGGACATTAGTGAATCAGGTGGTTTATTTTAAACAACAATCATTTCATGGTCATCATTAGACCTTTTAATTCCAGGGAAAAGATTTTCCCCCCATTGGGGTGGGGGGGGGGAGTGCGGAAGCGGGCTCGCCTCCAATCGGCACCCTGATTGGGGGCGCGCCGTCATTTTATGTGAGTGGGCCAATTAAGGCCTGCCTAGTGTGATGTCCACCAGGAAGCGCTATGTTCTCCCTGTGCAGGCGGGTGGGGGGATTTCCCTTAGCCGGGAGTACGGTCTTTCGCACATGCACATGAAAGAGCGCATTGATGTCTCTGTGGCTAAGTGCTGCCTCAGGGAGATCGGCTCCCAATTAACATTCGCAGTAAAAATGATAGAAAAATTTCCCTGACATCCCCTCATGGGACACTGCGGACGAGGTTTCATGCCTTTTCTAGTTACTGTCTGGGCTCCCGGCCTGTCCTCCAACCTTAAGGTTAGACAGGCAGGTCCATTAGTGATTTTAATTAGTTTCTCAATAGGCCGTTGACAGGTTGGCGGGTGCACAGCTGACTTGGCTGCCCCCCCCTCGACCTGAAAATGATGTGGGGTGAAATCAGGAGTTCCACCTGATGCCACCCCACATGATGGTAAGCAGGCCCTGCCCCTGCTCAGAAGATCCTGCCCCTTTTGTTTTTTTTGTTGAGCTCAAATTTCACCACTCGGCCACGGTGGGATTCAAACCTGGGTCCCTAGTGCATTAATGCTGGATTACTAGCCCAGTGATAATACCACTACACCACCACCTTCCCCAGTTTGCACAGCACTTTACAGACTACTACAAATGTGTTATTACAACATCAAAACCACTGAACTCTTAAATAGAAGATAACCATAACTGAATAACATAACTCAAATGAACAGTGAATCTGAACTGGAATATTTTTAAAAGGAGTCATAAATATACGAATAAACAACACAAACCGAAAGAAAGTGTCAAATTTAGCAAAACACAGTTTACAGTCAAGCCTGTGGTGAAAAGCACAATACATAAGGAACATAAAGCAATGAAAAACAAAGAAAATACCCATCATGAAGAAATGGGGGTGGGTGAAGTCGAGGAGGCAGTGTCGGAGGGAGAGGCGAGGGAACCCTACTTCCTTCCGCATCACCCCTGGCCCCTTCCCCGTCCATGTGATGTAGCCTCCTGTGTCCCTGGTGCATGCCCAGCGGCAGGTTAAACTGGGGGGCTGCTGGGCAGAAGGCGCAGCTACGGGTGTTACCATTTTGACAAAGAAACTCACCGGGCGGGATTTACCGCAGCCGCCCACTGCCGCGATTGTCCAGTCCCGCCGCCAGCCAATGGGCAACTGACTGGGGGGGTGGGTGGGTGGGGCCGGCCGGAAAACCCCAGCCATTATGTGCCTCATAAGCTCATTGTGCATCTGAGGAGGCTGCACATGAGTATCGACCTCAGTGAATCCTTGCAGATGCTGGTAAACATCTGTTAAGGCCCTGGTGCTGCAGTTGTGAATTGGCATCACAACTTTCACCCCCCCCACCCCCCACCCGGTGACAGGATACAGGAGGTCAAGGATGAACCCAGCATCTTCACCGTCACCTGCCTGGTCCACATGTTGCCTGTGTGGTTGTGGAGCTGGGGGAGCTTCTGTTGCCAATTCCACATGCTCCTCACCTCCTGAAGGTTCTGGGTGTCCTCCCTCCAACACAGCAGCCATATCATCACAGGCTTCCCCCTTCCCAGCCACCATTAAATTTAGCATCAGCACAGGATTTTCATCAGCATCACCTTCAAAGTCGGAAATCTCACCCTCCTGCAAGGCCTCTCCCTCCTCCGCTGCAGCTACAATGCTGGATTGCTGTGATGTACTTGCCTCTGTTACATCCTGACCCCTTTCATGTATCTCAGCAGCTGCAGCAAACTCACCTACATTAGCATCTGATGTGACCATGGCATCTGCCAGAGCAAAAATAGCACAATTTTTTTTGTACCAAATTAACTATCATCTTAATGGTGTGAGCACAGCTTTTTTTTAACCTTTGCTTATCTCCACATCTGATACACCGCTGTTTATCATGGGGTTGGAGAGACCCATCAGCCTCCATATGTGCTCCTCCTGTTCGGTTAGGTCGTTAATGTACGGCAGCCCTCCCTCCTGTCAGTGAGCGCTTCTGGGCATTATAGGCAAGCTTTGTCTAAAGAAAGAAATGGAATTTTTCGTTCAAAAAACTGACTGTCCTGTCCTGTGACACCTTTTACGACTTCTGGAGACAGATGAAAATTGGTGCCCTGGGGCACTTTTTGTTCCGTTATGGCACTTATGACAAAGTCGGAGCCATCTCCAAAGTGACTGCTTCTTATGACACCTCAGAAAGTTAGCAAAGAACCTATTGCCTTATGATGATTGGGTAAAGCTAGTTCAAGGCATCCCCAAGGCAACTGCGTTCTTTTACACCTCAAAGTTAGCGAAGAGGCTGTATTGTCTTATCAAGATTGGTTAGAACTATTTCAAAGTACCTCCAAGGCAACTGCATTTTTGGCAGCTTAGTAGGTAGAACAAATATTTCTGACCTTGCTTAATTTGTAAAGTCACAAACTAGGATTTTAATTATCGGAAATTACTTTATCTATTCAGATAAATATATATCTTGGCTGAATGCGTTACATCATTCAGTTTCTTACGGCACTGATCCATTGCCTTAGGCACAATGCTGTCGGCGTTAAGAACCGGCGCAACCGGTATCCAAGCCATGCTCTGAAGTTTGCTTGGAAGCTTAGATTTTCCACGCCCCGGGATGTACACACGCCTTTCTTCCACCCTCTTTAAAAGAACATTCAACTCCTCATCTGTGAAGTTTTGGCTCCCCTTCTTCACGTTACCGTGAGTTGCTATCTTCTAAGTGCAAAGATATGAATACTTCTAAGCACGCTGCACTTGAAGCAATTTAACATTACAGATTTAAAATAATAAAGGAAGACTAAGTTCACTTATCAATATTGACCAAAAATTATATTCAATCATTAAAAGGAGTTAAATAATTGCACTTAGAATGAGTCGATAACAGCAGCATTAGCCGTTTAAAACAAATAACGAACAAAAAAAGTTTTTTTTTAAATTCTGAGAAATACCTTTAAAATTATTGGGGGATCCTTGGGCTTTACCCTGTCTCTTTAAAACTCTTCTGTCAGAAGCTGCCCTCATGGGATGCCCCCTTGGCCCCGTTGTGTCTTTGGAGGGGTGTGTGTGTGGCTTCATCGGAGCGGAGTTGCACTTCAATGCAACACCCCAAGCACCTTCTAGGATTGGAATGGTCAGTGTTTATTTGCAGGGCAGGTAAGTATGTTTTTTTTTTGCTGTATTTGCGGCGGACCATCTCCTTTTTGGTGGCATTCAGGAGTTAACGGCCCACTTAACTGCTTCCTCCTCCGCAGATGCCGCTTGACCTGCTGAGTATGTCCAGCATTTTCTGCTTTTAATTTCGGATTTCCAGCATGCGTATTATTCTGCTTTTCAAACAATTTCACCTCATTGGTTGGACTGTGACAAACGTTAGGGGCATTCGTGATGATACGACAAACGTCGATCAAGTTCACTGTGCCGCTTTGAAGATTGTCACCAGTTTCTGTACTGAAATTGTTTTTACATGGTGTGACTGCAGTACATATTCCTATCTCCAATAATATTTCTGCCGGGCACAGCGTGTTCGAGTACCATTATGCCCAGATTTTGAACTATAATAGCGCATCCAGACGGATAATGTGTTATGATCATAGCAAAACGTATTTCTGACAAATAGGGCTGCCAGATTTCAATAGGCAGTTTTCACCCACCAATTGTACTCTCCAGCAACCATTCACTAACACACATGCCTTGCCAATCTGTGCTAAGGGTTTCTAATTAAAATGCGGTGCTAATAATCCACTTTGAATTTTCAAAAAGAAAACAAAGCAAAGCAAATTGATGTTTATTCCCTGGGAATGAATGGATGAGATTATGAATAAAAAAAACAGATCTTAATGTGAATAAATACGTTTATGTAAGTATGTATACAAAATCAATAGATGCCTTTTGGAAAGGGTTTTATTGTGATTAGAGACTATTCATTGCAAAATTCCAGTTTGAAACAGTGAAGCATTATGCTGCCCCTTGAGAGAATTTAATTCTAAGCGTTGAATAAATGGTTGGTGATACAATAGGGGCTAGCTCCACAATGATAAAAAAAATGCACTTTCAGTCAGTTCAGACAATAATAACACCATAGTAATATGAAAGCAAAATACTGCATATGATTGAAATCTGAAATAAAAATGGTTTTGTATTTTCAGCAATTTTGTTTTTATTATCAGTAATAAAGCAGATATTGATGAAGTTGAAGAAGGTAACCTTGAAGGAGTGGCATTAACTGAGCAAAAATTGAAAATGAAATTAAGTAAATATTTTGATGTAATGTGTCTCATATGAACATGAGGAAAAATGTATACATCTTGCAGTCGTCGTTGGCTTTATAACCTTGTATAACAGCAACTTTTATTCACGTAGAGTTCTCAATATAATAAAACATCCCAGGACACTCCCCAGGGGCAATTGTAACACAAAATATGACACCGAGTAACATAGGAGGATGTCAGGCCAGGCGACCAAAGACTGAGTCAGAGAGGTGTTTTTTTAAGGAATATCTTGAAGGAGAAAAATGAGGTAGAAAGACAGAGAGATTTAGGGAAGAACATCCAGAGCTTAGAGCCCAGTCAGCTGAAGACAGAGCCACCAATAGTTGTGATTTAAATTGGGAATTCCTTTTTTTTATTCATTCACCGGATGTGGGCTTCGCTAGCTGGGCCAGCATTCATTGCCCATCCTTAGTGCCCTTGAGAAGGTGGTGGTGAGCTGCTGTCTTGAACCACTGCAGTCCATGTGGTGTAGCTACACCCACACTGCTGTTAGAGAGGGAGTTCCAGGACCTTTACCCAGTGACAGTGAAGGAATGGTGATATATTTTGAAGTCAGAATGGGAACTTCCAGGTGGTGGTGTTCCCATCTGTCTGCTGCCCTTGTCCTTCTAGATGGTAGTGGTCATGGGTTTGGAAGGTGCTGTCAAAGAAGCCATGGGGAATTCCTACAGTACATCTTGTAGATGGTACATACTGCTGCTACTGTGCGTCAGCAGTGGAGGGAGTGAATGTTTGTGGATGGGGGGGGGGGGGGCAATCGAGTGGGTTGCTTTGCCTTGGACAGTGTCAAACTTCTTGAGTGTTGTGGAAGCTGCACTCATCCAGGCAAGTGGGGAGTATTTCATCACACTCCTGACTTGTGCCTTGTAGATGGTGGTCAAGCTTTGGGGAGCCAGGAGGTGAATTATTCATCACAGGATTCCTAGCCTCTGGCCTGCTGTTGCAGCTACTCTATTTATATGGCTAGTCCAGTTCAGTTTCTGGTCAATGGTAACCCCGAGGATGTTGATAGTGGGGGATTCAGTGATGGTAATGCCATTGAACTTCAATGGGGCATCGGTTAGATTCTGTCTTCTTGGAGATGGCCATTGCCTGGCACTTGTGTGGCACAAATGTTACTTGCTGCTTGTCAGCCCAAGTCTGGATATTGTTCAGGTATTGTTGCATTTGTACATGGGCTGCTTTAGTATTTGAGGAGTCGTGAATGGTGATGAACATTGTGCAATCATCAGCGAACAACCTCACTTCTGACCTTATGATGGAAGGAAGGTCATTGATGAAGCAGCTGAAGATAGTTGGGTCGAGGACACTACCCTGAGGAACTCCTGCAGTGATGCCCTGGAGCTGAGATGATTGACCTCCAACAACCACAACCATCTTCCTATGTGCTAGGTATGACTCTAACCAGTGGAGAGTTTTCCCTCTGATTCCCATTGACTCCAGTTTTGCTAGGGCTCCTTGATGCCACACTTGGTCAAATGCTGCCTTGATGTCAAGGGTAGTCACTCTCACCTCATCTTGGGAGTTCAGCTCTTCTGTCCATGTTTGAACCAAAGCTGTAATAAGGTCAGGAGCTGAGTGACCCTGGCGGAACCCAAACTAGGTATCAGTGAGAAGGTTATTGCTAAGCAAGTGCCACTTGATAGCACTGTTGATGACCCCTTCCGTTACTTTACTGATGATCGAGGGTTAACTGATGGGACAGTAATTGGCCGGGTTGGATTTGTCCTGCTTTTTGTGTACAGGACATACCTGGGCAATTTTCCACATAGCTGGGTGGATGCCAAGCTGTACTGGAACAGGTTGGCTAGGGGCGTGGCAAGTTCTGGAGCACAATTCTTCGGCCCTGTTGCCGGAATGTTGTCAGGGCCCATAGTCTTTGCAGTATCCAGTGCTTTCAACGTGGAGTGAATCAAATTGGCTGAGGACTGGCATCGAGATGGATCAAAAGGCCAGGATTACGTATCCCAATGAGGCTGGAGGAGATTACAGAGATAGGGAGGAGGTGAGGCTGAGAATTTTTAAGGCAAGGCCATTGTTTAAATAGGTAATTGCGCACAGAGGAAGTTGGTGAACGGGACTTGGTATGAGTTAGGGCATGGGTAGCAGGGCTTTGGATAACCTCAAGTTTAAGGAGGGTGGACTTTGGGAGGCTGGCCAAGAGCATATTAGAACAATCACTTGCAGAGGTAACAAAGGCATAAATGAGAGGTTTTAGCAGCAATAGAGCTAAAATGGGCAAACTCAGGCATGTTGTGGGGAAGGGGGGGGAAATAGGCAGTCTCAGTGATGGTGTGAATATGTGGTTGGAAGCTCATCTCAAGGTTAGGTATGACACCAAGGGAGTGTTTCAACCTCAGACAGTTGCCAGGGAGAGGGATAGAGTTGATGGCTAAGGAATGGAGTTTTGTGGAGACCAAAGGCCATAGCTTCGGTCTTCCTAATATTTAGTTGGAAGAAATTGCTGCTTGCTCAGTATTGGATGTTGGATAAGGAACCTGATTGGTTGGCAAGAGTGGAGGAGCCACGAGAGGTGGTGATGAGGTAAAGCTGGGTGTCCACAGCATACTTGTGAAAACTAAAGTTGTGCTTTTAGACAAAGTTGCTGAGGGGCAGCAGGTTGAAGAGAAATAGGAGAGGGCCAGATTCTTGGAGGACACAAAGTAACAGTAAACTGTGGGAAGAGAAGCCATTGTCAGTGATTTTCTGGCTATGAGTAGATAGGTAAGAATGAACTCAGATGTGTGTGGCCCTATACCCAGCTGGACGACGGTGGAGATGATTTTTTTCACAGGACATGGGCTTCACTGGCTGGGCCAGTGGTTGCTCATCCTTAATTACCCTTGAGAAGATGGTGGTTAGCCATCCCGATGTCACCCCGCCCCATTTAAATTTTCAGGAAGGCGGGGGCGCAACAAAATCAGCTGTGCGCCCACCGACCTGTCAATGGCCTCAATCGACCTGTCAATGGCCTCAATCGACCTGTCACTGGCCAATTGAGGCCATTGACAAAGTCCTTTAACTAATTAGTGGGCCTGCCCGTCCAACGTTAAGGTTGGCGGGCAGGCCAGGAGCCCTGGTGGGAATTAGAAAAAGCATGAAACCTTATCCAGGGCGGGATGAGGTTTCATGTAGGTTTTAAAAAATTTTAATAAAGCTTTTAAAAAAAAATTATGGACATGTCCCAACTCATGTGACAGTGTCACGTGAGGGGACATGTCAGGGAATTTTTTTTTCTCTATTTTTAATATTTTTGACAGTAGAGCCGATCTCCTTGAGGCAGCACTTAGCCTCAGGGAGATGAGTGTGCTCTTTCGTGCGCATGCGTGAAAGAGCGCACCCTTGGGTTTAGGGATCACCTCCCCACCCGCACAGGGAGCGTATACCGCTTCCATGTGGACGTCACGTTTAATTGGGCTGCCCATGTAAAATGGTGCCAATCAGAGGCGCACCTTGTGTGCGCCCGCACTTCAATTTTGCCCCCGACGGGGAGCGGGGGAAATCCTGCCCCTGCAGTGTTTTTAGGAAGGAGGTTCCAGGATTTTGGAGGAGGATGGTATGTCCAACCATGTTGGGAGGGATGAGGAGGAATAGCTCACCTCTTGATGAAACACTGCGCTACTAAACACACTAAGTGATAATACTTAGTTGACATAAAAGAAATGCACAGCGTAAATATTCCACCTGATCTTGTTACAGATTCACCTAAATCATTGGCATTCGAACAATGACGTATCCCTTTATGAGCCATTATACATTAATATGCCTATGGGTATCCTGGGCTTCAATATACACGTTAAAGTTATTGGTGTAACAACAGCTATTATTCCACAATTTGTAATGTTGTGTGGATCTATGGAGATTCTTACCTTTTGCTACCATCCTGTCAATCCATGATATCATAATATCTGACCAGGTTTACTTTGGGCAGGATTTTACACCTCGGGAGGGGCATGTGCCCAACCCATTCGGGTGTAAAATGGCGCGAGAAGACGCCGGGCGAGCGTCTTGATGTCACCCCGCACGCGCGCAATCATTAGGTCGGCAGGCTCGCACGGGTGTCGGAGCCGTGCCCGCCATCAATTAAAGGGCCACTTCAGGTCATTAAAAAGGCAGTTGATCCCGATTTTACGTTGCCCGGGTGATTTTCCGCACGTTGCCCAGGTGAAACTGGCAGTCGGGCACCCACATTTTGCAAAATCTCATCCAAGGGCGGGATAAAAAGGGTCAGCAGCATTGCCAGTGTGAGTAGTGAGGAGTTCAGGAGATAGTTTGCTGCTGGTTGCTTATTTGAACTTGACAGCTTCATCTCTGTTCTGAACTTCAATCTTCACATTTCTAGGCTTCATCTCAGGATTCATTGGTGTCTCCAAGGCCTCTGGAGAATTTTGATGGTGTGGACCCTTCCAGGTATCAGTCAGCCTTCCTGGTAATGGGGATTGTGCTGTCCGCTGGTGGCATCTCCTCTGAGGAGGAAGAGAGAGGCAGGAGGGAGAGGAGGCCACATGTCCCAATGTAGATTCCAGGGGAGCAACCTGTGGGAGGAGAGGCACAGGCACAAGGGGCGCAGGGCCAGCAGGTAGTCTAAGGCTTAAAGGGCCGCAGAGGATGATACTATCCTGCTGCCAGAGTTTACAGACAGCAATGCAGCTACCTCAACATGTCAAAAATGTAATGCTGAAGGAGGCTCCGCCTCTCAAGGGAGACAGTGACCTCCATCTGTTAGATGACTGAGCCTGAGGCCACCTCCAACTGTGGGTGGATACCCCATGCCAGTGGCTCTGAAAGTCACAGTGACCCTCAACTTCTATGCCTCTGGCTTTTTCCAGGGGTCAGTGGGAGATCTTTGTGGAGTGTCCCAATCAGCTGTCCACAGTTGCATCAAGCTGGTGACAGAAGCCCTGTTCAGGTGGGTAATGCCATGTATTAATTTCCGTACAGATGAAGCCAGCTGGGCTGAGCGAACCAGAGGGTTTGCAGCGATTGCTGGGTTCCCCCACATCCAGGGTGCCTTTGACTGCACACATGTGGCATCAAGGCGCCAATGGGTCAGCCGGGTGCCTTCGCCAACAGAAAAGGATTCCACTCCATGAATGTGTAAATAGGTGTAAATAGGTTTCTACCTCATGCCAGGGCTGCTGCCTCCATCCTCAATGTCTGAAATGACCCTTTCATTTGAGCCCAATGTCCACTCAGTGCCTGTGCAATAAAGATTAGAGCCACTCATGTCCAGCATTACACACTGGCGTACCCTGCACCAAAAAAAAGGGTGAAGCATACTCAGGCCATAACGCCAAAAACAAAATTTATCTCATTTTCACAATCCAAACAAATTAACATAACCTTCTTCATTCCCAGACCCGTAAACATAAACAAAATATTACAGAATAGAAGATCACTTGTGGCCAGTCCCTCTTGTGCTCATGGTTCCTTAAACTTATGTTTACGAGTGTTATGTCTTGGTGCCCACCCTAAACACTCACTGGCAGTGTTATTGGAGACAGCCTGCTGACTCTGGTGTCGTGTTGGTCATGATGACCTTGACAGGCATCGTCTGGCCCGTGGAGCCTGTTCTGGCCCCGCCTGGGAGGGAGTGGCCAGGGCCACGGCTGGCATCTCCCCAGTCATTTAAGCCTCATCAGATGCCGTGGTCATTGGCAGAGGGACAGAGGAGCTGCTGCTGTCTTCCGGAGCGCCCTGAGAGGACCCCACAGAGATGACAAGCAGCTCATGCACCAACATGATGCCGCTATGTGCCTCCCTGCTCGCCATTGATGGACAGGTACCTAGCTGGGATACTGGGTGCCTCATCCATCTCCCACACTGTCACTGGTCACCTGAGATCATTGCCGGTGTGAAGGCTTGCAAGTCTGAGCACAACTCTAGGAACCCCTGATTCTGTCCCTGAAGCTGCCTCTCCATGAGAGTTGCCACTTTCTCAATGCAGGAGGCAATGCACTCGGCCACAAGAGTCAACGCAGTGCTCATGCTCCGCATGGACCCCTCCACACTGGAGATCATGGCACGCAGACCCAGATGCACGGATCTCCGCCAGATCCTCCCGCACATCCCGGTTGGACATCCAGCATCTGCCGCCTAACGGATAACTCCAGAGGCTCATCGTCTCAGCACCATCCTGGTCTCCAGCAGTCCTCCAACTGCCAGTGCCCTGGGCATTCTCTGCCTTCCCCTGCCCCTCAAGCGAGTGTGAAGTGCCCTCACCGCTGTGCACCGACATTCTAGCCGAGGATCTAACGTCCACCGAGGTGCTGGTGTCCGCGCTGGTGCCTGGTTCAGAAAGCGTTTGAGATGCAAGTGTAGCTGAAGCCCGGCTTTCCCCTGGTGTCAGGGGTGGCTCTTCCAGGTCCTGTGAATGAGTGCATGCCGGCAAATCTAAAGGAGAACAACAACATGTCATTAGTTAAAGTCATCACACTGTCACTGTGCGTGCCAGGCATCCTGGTGAGACAATGGAGATCTGCATCATGGTGTCATCGTCTTTCAATGATCAATGGGGAATCCAGTCTTGAGGCTCCCATCAATGAAGAGGCTACACAAGAATATTTGCACCATCCGAAACTCTCACCTCTCTTACCTTCATCAGGCACTGCAGCCTCTCCATGACCAGTTAAATGAGGTGTGTGGCACCTCTTCAGCTCCAAGGCCTCCTGCTCAAATCTTGTAAGGATGAGGAGGTTGGGGAGGCCTCTGTCTGTCTGTGGCCTCTCAATGTTGTTATCGCTTGTCTTCTCCTGAAAGGACTGAGGAACATGGATTAGTCCACTCTCTAACTGCAGCGCCATTGCAGCCTGACCAACCTCAGCTGAGGAACATCTTGCAAGGCACACCTGAGACGTGGCCCTTGAGCTGCAAGGCCCTCAGTCTGAGCAGCCAGGGTTCAACCCCTTGGCCAGCTCCAGCATCATTGACAGTTGGCACTCGGACTCTAACAGCCCTATTCTCCATGGCGGGAAGGCCAGACCTTAACACTTCAGCACACTGATCCATGTCAACACAGTACTCACCCTTCCTGAGCACAGCAGGTCGTTGAACCCCTTGCGGCACTGCACCCAGGTGCACCACACAATGTTGTGGCTGCCGACCCGGGTTGCCGCCTCCTCCCAACCTTTCTTTGTCTGCTGGCCTTTGCCTTCTGTCTCTGGGCACGAAGGTGTCCCTCCTGGCAGCCACCTCTTCCGGGAGGACTGCGAGACACTTGTCTGAAAACCGGGAGCCCTGTGCCCATCTGACCTGCCCTCCTGCCTACTGTCTCCAGCTGCAGGTAGAGGCCATAGCTTCGGTCTTCAGAATGCAGAAGATCTGTTCTATCCTGGCATCCTTCAAGGAGCTGCCTGTGCGGTTTTTAAACCACCCGCTGGGTCACCATTGGTGCCCGTCACCGCCCGGCTGTTCCTGACCATTGGGAAGGCCCATTTCACACTGAGCAGGCCTTAATTGGTTAGCCAGCGTAAAGTTGCTGGTTGGGGGCCGATCGCAGGCGGGGGCCCGTTTACCTGCAGTCCCGGGCCTGACTAACATGTGCCAACAACCCTAAAATTCAGACCTTTGATTTAATGAGAATTCAAAGAGAGGTGCACATTATGCTAAATCACAATCAACTTTGAAGCATAATTTGAATTTTGTAATCTTAAAATAGTCTCCCTGAGCAAATATTTGCAAAATGTTATCAATGAGAATGATTTGCTGTCTGAAACTAACCTTGTTTTTTCACAATATTTCCCTGGCTTATTGTAAAGTAGGTTTATGGTGCAAGTATAGCTGGGGTCTGTGTGTGATGTAATTACATTTGCAGTCAAGCAGACTGTAAACTTTAAATCATCAAAAGAAGCTGGATGCTTGACATGCTAATGAGTAAACATAGATGCTGGCTTAGCCTGTATAGTGTGAAGAGAATTTGCATTTTTAAATAAATGATGGGATATTTGGATTTCAAAGGGATCTTAGTCTGTATACTATTAGACAGATAAGCAATGTTAGGAATGTGTTTATTTTTCCCAAAAGTTCATGTCAATATTGGCCCCATGAAAGCTTTTATGTTATGAGGAAGATGCAGTTTCAAAGACATATGAAATGATAAAATTTCCATGTTAAAAAAAGAGAAACATTTATTAAGGAGAATGAAAGGTTATGGGGAGGATCTTCTGGTCGGCGAGTGGGGACGGTAAAATGACACGGGATGACGTGGGGCGGAACTCCCGATGTCACTCCACGTCATTTCCATTTTCAGGTCAGCAGTATCTCAGCTGAGTCAGCTGTGCGCCCACTGACCTGTCAACGGCCTACTGAGGCCATTAATAAACCAATTTAGGTAATTGACAGGGCTGCCCGTACAACCTTTGGGTTGGCGGGCAGGCTGGGAGCCCTGGCGGGCTTGAGAAAAAGCATGAAGTCTCACCCATGGGCGGGATGAGGTTTCATGGGGGTTTTAAATATTTAATAAAGGTTTGAGTAAAAGTGATGGACATGTCCCAACTCATGTGACAGTGTCACATGAGGGGACATGTCAGGGGAATTTTTAAACATTTGTCTTAAAAGTTTTACTTCCGAGGCGATCTCCCTGAGGCAGCACTTAGCCTCAGGGAGATCTGTGCGCTCTTCTGCATGCACGTGTGAAAGAGTGCACTCCTGGATGAGGGACTCCTCCACCCCCCCCCCGCCCACACAGGGAGTCCATAGTGCGTCCTGGCAGATGTCATGCTGGGCGGACCTTAATTGGCCTGCCCATTTAAAATGGCAGCCCGCTCCCAATTGGGGGCGCTGATCGGAGGTATGCCTGCCCATGCCCACTCCTGCACTTCTGCCCCCGATGGGCCGAAAATTTTTCCCTGTGTGTCAGAAAGCCACGTAAGATCTAACAGGGATGTGTGAAATAACCTTAATGAAGCATTCAGCATTTGTGCATAAGTCTGCTGTCTAATGAAACAGAAGCTGGAGAAAAAGCCATTTGAAATTCCACTGTCCAGGGTATTGTGTTAACTTGCTTAGTTTGTTTTAAATCTAAAACCTATTTCGGACCATTGCCTTAAAGGAAGCGTAACTGGGGTCAGATTAATTAGGAATTTTAGTAGTCATTATAGTAATAGTTGTAGTCTTATGTATGTGCTTGACATCTTTTATTTTGTCAAGAAATATTTAATTTATTTTTTCAATCTCTAAATGTCTTGGTGGACTTATTACTTCAGAATTCAGTGCACACATCTAGTAATAAATACAAATTGCAAAACTGTTGTGATAGCGCAACCAAGTTTCCCTTGTGGATTTGGTCTGCCTGGCACACATCATCTATCATGTCATAACAACGTGAACTGAAGCCTTTTTTTAATGTAGCGAGACAACATTTTTTTTATGAGCTGCTTCTACTTTATGGAACAAAGTTCATTAAAAAATAATTTTCAACCAAATTAAATACCCCTTTTATGATGCAATTATTTTGAATCATTCTTAAAATAATAAATACTAATAAATCCTTCACAATAACTTGTGTTTTATCGGGCCAATTTCAGGCTCTAAACTTTATACCACTTACTGTAGCTAAAATTTGAGATTTAACTACATTATGATCTTGTCAAAAGATAATTACTTATTGATCCAAATTCACCTATTTTGCTTTCTACCTTGCTGTGACTAGGTCTAATAATTAATCCCAAGTAATGAATAGTTTATTGGATGTCACATTACGTTTCCATTATATCTTCCCATATTCCATATAATATTATCTATTATAATATCATATACTATATTCCATAATAATATTCCATACAGTCATCAAAAAGCAGGACAAATCCAATGTGCCAATTACTGCCTCTTCAGTATTCTCTTGATCATCAGCAAAGTGATGGAAGGTGTTGTTGATAGTGCTATCAAGAAGACCTACATAGCAATAACCTGCTCACTCACTGCCAGTTTGGGTTCCGCCAGGGCCACTCAGCTCCTGACTTCATTACAGCCTTGGTTCAAAAATGGACAAAAGAGCTGAACTCCTGACATGAGGTAAGAGTGGCTGCACTTGACATCAAGGCTGCATTTGACCGAGTGTGGCATCAAGGAGACCTAGCAAAACTGGAGTTAATGGGAATCAAGGGAAAAACTCTCCACTAGTTGGGGTCACACCTAGCACAAAGGAAGATGGTTGTAGTTTTTGGAAGTCAGTCATCTCAGCTCCAGGGCATCACTGCTAGTGTTCCTCAGGATAGTGTCCTCAGCCCAACCATTTTCAGCTGTTTTATCAATGACCTTCCTTCCATCATAAGGTCAGAAGTGGGGTTGTTCGCTGATGATTGCACAATGTTTATCAGCATTCGTGACTCCTCAGACACTGAAGCAGACCATGTACAAATTCAACATGACCTGGCCAAATCAAGGCTTGTGATGACAAGCATCAAGTAACATTTGTGCCACACAAGTGCCAGGCAATGGCCATCTCCAAGAAGAGAGACTAACAATTGCCCCTTGACCTTCAATGGCATTACCATCACTGAATCCCTGACTATCAACATCCTGGGAGTTACCATTGACCAGAAACTGAACTGGACTAGCCATATAAATACTGTAGCTACAAGAGCAGGTCAGAGGCCAGGAATCCTGTGATGAGTAACTCACCTCCTGACTCCCCAAAGCCTGTTCACCATCTACAAGGCATAAGTCAGGAGTGTGATGGAGTACTCCCCACTTGCCTGGATGAGTGCAGCTCCAACAACACTCAAGAAGCTGGACACCATCCAGGACAAAGAAGCCCACTTGCTTGGCACCCCATCTACAAACATTCACTCCCTCCACCACCAATGCACAGTAGCAGTAGCATGTACCATCTACAAGATGCAATGCAGCAACTCACCAAGGCTTCTTCGATAGCACCTTCCAAACCCAGGGCTTCTACCACCTAGAAGGACAAGGGCAGCAGATGCTTGGGAACACATCTCCTGCAAGTTCCCTTCCAATCTACACACCACCCTGATATGGAGCTATATCTCCGTTCCTTCGCTGTTGTTAGTTTGAATCCTGGAACTCGCTTCCTGACAGAACTGTGGGCGTACTTACACCACACGCAGCAGTTCGAGATAACGGTTCACCAACACCTTCCCAAGGGCAAATAGGATTGGGCAATAAATGCTGGCCTAACCAGCATCGCACACATCCTGTGAAAGAATAAATAAGGCATCTCCTGTCATATCTCACTGGTAGCATTTTGACCAGTAGGTCAGAGGTTGAAGGTTGAACTCCCACCCCAGAGATGGTGGAGTGAAAATTATGCAGTGGATCACCATGCCATCTTACTGCTGAGTTTATGTCCATTTTGATTTTCAATCAGACTTAAATCTTGATACCCATGTGAAACATGAGTTGCTGCAGGCCTTTAGAAGTGGCTGTATTGTCCAATTATCCACCTCCTAAATTGCTGAGCTTATTTGAAGCGGATTTAATATTAGCAACTCACAATTCACATTATAACGAGAGTGAGCCATCAAAATTGGAGAAGGCCATGTTTACATCTCCGGGGGGTCATTGTGCACAGTCTGCTCAGCATCTTCCCAATTACAAATGAGGAGTCACATCCATTAATGTTCTTCACTGTTCTAGTAATGACTGTGAAAGTGGCAGCAAACATTTAGTTTATGGCTATTGGGTCTTTTTAGGTATTAGGAAATAACTTTTCTGTTAGGTGGCAAGGCACCAAGTCCACTTGTATTCAAGAAGTGATTGACACACTGCTCCAGGAATCACAGAAGTTAAAACACAGGGAATAGGCCATTCGGACCAACGGGCTTGTGTCAGCGCTTACCCTTCATAGGAGCAGATACTTCTAACTGTATTTGCCCATAGGTTCAATTTTTTCCACAAAGTCACAGCAAGACAGTTAGATAAACAGTATCAATTCTGTGGCACTGCTGAATTTCTCAAGCTGCTATGTGTGTAGTTGACAGTACACATGCCAATATATAGAGCATGCAACCAAAATCAATGGTATATTTCAGTTCATTTTTCTTAGCATATAAATTGTCTGCCATGCTCAGAAAGTGATCAGTGTATATACTATTTTAACACATGGCTCCTTCAATCTTAGTCAGTTGAGTGCACCTTATTTGTTTAAATAGGATATCTAACTGCCATGGCCGGTTTATTGGCATTCATGACTGCAGCCTGAGGCTGCAGCTCATAACCCAATCTCACACCCCATTAATGGCAGCTATACATAGGAGCAGTGTAGGCCATTCAAGCCCTAGAGCCTGCTCAGCCATTCAATTAGACCATGATGATCTGTACCTCAGCTTCATTTACCTGCCTTAAAATCCCTTGACACACCTCCCTAAAAAAAAATTGATCTTAGTTTTGAAAGCTCAAATTTTCCAAGCATCCACATATATGAAAAGGAACACATAAACCAATGTAATCAATCATGGAAATATGTTTATAGTCATAGTCTAAGCTAAAACTCCAGTGCTGGATAAATGGACTGCTGCATTGTTGGGAGTGCTGTCTTTTGGCTAAGAACTTAAACTGATGGTCCAACTCTTTGTTGAGGTGAATTGTAAAGATCTAATGAAGCTGATTAGAGAGATCCACAGGCTCCTGGCTAACTGTTCTCCCTCAACCAGTACCACTAGAGGGCAGGTGAAGTAATTATTTATCTCAGTGCAATTTCTGGGATGTTGCTGGTGTAGAATGGCTGCCATATTACCTTACATAACCAACACTGCACTTGAAAAAAATCATTCATTGTGCTAGTATTTTTTAATGTAATATAACACAATATAACCATTGGTATCATTATCTTGTAAAGTATGCAAATTCTTTTTGTTGCGTTGCATGAGTTTGTTATGCAGAAGGAGGTCACCTTAAATAACAACGAGGATTGAACCAATACCTGAGTTTGGAGTATTGGGGAGCTGCACAAACAATAAACTATTTTTGGCAGAGCAGATTTGTAAAAACCTAATTCACACCCGTTTCGATTGATTGTGTCATCCACCTGCTCCTGATAATCAATCACTGCTGAAAAATATGACTTGTAGCCAATCTGAAAAGATCACCAAATAAATGCTTACAATTATCTAGCAACAAGTACCTCTGTCGACATCCTGTGAGAGCCTAGTGCATTTAATTCAAACTGCCTTTTCAGAATTCTTCCATGAAAACTCTGCTACTCACATTACCATGGTAACAATACCATCTGACGTGGTAAATGCGGGCTCACTCTTAAGTTTTAAGAATAAATTGGATAGGTATGTGGATGGGAGAGATCTGGAGGGTCACGGACTGGGTGCAAGTCAATGGGATTAGTGGAATAATATTTCGGCACAGACTAGAGGGGCCGAACGGCCTGTTTTCTTTGCTGTAGTGTTCTATGGCTCTATGGTTCTAATACTATAATGATCTTTGTGGCTGCTGCTCAGCATTGTGAGTTTGTCCGGGGAATTTCTGAGCCGTACGGATCAGGAAGGTCCCAGGTTTAACTCCTGGCTTCTGCTGTTTCATTGATATGGGTGTTACAATTGAGATCAACCAATTTTGATCGAATCTAAGACCTTTCTGGCCTGCATGACTGTATTTGAAAACTTGGCAGTGCACCTAACCAGGGGGGTGGTCAATAATCGGGTTACACTGCATACTTGTGAATGTGGATCATGGAACCTCTGCCCTTGAATGATGTCCCCAAAAATTTAAAGTATTGTGCAATGCATTTGTTTTTTAACACATTCAATTTTTAAAATTTAAGGCATCTGTTCTGAAGGAAATAAATGCATATAACGATAAGCACAACTGTTTATTATAAATGAATATTACATATTTTCCACAGCACGCATTTTTGTGACAAAATCCCCGAAGCTTCCAAGGTTAGGGATCTATTTGTGGTTTATTTTCAACCTGCCCGCCAGACGTAAAGCTGGTGTTGTGGCTTGACCGCCAGTTATAGATTCCACCCAATTTTCCCTTGGGCAATGAAAAGGAAATTCTGGAGGATTCCATCATAGGCAATGGGTCAACAACACCTGCTTTTTGCTGGAAAGCTGAGAATCTACCACAATACATTTTATAGAAGTGTTTTCCATAGATCATTGGAAGCTTCTACAAAATACTTCAGGTTCCTCTCTGCCACTGACTTCAGTGTGCTTCAGAAACTCAGCATTAAGAATTCAAAATGTCTGTCATGATCTTTTTTAAGAGGTACACTTAAAACTAATATTGAGAATAAAGGGTGGGACCAAGGTTCCCAGATGCTGTGCCATGGGTGTTAAGATACAGACGGATGCCCATGATTACAATCATGTTGTTTTGCAGAGGTACTATGCATGGGCAATATATTTTTTAAACAGAGAACAAGATTCTAAATGTTCCATTTACATATGTCTCCCATAGGCCTGTCAAAATGGACCGTTGGCTGTGTGCTATGAATGAGCTGTCTGCCTATTCTCCCATGTCAGTGGAAACATGGGTCTTTCTTTTCAGGAATTGTGGAACATTCACAAAAAATTCCAATCATAATTTAGAAAATAAATTCTTCAAATCTCACTTAAGGTCACCTTGTTATGGCTTTTCTGACACCCACCCACCAAGTGTTTGGCAAAAATGTGAAGGAGCCTCTGCCCACTACTTGCAAGGATGATGATGTGGCAGGGAGGGGAAAGTCCTTATAGTAGGAGGCCCTATGAGCTTGGCTAGTCAGGGGCCCAATGCATCTTCAGAGCTAATATGCCAAGGAGAAAGTGGAATACTGGTCCTCCAATGGTCGACCTTAGAAATCCAAGCCTGCGTCTTTCGTCTGGAACCCTGAAGAACACAGAGGATCACAAGGTAATTTTCTGAACCCCCCATCCCAAACAAAGAGTATCATGGGGACCACTTCTGTTGTTTTTGGCTGAGGGCTCTGCTGCAAACATCTCATTGCTGCTGCTATACACCATTGTTTGCAGCCTTAGATGGATGGTAAAGGTGTGCTCCTAGTGGTGTGATGGCTTGCTATTTATATACAAACCTTCCTCCTGATCCTGGTATATCAGTAAGATTAATGTTGGCCGAATCTGAGATTGATGGCCCATGGGAATTCTGAATTCCATTGTTTAACAATAATGGCCCAGATATTCCAGTCTCCGACTGTCGGAGGCCTAATGTTCAACCTAAGATGAGTGTCAGGACCCTCACAGAGTCAGCACATTGGGACTCCCACGGGATTCTGATGTGCTGGCTCCATGACAATTGCCAGGGAAGTTTGAACTTCAGATGGGCAATTTCCCTGCTCCCTGGGATCCTCCAATGAAGTCTCTGACTCTGAGTTAGATTCAGAGACATTGGAAAGTTCTGACCTACTTTTAGATAGATAAGTCTAACTCCTGGGTAACTATATAACTGATCCCATAATCACCCATTCTGAACCCCCAGACTTCCCCTTCTACCCCTCCCAACTACCTCTCCTGACACCCTAACTAACCCCCTGAACTCCCACCTATCCCCTGACATCCCCCAGCTTCACCTGCTACCCCCCCGACCTACCTACCTAGTCATCCACCTACCAACTTCACCCACCTCATGCACTTGCTATCCTATTTACCTGCCACCCTACCACTTCACCCACCTGTCAACTTGCCCACCTGCCGTCCTACTGTTAGGAACTAGAGATAGTTTATGTAAGTTATATTTATATTGGGTATTAAGAATGAGTTGTAGTTTTAAGTTTAAGTTTAATTTGTGTGCCTGTATTTGCATGTCAAGAAAGAGGGGAACTAGAGTTTTAGTTTCACTATAAAATATGCCTGCATTCTAATGAGGATTTATGACTCTTGAAGGCAAGTTAAAACAAACACAAGATAGAGAAAACTGTTCTGTTGCCTAGCAATACAGGTCTAGAGCGAGGAATCCACAGAGACAGAGGAAAATAGAAAAGTAGTTTCAGTTCAGCTGAAAGGAGCTGCCAAGAGAAGCAGCATAAGAGAGGGGCAGATATCAAGTCCCAAGCTAAAGGAGAAGCCAAAGTCAGGCAATGGAACAGGGAAAAGGTCCCAAGAAGACCTTCTAGTTAAAGGAAGAACACAAATTTGGAAAAGGACCTGTTAAGTGAAGTCAAAAGTGAGAAGCAGAGGAAGGCTCCAAGCTTAAAGGAAGAAAGCTGTAGGCTTAAAACAAAATAGGCTTGCGAGAAGCCAGAAGATCCAAAGGTTGGTGACGCCTTACTATTGGCATGTGAAGCAGTGGTATTCTGTTGGCATGGCTGAGTATGTCAGGGAGATTATGTGTAAGGAAAAGCTTGAATGCATGTGGTGATCCAAGGGAGGAGAACATCGGAAGGAGAGATGAAACCCTGTAGGTGGACCCTTGTGGAACGTGTCCGAGAGAAAGCATTGTTTAGGAGAAGATTCCAAAGCGAGTTCTTCGAGAGTAGAGATTGGAAACCCTCGTGTGAAAAATGGAGTTCAGTGAGACTGGTTGGCTCATGGTGTGATCAGTTTCTGGGCAGAGCAACTGTTTTGGGTGGCACCTGTCTCTTGGATTCAGAGTGTGGTGTGCCTGACCACAGGTCACATATTGGTTTACATGGACTGTGTATTTCCTGTGAACATTAGAGTATAAGATAAGTTTTGTAACGTGTTATCCTTACAAATCAGTACATATTTGTAAAGGTATAGTTGCGGGTGCAGGAGTATTGTAATATAGTTAATCTTTTCTTGCTTAATAAATGTTTTGGTCTTTTGTTAAAATTTCATTAGCTGACCTCTGTGACTCTGTTCAGTAGCTGCCCTCCACGTTTCTAAACAAAAAAGAAAAGTTAGGATCTATCAAGCCGGGTTCCACCCTGGGACCTGACTTGTCCAATAGTAATATCAGCTGAGATCATAACACTACCACCTCACTCACCTGCCACTGCAACCACCTGCCACATTGTCACCCTACTCACCTGTCACCCTACCACCCTACATGCCTACTACTTCACCCACCTGCTACCCACTTACTCACTTACATCACCCACCTATCCATCCTACCACCCTACCCATTCACTCATTCATCCTCTCACCCATTCACTAACATTCATCCATCGCCCATTCCCTAACATTCAATTGAACATTTAAACTTACCTTAAGTCAGCTACTGCCATAAAGGGGGGCAGGGGGGCGGGGTGTCTTTTCCGCTGATTCTCTTCACTGCTCTCTGTGTGGATTCCTGCACTGAGAGTTCTTCTGCATGTGAATCAGAGGTCTGATCTTTTTAAACTTCTAGGTATGTGGGTAGTTTTCTGTCTGATCATCCTCAAACGCAGCAGTCCTGACTCTGACCGGAGGATTTGGGCCGATATTATTGCATCTCACAGGTTTTGCTAATTGTGAGCCCAAGGATATGTGGCTATGTCACGCAAAGGACTCAGCACAACTCTCTCTCTCAGTCCTAACAGAAAGTAACGAGTCAATAATTAATGGGTTAGAAAATAAAAGATGTTCCATAGACAAATTAGATAAAACCATTTTAGTTTAAAGATTGATTTGAAAACATACATATTTAGTGAAACTGCAATGAAAATCAATGTGTTGAGTTAGGAAAAGGGGCACTATTTAGAGTATTAATTGAATTATTTGAATATGCTTAGGCAAACAAAATTTCAGGTCTATCTTACTTTGAGACAGTAAAAAGGAGACCCAACATTATATGAAAATCTTTTTTAGTCTGTTGCTAGGAGATTTTTATCATGGTGTGGGAAACAACATAGCACTTAAAATGTGGGATGGAAATCTGGTTACCATCTCTGTTAATGTAAATCCATCGTGACTTTTGGTTCTACCATTAGTATCGGGCCCTATGAAAGAGCTCTCCTCTGGATTCCTATTCAATGCAATAATATAAACATGTAACTTGAATGCTTCATAGTTATGATAATTAACAAGTATATACATATATAAGGCTCTGTCAGAATCTATTATGTTTTAAGCACAGGTCATAAAAGAACTGGCAATGGAACTGTAATATTAAATATTTGGGAAAAACAAGCCTTGAGGATAAGAAGAAGTCATAAAATCCTACTGCAAAACTCATAAATCTCAGGAGGCCAAAGTTAGCTATCACTTTACAGCAGGGGTATCACAGTAAATACTCATGAAGTAACATGTCTTAAAGCAAAGATTTTTTTTTACACATTTTTAATCATTTTTGTTTTATTTTGTAGTGCATCACGCCAGTTTTAGAAGTAAATCATTCTTCAGGAGACAAAAAGATGGCAAGAATCTCCCATTAGCTCACACAGTTGGCTTCTGCTCTGATCACCAACCAGTAAGAGACCATAATCCAGCCATTTGACAATTGCAGCCTGTATTTAACATATGAATGGATATTTGATCCCACTGTACTTCTGCAAGAATATTAAATCCACTTGCCTACCAGTTTCATAAAACCATGCAATTCAATGGTTTTAAGCAGTATCTTTGAAGGATCGATTACCCACTTGGAAACTTGGATCACATTTGTGCTACAAATTTTAATTCACAACAGATGTTTACATTGTAAGTTTCTCCTTTCAATCTACTATGGTCACATTCAACTTCCCCACACGTCCCTGCACACAATCAACCTTATCTTTCTCATCTGAGAACACTGTCATTTTGTGACCTTTGAGAGACACCTCCTTTCCTTCACTTAAATCCTGTTAATGGTAGATGGTGCAGCTTGATTAAAGTAGTCAGACTCTCATTGTTAGATAAAAGCAGAAAATGCTGAAAAAACTCAGCAGCTCTGGCAGCGTCTATGGAGGGAGAAACAGAGTTAACATTTCGGGTCCTTAGAAGAAGAGTCATACAGACTCGAAACGTTAACTCTGTTTCTCTCTCCACAGATGCTGCCAGACCTGCTGAGTTTTTCCAGCATTTTCTGTTTTTATTTGAGATTTCCAGCATATGCAGTATTTTACTTTTATCCCATTGTTAGATTTCTGAATGATGATTTGGGTGTATATTGGGGGATATAGGCACGTTTCAAATTAGCTTCAATTAATTGCCACATCGTTTACAGCCATTTGCTTGGCCATAAATTCAAAAATCATTGGCTCAGATTTTGTAATAAAAGAGAAAAAAAAACTTCAATTTATACAGCATCTTTCATGAACTGATGGGTGTCCCAAAGTGCTTTACAGCCAATTAAGTACTTTTGAAGTGTAGTCACTGTAGGAAAACGTGGCAGCTAATTTTCACATGTCAAAAATCCCACTAACAAAAATGTGATAATGACCAGATAATCTGTACTTATAATGTTTATTTAGGGATAAATATTGGCTGCGACACTGAGGATAGTTCCCCTGCTCTTTGAAATCATGCCATGGGATCTTTTACATCCAACTGAGAGGGTGGATCAGACTTTGGTTTAAAGTCTCATCCAAAAAAATGACACCTCCAACAGTGCAGCATTTTCTCATTCCTGCTCTGGAGTATCAGTGTAGATTTTTGTTCACAAAATAAGAATAACTCTGAGACAATCAGTGCTCACTTTTGGCAACAAGATAATCAGACAGCAACTACTGGCATCCCTACAAGCACAGTTAAAAGCTGGGATCAGGAAGTTGCTGTCTAAGTTGCCCTGCTCCTCCACAAGCTTTGCAACATCAGTGCCTTATGGTTAAACTCAATATTCTAACTCATAAAGGGTGTGATGTCTGTGGTATTTACCCATTGAATACACACTAACCAGGTTAGAAATAGTTAGGGCTGGCACTGAAAATTAACTTTTACAAGCGTGGAACCACATTCCTTCATTCTTTAAGTATTGATGGAGATTTTACGAAAGTACATTTTTAAAAACTTTTTCCTTCTCTTTTATCACTCTCTTAATTCCATCTTTTTTTCCCTTCTCTTGATTTCACCTTCCACGTATGGTACTACTTTGAATTAAATAGCCTAGCTCAAACTATCTGGTTTAAACTCTGAAGCTAGGAATTGGACATGTCACAAAAATGGGCACAGTAATTGAGATACAGCATTACCCTGTGCCCTTTGCTTCTGATGCAGATAGCATAGAATCTTTGTGTTGCTTGCTGACCTGAATGATTGGAGTGTGCAGCCATCAGTAGGTGCACGGTTGAGTGGCTGCATGCCTGTACCTAATCTAAAGGTTACTAACACCTAAAACGAGCCTGCACTACTTTTAAAGCTGGCCTGCACCTTTTAAAGTGGGAATGTATCCTGGCTGGAGTAGATGCTGCAAGTCATTCTAAAAGAGATTTTGACATGGGAAATACTCAATAATTTCACAACGTAACAGAGTGCAGGCTCTAACATTTTCTGATGCTGGAGGACTTGGTGCAAAAGGTGACGAGGAAGAGAAATGTCATCCATCCACAGGGCATTCCAGACAAACTTTGCAAAGGCAGTGGGACTAGGCAGCTGTGGCTGACAATGCCAGGAGTCAAACCCCAAGGATCTGGATGCAATGCTGACAAGATGTGCAATGACATCGCGCATGTAGTCTAGATCAGTGAATGTATCTTCAAATGCTTTATCCCACCAACTGCACCACAACCTTACACACTACTCAATGCACCACACATCCCCATCAGTTACCTAACAACAATTTCTATCAATCAGGATTTATACCTCTCATTCAAAGCTTCACCTAAACCTCACGCACTTAGTACTGCTGCCAGCCTCACACCCATATCTCACAGCTTGTACACACTGCCAGCTTTTCAACCATAAAAACCACACCACACAAACAGATTGCACGGCACTCACTGACACATTTTGATCTCTCTTGACAAGATGGTGCACAACTGGAGGCAGCAGGACCTAATTGGTGGAGGACAGACATGGCAGGAGGTCCTCACTCTGACAGAGGAGATGATCACTGTCATCGTTAAAGATACCATCGCTGAGGCCATGGCCAGCTTCGGGGCTGAAACCATTAAGGTTGCAGGACCCACATGCCTAATCCTCCTCCTCTTATCCCATTTCCTCCCCAGCCCAAAAAATCTTCCGATTTGCAAGCTGCAGATGATGGAACCATGCACCCCTTGTTATCCACCTCATCACAACCTCTTGTGCCTTTCTCCTTTCAGGCACTAAAGAACTGCAAACTGGTCAGGCGTGATGGAAGAGCAAGAGGTTGAATAGCTGGAAGATAGTGATGATGAAGAAACACAGTTACTTGCTCTCACATTCACAGCCACCAGCTCAGATATTGACACTGTCTATACTTTCCCATTCTAATACTCAGGATTGTTTCAGGAGACACTTTGTTGCTTGTTCTGCTCATACAGATATCAGATACCCTGTAGATTGACTATCTGATAACCACAAATTGCAATTTGAAGGCCACAGAATTTCTGTGGGCACTTGTAAGCTGTTCATTCACCACTGACCACAAATTCGAGGCCATTGTAATTCATCCCTTCCAGCTCTCTTTCCCTCCTGTCAGCATGAAATATTGTCCTACATGTCTAACTGTTCAACTCACTGACTCGCCCTTTCCTCTCCCTGTTTTAAAAATTGACCAAGTAAACTTAATATTAGCTGGCAAGTGTTGCCATGGGTGACTATATGACTGGTTTCAACTATAAACATCTTGGATGAGTTTAAAAGGAAAGGAAGAATATGGATTCAGACTCTGGAGCCTAGGGCAGAATTTTAACGTTGGCGTGCGGGGGCGGGGCCAACACGCCAACACGTAAAATGATGCACAAAGATGTCGGACGTGCGTCCCGACGTTGCAGTGAGCTATCGCGATAGTTCAGTGGGTGGGCGTGCTATGAGTTCCAAGGTGGGCCAGCCATTAATAAACAGGCCACTTAAGGCCCTTGAGGCATTAATACACCGCAATTTTTCAGAGCCCATGTGATTTTCAGGGTGTCGCACAGGCGCAATGGACAGGCGGGTAGGCCACATTTTTATAAACCTCATTCACGGGTGGGATGAGAGGGGTGAGTGGGCTTGTGAATGCTAGTTGTTGTTCATTTACTTTAGAAACTTACTGCTACTTGCTTGTGTGAACAGGGGAACTTCAAATCTCTTCAGAGCTGCTTGGACAGGAATAACAGGCTTCAGTTCAGGACTCTGGGGGAAATATAATTCTTGGGGCCTTGCAGGTTTCAGGCAGCCTTCCCTTACCCTGGGAATGGGTGCTGCGCTC
This sequence comes from Carcharodon carcharias, assembly GCF_017639515.1. Classification (NCBI taxonomy): domain Eukaryota; kingdom Metazoa; phylum Chordata; class Chondrichthyes; order Lamniformes; family Lamnidae; genus Carcharodon; species Carcharodon carcharias. Next base: position 178,770,012 of record NC_054471.1, read on the forward strand.
TCCGCTGGAGGCACCTCCTCTGAGGATGAAGAGAGGGCCAGAAGATGGAGGAGGTCAGGAGTCCATATCCAGCCTCCAGCAGAGCCACCTTTGGGAGGACAGGCGCAGGCACAAGGGGCGCAGGGCCAGCAAGAAGTGCAAGGCAGAAGGGGCTGCAGAAGATGCCACTATTCTGCTGCCAGGGTTTACAGGCGGCAATGCAGCTACCTCAATATGTCTGAGGTGCAGTGCCGATGGAGGCTCCATCTCTCAAGGGAGACAGTGACCTCCATCTGTCAGATGATAGGCCCTGAAATCAGCTCCAACTATGTGGGTGGGCACCCCATGCCAGTGGTTCTGACGGTCACAGCTGCCCTCAACTTCTATGCCTCCAGCTCCTTCCAGGGGTCAGTGGATGATCTTTGCGGTGTCTCCCAATCAGCTGCGTACACTTGTGTCAAGCTGGTGACGGACGCTCTGTTCAGGCGTGCATTGACTTCCATCCACTACCGCTGGGACAACGACAGCCAGACACAGTGAGCCAGAGGCTTCGCAGTGATTGCTGGCTTCCCCCGTGTCCAGGGTGCAATCGACTGCACACATGTGGCCCTCAAGGCGCCAGCGGGTGAGCCCGGTGCCTTCATCAATAGGAAGGGCTTCCACTCCATGAACGTGCAGATAGTGTGTGACCACAGGATGCTGATTCTACAAGTCTGTGCAAGGTACCCAGGCAGCTCCCATGATGCTTACATCCTCAGACACTCCCAGGTGCCAGGGCTCTTCAGTGCTCCAGCCCGGCTGGATGGATGGCTGCTGGGTGACAAGGTCTATCCCCTCAAAAGGTGGCTCATGATCCAAGAAGAGGCCGAGCAGCAGTACAATAGGAGCCATGCCTCCACAAGGTCTGTGATAGAGAGAGCCAGAGGTCTTCTCAAGATGCATTTCTGATGCCTGGACCGTTCAGGGGGAGCACTCCAGAAGGGCAACACCCCAGATCGTGTGTTGCTGACAGTGGCTGCATGCTACGCTCTCCACAATCTGGCACTGGAAAGGGGGGACGCAGTGGAGGAAGAAGATGTTGAAGCAGATGCTCCGGCTGCACATGATGAGTCCAGTAGTGAGTCTGAGGACGAGCACACACAGGGAAATGCTAAGGGGCTAGACACTGACCCGGGCATACTCCAGGGAGGCAGGGACACCTGGGAGGCTTTAATCCAATAAACCTTTAGCTAGAATACCACAGATGGACCAGTCATATAGTCATCTATGGCAACACATGCCAGGACTGCAGGCTCCATACTCGATGCTTGAGAGCAACATCTGCCTGGTTAGGAACATTAACTCTGTGCCTTGTCAATAAAGCTCAATGACAAACGACTAACTCATAACACCATGGGTTCCCATCCACCTGCAGAAGTAAGGAAACACCCTGAGCCATGTTCACATATGAAGCATTTAATGAATTCACAAAATAAAACAGAAAAGAGACTTAAATCAAAGGTGTTGAGCATCACATCAAATTATAATCAACTAATAGTGGGGCAACATAAAAGCTCCAGTGAGAAACTTGTGGTGTACCTAAGGTCTCTTACGTTTACGTTTTCAGGTGCAATGTCTAGGTGCTTCCCTCTCGCTGGCACCGGCACTCGAGACAGCCTGCTGACTCTGCTGTCCTGTTGGCCTCGATGACCTTGGCGGGTGTCCTCTGGCCCGTGGAGCCTGCGCTGGCCCCGCCTGGGAGTGAGCGGCCAGTTCCATGCCTGGCATCTCCCCAGTCACTGCAGCCTCATCAGATCCCATGGTCACTGGCAGAGGGGGCGGAGGAGCTGCTACCCTCATCCGGAGTGCCCTGAGAGGAGCCCTCAGAGAAGATAGGCAGCTCGTGCGCTGATATGAGGTCGCTTTGGACGTCCCTGCTCACCATTGATGGATGGGCATCTCACTGAGATACTTGGTGCCCAATCCATCTCCACTGACACTGACCAGCTGAGGGCAATGCCGTTGTGAGGGCTTGAGAGTCTGAGCGCAACCCCAGGAAGCCCTGATTGTTCTTCTGGAAGAGCTTCTCCATGAGAGTTGCCACTCTCTTCATGTAGAAAGCATGGTGCTCGGCCATGGGGGTCATTGCATTGCTGATGCTCCGCATGGACTCCTCCAGCACGGAGGTTATGCCACGCATAGCCTCATGTATCTCCACCAGATCCTCCCGCAGACCCTGCTCGATTTCCAGTATCTGCTGCCTCAGGGATGACTCCAGAGGCACATCATCAGCCATCGATTGAGCATGTGCCTGGTCCCGTGCAGTCCTCCGACTGCCGGCGCCATGGGCACTCTCTGTCTCCGCCTGTACCTCAAGCGAGTGAAATGCCCTCACCGCTGTGCCCCAGGATATTAGCTGACGATCTTTTCCCCAATGAGGTGCTAGTATCTGCGCTGGTGTCTTCCTGGCAGAGATGGTGTGACGCTGGTGCTTCTAATTCTTCTGGGCCCTCAGATGTTAGAGGCAACCCATCTGCCTCCTCCTCCCAGCCCGGCTCTGATGATGCTGAAAGGAAGAACAAGGACATCAAGTCGAGATAATGTCAATGTGCATGCCTGGCCCCAGATCAGTATGTGCTCATCCTTCCATAATCAATGGGAAACCCATGTTGGAAACTTAAATGACTAAACATTCAACAGTGGGATGTTGGGTCAGACATGGTGACCTCAGTGTACGGCACTCTTACCTCCCCCAGGCACCCCAGTCTCACCGTCACTGGTGGACCTGGGCACATGGCGCCTCTCCAGCTCCATCACCTCCTGCCTGTATTTGGTTATTATGATCAACTGGGCCTGGCCTCCGCCAGTCCACATCTGCTCTGCGTTATTGTGTGTGGTCTTCTCCTGAGAAGGAGAGAGGAGCATTGATTAGTCCTCCCTGTACCTGGGTTGCCATTGCACCCCTGCCACCCCCGCCTGAGTGAAACATTGCAGGGCTCCAGTGAACTGTGACCCTGCAGCTGCCGCACACTCACACCAAGAAGCCAGGGCTGACGCCCCCCTTGCCCACATGCTGCCTCCACCACATTTGCCACCCACACAGTTTCACCTTGCAAAGCAAGGACGCAGAAGCACGTGGAAAGCCAAGGGCAGCAGATGGATGGGTGCCCCGCCAACTGAAAGTTCCCCTCCCGGCACGTTAGCAGCCTGACTTTGACATGTTTAGGTATTCCAGCACTGCCCCTAGGTGCAGATCCTCCAGGTTTCCCCCAAAACAGTAATGTGGGTGTCAGTCTACCACATGCAGCGGGTGCAGAACCCAGCTCAGCACAACCCCCTCAGGGTGACCTCAGCATGGGCAGTATCTGCTGGCCCACCCAGCGAAGGACACATGGTGTGAATGATTCAATGCAGTCACTACATTCAGAGTTGGGTAGGTAGTCAGTGGGGAAAGCCTACCTCCTGGGTTAAGTGACCAATGCCAACACGGTACTCACCCTTCCCGAGTGCATGAGGTCATTAAAACACATGCGGCACTGAACCCAGGTGCGTCACGCCACATCGCGGGGATTCACTGTCTCTGCCACCTCCTCCCAGGCACGTTTGGTCACGTGGTGGGGGTTTCCTCCTCCTGTCCCTGGGAACAAGGATCTCATGCTGTGCTGCCACCCTCTCGAGGCACTTGTCGGAAAAGTGAGGGGCACAGTGGTCCCGCTGACCTGTTCTCCTGCCTGGCCTGCTGACCAGCAGTGCTCTGGGGAGCCCTTCTGCCGGCCACGGTTTACAACCTTTGCAAGGCTGCAGAAGCACTCCTTAAACAGGCCGCCGGGACGCCAGTGGACCCGGCGGTCATAGCTGTCCAGCTGCTGCCTGTCCGCTCCCGCTGCCCTCAAGAGTCATGTTTCACACTGGGTGGGTCTACATCACGTAAAATGGCAGCGCCGTGCCAATCGCAGGTGGCGATCGACTCCGCGCCCACCCGCGCCTGCTCCCGCTCCCAACCGGCCCACCTGACGGGGAAAAAATTCTCCCCATAATGACTTGGGTACTTCATAATCTGTTTGTTAGGCAGACAATTTGGCAGTTCATTCCAGAATTTGACTTATATTTAATCACTTAAGTGAGATTTTCTTAATAAAAGTGTACTGCAATTAATTTGTTAACAATGGCAATTGCAATAAATATTTCGGGTACCGTGCGAAATTTCTTTGATTACCAATTAATATATATTTTTTTGTTTAGCTATGTTAAGTAAGACATTAACCTGGAAAATCCATGGGAACTTACTCTTGATGTTTACGCCAGGGTCACACCTGCTGTGGAACTCAACACTTACCCTGCCTAAGGCCACGGGGTCAGGAGGGGGCCTTTAGCAATATGGGGCACGTAGTCACAGCACATTCTCACTGACAACCTCAGAGCATTCTGGGTGCCTTTACCATGAACCTTTATCCCCACTCCCCCCAGAAGACCAAGAGCTTTTGGGCTCCTGTTCTTCTGGCATCCAGCCCAAACTCAAGCCTGGTGGGGTCCATTTGCTGAGAATCAGAGAACCATTGAAACTTACATCACAGAAGGAGGCCATTTGGCCCATTGTCACACTGCCGGCTGACAAGCAGCCATCCTGCTTAACCCCACTTTCCAGTAATAGGTCTGTAGCCTTGTAGAAAATTGCGCTTCGTGTGCATATCCAAGTACTTTGTAAATGTCATGAGGATTTCTGCCTGCCTCTACTACCCTTTCAGGCAGTGAGTTCCAGATCCTCACCATCCTCTGCATGAAAATATTTCTCCTTGAACCCCCTCTAAATCTCCTAACTCCAACCCTAAATCTATGCTTCTGACACTAATTGATCAGGGGTAGTCAGCATGGATTTGTTATGGGAAGAATCTGGCTTACTAACTCAATTAAATTTTTTGTGGAACTAACGAAGAGGATTGATGATGGTAGTGTATTAGATGTTGTCTACTGACAAGGTCTCACATGGCAGACTGGCCATGAAGGTGAGATCTCACAGGATACAGGGGAAGATGACAGGTTGAATCCAAAATTGGCTCAGTGACAGTTAACAAAGGGTAATGGTCGATGGGTGCTTTTGTGAATGCAAAACGGTTTCCACTGGTGTTCTACAGGGCTCAGTGTTGGGGCCCTTGCTACTTGTATATATTAATGGTTTAGACTCAAACTTGGAAGACGTGATTGGGAAATTTGCATATGGCACAAAGGCTGGCAGTGTAGCTGATAGTGAAGAGGATAGCAGCCGACTCTAGAATGATATCAATGGTTTGGTTGAGTGGGTGCAGAAGTGGCAAATGGGATTTGATCTGGAAAAGTGTGAGATAATGCTTTTGGGGAGGGCAAACAAAGCAAGGGAATACTCAATTAACGGGAAGTTATTGAGAGGGGTTGAGGAAGTGAGAGACCTTGCAGTGCATGTCTACAGGTTCCTGAAGATGGCAGGACAGGTGGACAAGGTGGTCAAGAAAGCATATGGAATGCTTTCCTTTATTGGGCGGGGTATTGAATACAAAAGCAGAGATGTAATGATGGAACTGTATAAAACACTGGTTAGGCCACATCTGGAATTTTATGTACAGTTCTGGTTACCACATTATAGGAAGGTCATAATTGCTCAAGAGAGAGTAAAGAGGAGATTTACAAGAATGTTGCCAGGGCTTGAAAGTTGCAGCTATGAGGAGAGATTGGATAGGCTGGAATTGTTTTCCTTAGAACAGAGGAGTCTAAAGGGTGACCTAATTGAGGTGTACAAAATTATGGGGGGCCTAGAAAGGGTAGACAGGAAAGACTTGTATCCCCCAGCTGAGGGTCAATTACCGGGGGCATAGATTTAAGGTGATTGGTAGAAGGATTAGAGGGGACATGAAGAAAAACCTTTTGTCCGGAATTCACTGCCCAAGTTGGTGGTTGAGGTTGAAATGCTCAACTCATTTAAAAGGTACCTGGATCTGAACCTGAAATGCTGTAACCTGCACGGCTACGGACCAGTGTTGGAATTAAAATGGGATTAAACTGAGCGGCTGGTTTCTTTTTTCTCTTTTTGGCTAGCACAGACACAATTGGTTGAATGGCCTCTTTCTGCACCGTAACTTTTCTATGGTTTTATAGCTATGGACTCCTCAACCAAGGGGAATAGTGTCTTCCTATCCATTTTAACTAGACTCCTCATAATTTTACACACTTCAATTAGGTCTCCCCTCAACTGCCCCTTTTCTAAGGGAAACAACTCTCGCTTATTCAATCTCCCTTCACAACTAACATTCTCCAGTTCATACAATGTTTTCTCTGTGCCCTCTCTAGTGCAATCACCTCTTTCCTATAGTGCAGTGACCAGAACTGCATACAGTACTCCAGCTATGGCCTAAGTAGTATTTTACATTGTTCCAGCATAACTTCCCAGCTCCTATATTCTATGCCTCATCTAATAAAGACAAGTATTCAAATTGTCTTCTTTACCACCTTATTTACCTGTCCAGTTGTATTCAGGGCTCCGTGGACATGCACTCAAAGGTCCCTCTCTTCCTCTAGGTTCTCATTATCCAATAATTTATTGTGTATTCCCTTGCCTTGTTAACCTGCCCAAAGTCCAATACCGCATACTTCTCTGTATTCAGCTTCATTTGCCACTGTTCCATACCACTTTCCTGCAGCCTACAGCTTTCTTCTTCACTATCAACCACACAGTCAATTTTTATATTGCCTGTAAACATCTTAATCATAGCCATTTAATTCAAGATCAAATCATTGATATATATCACAGAAAGCAAGGGACCTAGTACTGAGCTCTGTGGAACCCCAATGTTTCCTGCCTCTTGAGCCAATTTTGAATTCAACTTCTCAATTTACCCTGGATCCCATGGACTATTACTTTCAAGACCAGTCTGCCATGTGGGACCTTATTAAAATCCTTGCTAAAATCCATATGGATTACATCTAATGCACTACTGTCATTGACCTGACTTGTTAGCTGCTAAAAAATTTCAACCATGTTAGTCAGACGCAACATTCCCTTAACAAATCATGCTGAATCTCTTTGATTAATCTGTCTTTCTAAACGAAGATTTCTTCTGTTCCCCAGGATTTTCCAATAATTTTCCCACCACCGACATTAGGCTGACTGGCTATAATTACTCAGTCTGTCACCTTCTCCCTTTTTAAACAATGGTACATTAGCTGTCCTCCGGTATTCCAGCGCCACAACTGATGGTGGGGCAGGAACAATGTTAGAATTGTTTATGGAAATGATTTCAATAAACAATAACAACTTGATTCCCTGACCAAACATCCGCACAACCATAAAGGGTGGAATCAGCCCTGATTTTCACTAAGTGCAGTAGCAGGCGGGGAGAAAGGATGTATTATCCTTTGGCCGCAATGGCGGCTTCTCACGCTGTATTGTCCCAATCCTGCCGCATTAATAATGCATTTCCGGGAAACACATTAAGAACATGAGAAAAAAGAAATAGGAACAGAAGGAGACCATTTGGCTACTCGAGCCCACTCCACCATTCAATTAAATCATGGCTTATCTTGTGTTTCGATTTCCACATTCCCATCTACCCCCAATAACCTTTGATTCCCCTGCCTAACAAGAATCTATCCACCTCTGCCTTAAAAATATTCAATGATCTCGCCTCCATCACCTTCTGGGGCATAGAGTTCCAAAGTCGCAGAACCCTCTGAGAGAAAATTTTTCCTCTCATCTCTGTCCTAAAAGGGTGACCCCTAATTTTAAAACAGTGCCCCCTAGTCCTGGACTCACCTGCAAGAGGAAACATTCTTTCTATGTCCACCTTGTCAAGGCCATTCAGGATCTTATATACTTCAATCAAACCACCCCTCACTCTTCTAAACTCCAGTGGAAACAAGCCCAGTCTGTCCAACCTTTCCTCATAAGACTACCCACTCATTCCAGGTATCAATCTAGTAAGCCTCCTCTGTTCAACCCCTCTCATAATAAAGGATAGCATTTCATTAACCTTCTTAATTACTTGCTGTACCTGTATACTAACTTTTTGTGACTCATGTACTAGAATACCTAGATCCCTCTGCACCTCAGAATTATTCAGCCATTCTCCATTTAAGTAATACTCTGCTTTTTTGTTCTTCCTGCCAAAGTGAACAACTTCACATTTTCCCACATTAAACTCCATTTGCCAGATCTTTTCCCACTCACTCAACCTATCTATATCCATCTGCAACCTCCTCATGTGCTCTGCAAAACATACTTTCTACTTATCTTTTTGTCATCTGCAAATTTAGTTACCATGTCTTCACTCCCCTCATCTAAGTCATTGGGTGTAAATCATAAAAAGTTGAGGCCCCAGTACAGATCCCTGTGGGACTCCACTGGTCATGTCCTGCCAATCAGAAAAATACCCATTTATGCATTCTCTCCGCTTTCTGCCACCCAGCCAATCTTCTATCCATGTTAATATGTTACCCATTACACCATGCACTTTTATTTTCCGTAATAACCTTTAAATACTGTCCGGAAATCCAAGTACAGTACGTCTACAGTTTCCACTTTATCCACTGCGCATGTTACTTCTTCAAAATACTCCAATAAATTGGTTAAACATGATTTTCCTTTCACAAAACCATGCTGACTCTCCCCAATTGCCTTGAACTCTTCTAAGTGCCCAGCTATAACCCCCTTAATGGTTCATTGTAACAACTTCCCCATGACAGATGTCAAGCTAACTGGCCTATAGTTTCCTGTTTTCTGCTTCCCTCCCTTCTTGAATAGAGGGGTTATATTTGCTACTTTCTGGCCTGATGGCATGGCAGGCTCTCATTCACCTGTCTTGCCATCACTTTGCTGCTTTCTCGTGCTGGGCGCCATATTTAAAGTGCACACACATCTCAGTGCTTCCAGCCTAGAACTGCTGCATGGAAGACATGGCCCTGAAAAGCAAGGAGACTGCAGCCCCCAGGTTTAACAATGCATCCCTTGAGCACCTTTTGGAAATTTAGCCTGCTGTGATGTCCTCTATCCCTGTTCTGGCTGCAGGGTGGGCAGCAACATCACCAATCCGGCTTGGGAAGTGGTGGAAGAGGTGGTCAGCGCCAATGTCCTGCAAAAGAGGACAGCCACCCAGTGCCAAAAAAGGATGAATGATCTCCTCCATTCCATCAGGGTAAGTCACTCTTCTCATCACTCTCAACTCAGTCACAAACCCATCACACAACCACAGGGCCCTCAGCCACTACCAGTTCAAGGGACATCACCATTCACTTTCTCATACACACCTTCATTGCCCTCATCCTATCCATGGACCACTCACCACCCACCCATGACAGGCAAACTTATCATTTGGCCTGGCAGGCATCCTGCTTACACTCTCTCCATCTCTATTTATGCAGAGCAAGCTGGCACACAACAAGAGGGAGAGGTCGCAGGCTGGTGGAGGAATGCCTGAAATCAAGGTCCTCACAGACTTTGAAAACAGAGTCATCCAACCTGCCCGCGAGGATCTGGACTGTTCTTGTGCTGACGGTGAGGTTGGCGCTGCTCTACCAAGTGAGGATCCAGCAGTGCAACATCCATCGGACAACCATGCTATGAGTGATGTGTCCTCTTTCACAGGCCACTGCCATGCACTAGTTATCTACCCTTGCTTTCACAAGCACATCTGGGAAAGAGCCAACGGAGTCCATGACACAGGGCATCCAATCAAGCCCCGAAGAGCCCTCTGCAGAACAATCTGAAGGAACCCTCCTTGACGACCGGTTACAGCGCTCACCCACGCGCTCCACCAGTGCAGACACACACACCTCAGTGGGACCTAGCTTTAGATTTGCCCAGGGATCACAATCTGCTGAGCACATCAAAATTTCTGATTCACAGCAGGCAGAGGCAGGGACTTCCCGGGCCTCTAGCACTCGGAGGACTGCTGGAGGCTAGAAATCTGCTGAGTCCCAGTCAGGTGACGAGCTTGGTCATGTCACAGTTGCTGGAACTGCAAAGGCAAGCTCGAGAATATCAGGAAGGGATGTCCGCTGCACTCCTCAGATTTTAAGGTATGTTGGAGGTGTCTGTCTGTGTTCAGGCTGAGATGATAGCCCCAGCATGCTAATGCACCTAGGTCAACACTGATAGGATGGCGGCCACCATGGAGACCTTGCTCCAGGATATCGCTCCTGCACTTTTGCGTGGGCTGAACTCCATCGCTGATGCCATAGTTGGCCCCCAACAGTGTGTACACGAGAGGGGTGTGGGGCAGCTCGATCTCACTCCAGCTACCGCTTCTCCTCAAAAAGTCAGCAAGGGCCCTTGAGTGCCCATAGGGATTAGGATCAGCAGATGTTAACCTCGGGGCCATCCACCCAGGTGACTCTGGGAGTGTCCAGCCCATCTGAATCCCCTCTTCCTGTAACCTCAGAAGCTCCAGCTTCACAGGCCGAGGAGGGTGTCACTGCCACACAGCAGGACCCTAAAAAGAGGCTGGGGCCCCTCCAGATCCCAGCCCTACAGAGGATGCCTGCCAAGGTCATCATTGACAGGCTGCCTCCACCTCCACTGTGGATGTCGGGGGAGCACTAAGACGTAGCGGCAGGGTTAGGAAAGTTAAGAAGGTGTAACTCTTTTCGAGTTAAAACAATTAAACTAAATTAACAAAATTAGGGATAAATCAGGCACAGCCCCTAATTTAGGTCAGCTGTAAAACCAAAAACAAAGTTTAAAGGAAAAAACAAAGTTTAAAGGAAAAGTTAAGAAGGTGTAGTTGCACAGCCTGAGCACAGGTGTTAATCACTTGTACATAACGTTTATTACTGTAAATACACTCTCAAGAATTTCTCCCTGCCTATGTCCCCTTGTCCTGATGAGCAGTGCTCTTGTCACTCAGATGTGAAATCTTGGTTTCTGCACAAGATAAAGAGCAGATGTCTGAGTCCAGGGTCTCTTCCCCATGCTTTGTGCAGCCTTCAGACCAAAGTGATGGTCCGGCCTCACACTCCCTGGACACATTACTGATGCCTGCACCTCGACGGTGCTGGTCATTGCTGCTAGAATGTCGTGGGCAGGCATCACAGAATTCCATCATTCTCTCTGTGTGCTCTCAGCACCTTCAAGGTGGGTCTGGCCCCCATCTCTTCAACATCTGTGACCAGTGCTGCTGTGCTCCTGAAGGGCTCAAGTGCTGAAGACTGACAAAGGATCAGGTGCTTTTAAAGTTTCACAGCTGCATCTCCATGATAAGGCCCTGATCACAGAGTGTAAGCGAGCTGCCCTTGGCCCGACAGGAGTCAGACATCTCCAGAAACTGCATGAAGATCGATGAAGTGTCCTCACTGCATGTTGTCATCATCCTCCTGCAATTGAGTGACTTTTAGGACCTCCACTGTGTCTCCATGATGGCAGCATTATAACAGAGGGTATGTGCGTTGCCATAAGCCAGGCTGGAGTCAAACATTCATAGATGTAATGTAAGGATCTATGGGGTCTCCTCACTGCATGTTGCCATCACCGTCCACAAACCCAGTGGCTATGAGAGCCTCCCAAACACACCTGCCTTGTCTGGCCAGTGTGAGGGCCCCATCGCCATCATCGTCGCTTTCGAGAACCTCCTCATCCTCATCCCCATTGATGTTTTCATCAGGAGAAGCCTCCAGCTCCTCCATCTCCTCCTCAGCCAGTTTCTCCCCCCTTTACAGTGCCAGGTTGTAAAGGGCACAGCAGACGCTGATGATGCGTGACACCCTCCGTGGACTGTATTGCAGGGCTGCACCAGATCGGTCCAGGCACTGGAACCTTATTTTCAGCATCCCGATGGTTTGCTCCACCAAGTTGCGAGTTGCAGAATGAGCCTCGATATATCTTCTCTCTGCTGCAGTCTAAGGCTGCCACATGGGTGTCATCAGCCACTTCCTCTGTGGGTAGCCCTTGTCCTCGGTGGGCCATCCCTGCAGCCTCTGTGGACCCTGGAAGATGTCATGGATCTGTAACCGACTGAAAATGGAGGAATTGCGCACACTCCCTGGAAACAGTGCGCAGACCTGCAGGATGCGTTTATGGTGGTCGCACATCATTTGCACATTCAATGAATGGAATCTCGTGCAGTTGATATAGTAGCCCGTGTGTTGTGATGGAGATCTGAGCGTCATGTGAATGCAGTCAAAAGCATCCTGCACCTGAGGGAAACCTGAGATCTGGGCAAATCCAATTGCTCTTGCATCCTAGCTTTCCTGGTTCAGGGCAAAATGTACAAAGTTGTGTGCCCTTGCAAAGATGGAGTCTGTGACCTCATGGATGCATTTGTGAGTGGAGGCTTGTGATATCCCATAGAGGTCACCTGTGGAGCCCTGAAAGGAACCACTGGAGTAGAAATTGAGCTTCGCGGTCACTTTTATGGCCACTGGCAGTGGGTGCCCTCCACATCCCCATGACACCAAATCCTGCAGTGGCTGGCTGATGTGACCCTAGACATGCAGTCTTCGGCAACACTGGTTTTTGGTCACCTGCAGGAATAAAAGGCGGTGTCTATAGACCCTGGGTCTAGCTAGGCGCTGACCAGCGATGGCTCATTGTGGCTCTTCAGTAGCTTGTACGGGAACCCCAGCTGCCCCTTCTTCCAGAGGGTGCTGCGCCTCCTCTGCACAGTCAGGAGCCTCCATCGCTCTCTTCACCGTCGTCTCTGCTCTCTGTATGCCATGAGTCATACAGTTAGGTCACCAGGCTCCATGCTCCTGATGGACTCCTCCTGCAGCGTGAAAGAGAGATGAGTGGCTTAGCTTGGGTGTTCTAAGAACCTTTCTTGATTAAGTCTGAAGGCCCCTTAATGCATGCCGGAGAATGCTGGTCACCACTTGGATGCCCAGAGGTTAGTGCGCTGCATGGCTGCCTGAAACTCCACCCACCTCTTCCCCACTCCACCTGACCGATTGGCGGTAGCTTTGCCGATTGGACTGCATGCTGTGCTCTCAGCTCAGGCACAGGCATTCTCCTAACCCGCACAGCAAGGCTGCACTGTTAGCTTGAGCTATGGGGGAGACTGGTCCAAACCAGGATGCTTGACATTGCAAGGGGCTGTGAGGACCTCCACCAGTGACTGCTCCATGGCCAGCTTTAGCAAGGAGATTGTACAACGTGCCCAATCATCCAACTGTTCTACAGTCCACTAAAACACTCATTAGTTTGCAGGCTGTGCCTGCGGGGTGAAAAGCTCTGGAGCACTTGGTGGCACTTTGGTGTCTCTGCATTGCTTGAGTGGGCAGATAGGCTAGAAGCCCGACTCCACACGTGTCAATGTGGCTGTGCCTGAACTGTCTCAGCTGTGGAAGAATGGTCACTTTATACAGGGTTTCCTTAATGCATGGCCACTTCCGTCCCCCACCCTGCATGTCCGTGTGCATTACCTTCAACTGCTGGGCAGCCCTTTCCCCACCCCCAAAGTGCCTCAACCTTGAAGTCCACCACGTGATCCTCGCTAGCGGTGTGTATCGTTACTGTGCTCTCACCTCTGAGTTCCCCTTGAAGTGCAGCCCGCCAAGTGCACGTCTTATATATGTTGTTGTGAAACACATTGGCGTGCTCGGACGATCCAGCGGGGGGATGAGTCCGGCGGGCTAGCCTTATAATGATATGCAGATGTATTTCACGGAGGTTTCTGATGTCTGATGGTGAGAAACGCGGCCCGCCATTGACAGGCTGAATGGACGATCACAAACTGGTTTCACAACGTCATCAAACCGATTTTCGGCCTTCTCGCCATATTGTCCGCTCACGCCACCAAACATGCCCAATGCCAGAGGGCACAGGAAATTACGCCCTAAGACTTCCTATTTGCAACATTGTAACATCACCTAACTCCACCCCTGCCTTAGCTGATCTGCTGCTGAAACCCTTATCCATGCCTTTGTTTCCCCTGAACTCGACTATTCCAATGTGTATCTGGCCTCCCACATTTTAGCCTTCTTAAACTTGTGGTCATCCAAAACTCTGCTGCCCATGTACAAAATTGCACCAAGCATTGGTCACCAACTCCAATGCTTGCTGAGCTACAATGGTGTATGCTTAAGCAACGTCTCAATTTTAAAGCTCTCATCTTGTTGAATCTTGCCCCAGTGTGAGTATGAAAGGCAGCTAAAAGGCAGAGAACACTGAAGTCTTCCAAACCACGATAACATCCAGGTCAAGAGTTTGTCCTTAACTTGATAAGAAAGTTGTTCATTAGAAGCCCCACATACGCAACATAGGAAAATTGTAGTACTTGAAGTGAACGTGGAGTAAAGGTATGGGCTGAGATCCTAAAGTAAGAGCATTAATGAAGTCCTGGATGTGACCCTGAAGCAAGGGCTTTGTTTCTGAGATATTCAATGAGTTGTTGATGATTACTGTTCAGTATAAACGGGGTCGGCAGCCGAGGGTTACTGCAGTTCGTGCCAAAAGATCACAATGGGATATTGGTCCTCAGCCATTCAGAAAGCTAGTAAGTATTTGGAAGGATTGGATGACTTAATTGATTATGTGAACATATTCCAAATTCTACACACACCATTATTTTATTGGTTTAATGATGGTAAGGTTGTAAATGCATATGGACAGTTATGCAGTTTACTAAAGAAAGAAGTAGAAAAGAATGATTCCAGTGTCTTCTGAAAACACTTTACAGCCAATGAAAAACTTTTGAAGCGTAGTCACTGTTAAAACATGGCAGACATTTTCACCAGCAAGGTCCTATAAACAGTAACATGATAATGACTAAATAATGCACCTTAGTGGAGGAATAAATATTGTCCAGAACGCTCCTGTTCTTCTTCAAAATAGTGCCGTGGACTCTTTTACATTAACCTCAGGGGGCAGGTAGGGCCTCAGTTTAATGTCTCATCTAAAGAAAAAACCTCCAAAACCCTGGACTATTGGATTGTCAGCCTAGAATTTTGGATTGGATTGCCAGCCTAGGTTTTTGTGCTCAAGTCTCAGGAATGGGACTCAAAACTACAATCTTCTGACTCAGAGATGGGAGTGCTATCAACTAAACCATAGCTGACACATAGCGAATGCCTGTTAAAGTACAACACTGGATCAACCACATCTTCTGAGGTCCATAAACCTATGTTATTGCTAGCATTTGCCACATAATGATGAGTGTATTCCAAAATAATTCACTGTGCTAAGAATTTTGGGTTGTATCAACATGTTGAAGTGCCAAATGGTTGTGAATGCTTCTTTCCTTTCTTGTTCTTTCTTGCAACTACAGCTCACTACTAAAGAAACCTGATGCTAATATGCAACAACATGCTATGAGGTCAATTATTCCACAGTCACACAATTTCTGTAAAGCAGCAATTGACAATTGAATGACTTGAAATTTGAGATTGGCAGTGACTAGACAGAATACAGATAATTAAAAGCCGTTGATGGGCATTGAAAGTTGAATTGGACGGGATTCTGTTAAATTGAACACCATTGGGGATAATTGATAAATGGTGGGAGAAAGACAATGATCTAATATGTGCAAGCAGCTAATTTCTTTAAATATCAGATCATGCTGTAATATCTCTAAAGCGGATACAAATTTCTTTCTAGTAGTCCTGGGGAGTCATTTTAATTTTTATTCCTGGGTGTAGAATGAGTGATATTGAATAGTACATTTGTTTTACATCTAGCTAGATTATCTCCTTCACTGAAGTCAGTGGAAAAGAAAGTTGGATGAGATGTAAAATAGGTAGTCCATGTGCCATCGCTCATTTTACAATGGGTGGTAAGGCTAATATGAACTTGTTCCTCTTGACTAATTTTCTTTTCCAACAAATTTTTTGCCATTTGTTTTTCTCTTCTCTGTCATACCTTCCATTTTTATCTGGCTGTTCTCCTTTGTTCTTTCACCTGCTATTTTCTTCTTTGTTTCTCTCACTTTTCCTCCCTCAGCATTATTTATGTTTAATGTTCTTTCCGCCTGTCTTGTGCTTCTTCTGTTTATCTGGTTGGGTGACCCTCCCCTATCTGATCCATCTACATTCAGTCCAGCTTTTACCCAAATGCTGTTGTAAAGCTGCCTGTGTGCTCCTAGTTGCACAACGGGATAGGATGTATCACTCTGGGTTGGACAGTTGCTTCTGAGTAGAACTGGTTCACTCTTTATACACACAGTGGAATAACTTAATCTGATTTCTTATAATCAGTCAGCAGATTATTTAGAATAGTGTTTTCCATGAATATACCAGGGGTGAATTTCTGAAAGCTTCGAGTGCTCACCTGTGTAACTTCAACACATCTTCGCAGCTGCAAAATTCGATAAAATCCAGAAACTAACACAGGGATCATGTTGCACAATTAAACCATGTACGTTGTTTCTGATGAAAGCAGCAGCAATTTCTTGCGTATTTCAATGATTCTAGCATGTAGCCAGTGCTAAGCGCACTATTGAGTGACTGCATGCCTGAACAGTCAGAGCAAAATTGTGACAGACCAGCACCACTTAAAGCAAGCATTTGCCACTTAAGGCCAGTCGCACCTCTTAAAGGGAGGTGCATTCTGCCTGGAACAGATGCTGGAACTGGCTGTAGAAGAAAATATTAGCAAAAAGAATATTGAATGATGGCACAATGTGGCAAAGAATAGGCTCCAAGACTTTGCAAGTCTGCACTGGTGGCTTTTCTATTCGTTATTGGGATGTGTCTGTCACTGGCTGGGTCAGCATTTATTGCCCATCCCTAATTGCACTTGCTCATAGGGCATTTAAAGAGTCAACCACATTGCTGTGGGCCTGGAGTCACATGTAGGCCAGACCAGGTAAAGACGGCAGGTTTCCTTCTGAAGAGGACAAGTAAGTCCTCCAGACAAGCTTGCAGAAGGCAGTGGCAAGAGATAGCTGTGGCAGTTAATGCCAGGAGTCAAGCTCTGAGGGCCTGGATACAGTACCACAAGATGCTCAATGGCCTCACACATGTGGTTAATGCCAGTAGATGAGTCTTCAAATGCCATATCCCACCAACTCTACCATTAGCCTCACACACTGTTCAAGGCACCACACACCCATCTCTCACTTGCCAACAACCTCCATCAATCATGACTCATACCTCACACTCACACACAAAGATATAATTGCACTAGGTTGAGGGGGTCCATAATCATGGGGCATAAACAAATGATCGGAGCAGAAGTAGGCCACATGACCTGTCGAGCCTGCTCTGCCATTCAGTATGATCATGTGATCTTGGGCTTCAACTCCATTTTCCCACCTCCTCCCCTTATCTCTTAATTCCCTGATAGACCAAAAATCTGTCTAATTCAGCCTTAAATGTATCCAATGATGGACCATCCACAGTACTACACTGTAGCAAATTCCAAAGATTCACAACCTTTTGGTTGAAGCAATTTCTCTTCATCTCAGTCCTAAATGATTGGCTGCTTATCCTGAGACTGCGCCCCCATGTTTTAGATCCCCCAACTGGCAGAAACAATCTCTCAGCATAGATTTTTAAGGTAAGAGGTAGGAGATTGGGAGTTGAAGTTAGAAGGAGGTTGGAGGAGATAAATGCCATAATTGGAGTAACCATGACTGAGGCTGTGACCAGCTGGGTGTCTGAAACCATCAAAGTTGATGGTATGTCCATAATTAATCCTCCTTCTCACATGGTACTGCCACCCAATCATATCCCACAATCTCTTCTGATTTACAAGCTGCAGATGGTGTAACCATGCATCTCCTGCTTTCCACTCCTCTACTCAACACAACTCTACCCTTGCACCTTTCCCCTTTCAGATACCAAAGGACTGTAATCCAGCCAGGCTGTGGTGGAAAAATAAAAGCAGCATGAATGGCTGCCAGGATATTGGGCACTGATCTGCATGAAGCACTAAGTATGCTGGACATAAAGGATCTGGCACGTCAGGATTTGGTTAAAGATAATGCACATGAATTTAAAACACACTCATTGCAATTGACTGCAGGCTCCTGGGCTTCAAGGGGCACCCCTGGTGCTGCTGAAATCAAAGGGCACATGGCCTTGGCACTTCTGTGCCTTGCCATCACCCCTCATGATTGCCTTTGCTTAAGGCTGCATTCGGCAGCCATGGCGGGAAGTCCATAAAGCTGCAGTGGAAAAAAGTTAAAGACATGGGGCAGAATCATCTCAGATTTGCACAAAGTGCAGTAGCGAGCAGGAAAAAAGTCATTTCACCCGTCGGTTGCAATGGCGGGTTTTCACACTGTATCGTCTCATTCCTGCCTCGTTAATTATGCAACCACAGGAAACACCTCATTTCACTGGCGGGCAGTCTCCGATTTGCCCGCCATGCCATTGCCTCACCACTTCCTCACGCAGGGCATCATATTTATACTGCAGCAGCATGCACACCTCTCAGTGCTTGCAGTCCAGAACTGCTCCGGTGAAGACATGGTCCCTATAGCCAAGAAGGGTGCAGCCCTCCGATTCAGTGACGCATCCCTTGCACGCCTTCTGGATGCTGCAATGTCTACTGCTCTGGCCGCAGGAAGCCAAGCAGTCTCACCATTCAGGCTTGGGAGGTGGTGGCAGTGGCGATCAGAGCCAATGCTGCACACAAGAGGTCGGCCATCCAGTGACAAAAACAGATGAATGATCTCATCCATGCTGCTAGGGTAAGGCAACCATCTCATCACTCTAAACTCACACACTCACAGGCCATCACACATTCACTGGTATCTCACTCACTGCCAGCTCAAGGAACGTCACCACTCACTCTCTCACACACACTCCATTACATCTCCATCTGGCCTCATCTCCTCTGGACACTGCCTCCTCAACCCTCATATCTTGAGGCCACTTGCACAGATCAACATGTGCCCCCACCAAACACTCTGGGATAGCCCCATTCCCCAGTACAGTCCTAGTCTGCAGCCGCTTCTCTTGCCTGAGGCCACTTTTCCCCCTTCCCCAAGCAAGCCCCAGCCCTGCAGCTGTTGAAAAGCCGCCTTTGCCTTATGGCTGGTCTGGTGGGTAGAGACCTACCCGTGAGCCCCCTTAAAAGTGATGTGGTGCTGCCTGTGAAGCCTGGTGCTGATGACCGCGAGTGCTGCCCAAAGCAACAAACTTCAATGTCCTGAGCGAAGTGCCCGGATGATCCAGTCTGGGGAGGATGATTCCATCGAGCAGGGGTTATAATGAGATGCTAAAGTATTGAAAATAGGTTCCCGACATGTAGCAACAGGAAACATGGCCCGTCTTTGAGGGGTGGAGCGGACGATCGCAAACTGGTTTAACAATGGTCTGAAACCAATTTTTGGCTTTCTCGGCATATTGTTCCCCTACTCGCCTGCCATGCGCCCGATGCCAATGAGGCCAGAAAATTCTGACCATAGTTTTTATCGTGGTTTACAGCTAGCGCCTCAACCTCGTCGCTGACTGGAAGATTTGGGCCATTGAAATGTATTTAGATTTCCTTGCATGCAGAGCCTCAGTGATCTCCTCTAAACGACAGGTAGCAGCATATTGGAGATGTTGCAAATATTGACCACTCCAGCCTGATGGCAGCCTGGCACATAAAGATTCATGGCCATGGACACTATCAGTGCCACTGGCAATGCCATCTTTGATCTGCACTGAGATTGGTTTTGGGCTGCTGCATGTGGTAGATTTGTTGATTTCAGTGAGCACTTCCTTGGTAAAGCAGAGACACCTGTCACACTGTCCTTAACTGAGGTGGAGATTGGAGAATTGATCCTTGAAAACCTGACATGAATATGGTCTCCTGCTGTGAGCCCTTCTCCTCTCTCTTTGAGCAGTTGTCCTACTGTGTGTCACCACTGTTTATTGTCCCTGTGTCATGCTATAGACCTAGTGGGTACATATTTCTCCACCCATGTCTGGGAGCAAGTAGTCTGTGCAGAATCCTTGAAGTCAGGATCAAGAGCTGAATTGAACATGGCACACTACTTTTTGTGGACTTCAAGAACTTTAAATACCAGTACAAATTTCCAAATACTTTTATTAACTCAGCAGCAACCAATAAAAATCAATCAGCAACCAACTTGACAGTAGTTCAGGATCCCTTTGAATAACTCCGTTTGGAGGGTGGTTGGTGGGGCAAGGGGTTCCTTCCTGTTGCTGATCGCTTGTTGAGCTGTGTAAGGTTAAGAGAGGTCATGAATTGGAGCAGGTCAAAAATGTCACTGCTGGCATCAAATCAGTGTTATACGCTGACTGTTGTCACTGTCCTACTACTCTTGCCCTCACCAAAATTGTATCCAGCACCAAAAGTTTGCGGACGCACCACAAATGCATTTTATACCTGAAATAGCAACTATTATACTGAAAATATCGGTGCTATGCAACCAATACCTTTTCTTGTTGCTTACTAAATTTGAACACAGTGTTGGTACATTTCATACAGAAACTTAGATAGGATAATATTAACTATTCGGTTACACCACACTGAACAGAATATTAACATACATCCTCATCCCTGTGTTACCAGGCTCCATCTTAGTAAATGTGGTTTAACATATTGCAGAGAAGGCCCTAGAGAACTATTTTGAAAACACAAGAACATTTAGGAATTAGGAGCAGGAATAGGTCATTCAACTCTTGAACCTGTTCCACCATTTGATAAGAGCATTGCTGAGCTGATTGTGGCCTCAACTTCACTTTCCTGCCTCCCCTCCCCCCATAACCATTGGCTCCCTTAAAGCAGTTTTAGATGTTTTGAGGTCATGGAGGGCGTTATTTAATGCAAGTCCTTTCTTTCTTACTAAATGGAGTTGATTCATTTAGTCCGAACTCTAGCTGGTCCTTCAGCAAGAAACTTTCAACTTAAAAGAAGCCAACATTTTGAAGCCCTAAAAAAGGCCCTTTTTAATGGACAATTTTCAGAAATTGGTCAAACCTTGCTTCCCAGCATTCCACAGGATCTTGAAAATCTGACAGCGCAGACGGGGGTGGGGGGGCAGAGTGCCACAACAATGGAAAAATAGGCCACTCCAAAACTATTTGTCACTCAAAAATGTTGACATCCTGTAAAAAGACGGAGCAAATTTTAACTCAGAGCCACACACAAGAAGTGGAAGATCCACAAGCAAAGGAACTACCTTCCTAGGGGAGGTAAATGATACTGAAAACAAGTAGTGGAGAATTAATTGATATGTAAACTCCACAGAGTTTAAACTAGACACAGGAGCAGGGGTTTCAGTTTTTATCGGATGAAGTCAAATGGCTTAAGAATATTACATTGCAGCCCTCATCTATCAAATTACAAGGCCCAGGTGGGACAACTTTAAAGTCAAAGGCCAACACTTGGTAAAGCTGAAATACAGGCCAGAATTTTCCTGTTGGTGTGCGGGAGTGGGCCCTGCTCGCCCACGCATAAAATGATGAGTGGTGACATCGGGCGAGCGCCATCGCGATATTGCGTTGGGTGAGCACGAGTTGATTTCCACTCTGCGTCCACTATTAATTAACGGGCCAAATAAGGCCCTTGAGGCGCCAATCAATCGCGATTTTGCAGTGCCCCTGCAACCTTCGGGCCAGCACATGGGGGCAACAGGCAGGCGGGTAGGGTGCATTTGCATAAACCTCATCCACGGGCAGGATAAGAGGGCTCAGTGGGGTCGCGAGTGTGCCCTGGCAAATATTGTTTTTCCAAAGTTACTGATACTTGCCTGTGTGATCTGCAATACTTCAAAATGCATATCAGCGTCTTGGTCTGGACTCACAACCTTCAGGTGAGTACTTTGTAGTGAGGAATCTTTCTTGGGTCTGCAGGTTTTGGAAACCTTCCCTTAGCCTTGGACTGGGAGTTGAACTCTCCACTGGAGGCACCTCCTTTGAAGAGGAATGGAGGGCTAGAAGGGGGAGGAGGCCAGGAGTGCACATTCAAATTCCAGGGGAGCCATCTTTGGCACTACAGGTACAGGGCCAAGAGATAGTCCAAGGTGGAAGAGACCACAGAAGCTGCCACTATTCTGCTGCCAGGGTATATAGGCGGCGAAGCAGCTACCTCAATATGCCTGAGGTGCAGTGCCAAAGGAGGCTCCATCTCTCAGTGGAGACAGTCAACTATATCTGTCAGATGATTGGACCTGAGATTTCCCCTAACTGTGTGAGTGGACACCCCAAGCCAGTGGCTCTAAAGGTCACAGCTGCCCTCAACTTCTCTGTCTCTGGCTCCTTCCAGGGTGAGTGATCTTTGTGATGTCTCCGAATCAGCTGTCCACACTTGTGCTAAACAGTTGACAGACGCTCTGTTTAGACACGCATTGACCTTCATCCACTACCGTTGGGACCAGGCCAGCCAGACACAGTGAGCCAGAGGCTTTGCGGCCATTGCTGGCTTCCCCCGTGTCCAGGGTGCTATAGCCGCACACGTGGCCATCAAGGTGCCAGCAGGTGAGCCTGGTGCCTTCATCAACAGGAAGGGCTTCCACTCCATGAACGTGCAGACAGGATGCTTATTTTACAAGTCTGTGCAGCTCTCACAACACCTACATCCTCAGACACTCCCAGGTGCCGGGGTTCTTCAGTGCTCCAGCCTGGCTGGATGGATGGCTGCTGGGTGACAAGGGCTATCCTCTCAGAAGGTAGCTCATGACACCTCTCTGCCGTCTAAGAACAGAAGTTGAGCAGCGGCATAATAGGAACCACGGCTCCACAAGGGCTGTGGTGGAGAGAGCCATTGGTCTTCTCAAGATGACCTTCTGATGCCTGGACTGCTCGGGGGGGGAGAGGGGGTGCACTCTAGTACCCCCCAGATCGTGTGTCGGTGATAGTGGTTGCGTGCTGCGCTCTCCACAGTCTTGCACTGGAAGGGGGGGGGCTGCAGTGGACAATGAAGGTGTAGACGCAGTGGCTGCGGCTGCACACGATGAATCCAGCAGTGAGTCCGAGGATGAGCAGGCACAGGGAAATGCTGAGGGGGTAGACGCTGACCCAGGCATACTCCAGGGAGGCAGGGACACCCAGGAGACTTTAATCAAATTAACCTTCAGCTAGCACACCACATATGGACCTCCAGGACAAGCCTGGGCTGCAGGGTCCATACTCAATACCCAAGCGCAAAATCCGCCTGGATTGGAACATTAACTAAGGGCCTTGTTAATAAAGCTGAATGTCCCAAAAATCACTCAGCACATTATTGGAAACCATCCACCTGCAGAAGACAAGAGGCACCCTCAGTCATGATGACATGTCTGAATTTAATATTACAACCAAAGGAACTTAAGAAAACAAAATGACAAAGGTGTTAAAAATCACACCAACTCATAAAGATCTCATTGCAGGCCAATGTAAAAGCACCAGTGATAAACCCGTTGTGTGCCTAAGGTGCCTCACGTTTATGTTTTCGGGTGCTGGCATCTCCCCAGTCGTCGCAGCCTCACCGGATGCAATGGTCACTAGCAGAGGGGTGGTGGAGCTGCCACCCTCATCCGGAGCGCCCTGAGAGGAGTCCGCGGAAGTGACAGGCAGCTGCTGCTGACGTGAGGTCGCTTCGGACCTCCCTGCTCACTGTGGATAGAGGGGCACCAAGCTGGGAAACTTGGTGCACAGACCATCTCCCACTTTGGCAATGACCAGCTGTGCTTATTGCTGTTTTGAAAGTTTGCTGGTCCGAGTGCATCCCCCGGAAGCCCTGTTTGGTCTCCTGGAGGAGCCTCTCCACGAGAGTCGCCACTCCCTCCATGGAGGACACATGCCACTCGGCTTTGAGGCTCATTGCATTGGCA